>NC_082684.1:84812875-85122008 GCF_949987515.2 Delphinus delphis
AACATATACACACTACTATGTACTAAATAGATAAACAACAAGGACCTACTATATAGCACAGGGAACTCTACTCAATACATGGGAAAAGAATCTGAGAAAAAAAAATATGTGTAACTGAATCACTTTGTTGTACACCTGAAACTAACACAACATTGTAAACTGACTATACTTCAATAATAATAATAAAAAAAAAGAGATCTACTATCAGCCTAAGGCTTCCTAGTCAGAACAGTCTCAGATACTCTGAAGTAGAATAAAGAATGTAGACTATTTTTGGGGAATTCCCTGGTGGTCCAGTGATTAGGACTCCGGGGGCACAGGTTCAATCCCTGGTCAGGGAACTAAGATCCCACAATGCCGCACGGCCAAAAAAAAAAAGAATGTAGACTGTTTTTCAATGAAAAGAAAAAACAAACTAATTACTCTCTAAGTCAATAAAATTATTTCTTTCGGTCCAAGTCTTCATTCAGTCAACAATTACTACTATAGTTAACTTGTATTGAGCATTATCTAGCTTTAGGCAGGCACAGAGTGACTTACATAGTATCCTATAATACAATGCTACAAGGTAGATTTTTCTCCTTTTACAGATTGGAAACTGAAGCATGAGAAAGCTCATTCATGCAGTTGTTTAATAAACAATTAGTTAGTGAATGCCTTACAGGTGCTGGGTCTCTTGGAGTAAATACCTGCAGGGGCCTCAAGTGCAACCATCCAGACTGAGCTGAAGCATATGACCTCTGCTCCCCCCCCAACCCCACCCCCAGCTCCTCCTCCTCCCAAAGTTGTTACTGTACCATCTGCCAGGTGTCTCAAGAGCAGTCCTGCACTGGCCTCCTTCCTGGCCTCCCTCCCCCCAGTGTTTAACTTGACACTGAGCTCAGTGACCCCCTTCCTCAGAAATGTCTCCTCAGAGCTCATCCTCTCTGATGTGGACTCCACCCAAGCCTCCACCCATCTTTCCAGAACCCACATCAGATGGTTTCATCCCCAGCCAAAACCTTCTGATGGCCATTCAATAGCTTTCACAATGTAGCTCAACCGGTCCCATTTCTCCCACTGCCCTACTCCCAGTGCTCCAGCTCCCCCCACACCCACCTGCAACATCACACTATCTGCAGGTCTCTGCTCTTGGTTTTCTTGAGGCTTGCTTAATGCTTTCCCTTTTTTACCCTTGGAAATCATACACGCACTTCAAGTCTTAACTCAAATTCATCAGCTTTCATACACCAGTGTTCTCCCTCCCTGGCCCAGCAGTCAGCCCTTACCTGTCTCATAGCAACTACCACATGGGTTTTGAGGGGTCAGAGCTGGTGGATCTGTATCTCCAGCTGTGAGTTCCCTAAGGCATCTCTGTATTCTGGTGCTCAGGAATGTCTGAGTTATTCCCCTCAGTCAGCTTCTGTTATGTAAAAGCAAAATGCCCATGTTTCATAATTAGGTGCCAGTAGAGATCGATGCAAGGAAAGCCATAGCAGTTATGAGGGAGAAGTTGTGGTCCAGAGAGGCTTCATGGAGATGGTGGACTTGAGAGTCCACTGTCAGATTAAAGCCACATTTAGAGTTTATCGAGTGCATGCTCTACGTTGGATTGTGCTATCGCAAGGAACTTTCACCTAGATCACCTCATTTACTCTTCAACACAGACCTACTAGGTATCATTATATCTATTTCTGTAGATGAGGAGACCAAAGCTAAGAGCATCAAATGCACACAGTGTCACAGCTACTGAGTGACTGGGCAGGAACAAGAAGGCTGGTCTCTGACTCTTACTCCAAAGTCCAGTCTAACATTAAATAATGAGTATGTGGGGGGAAACTGCTGTAATCAACTCAACAGAGAGTATGTACTGAATCTGTAGCAAGCAAGGCCCACTTAGGCACCACCCCATACATTCCAGAGAGCAGTGGAACCAAGAGGGAGACTCTGGGGACAGTGAGGAGGTGGCTGGAAGGATTCTGTGTCCCTGAGACACCCCTCCCATGCTAACCACTCCATGCAGGGGGGACATTCTCTCTGCACAGTCCAGACCTGAGGATCCCGTTGTATACCCCTTCCCTCAGCTTGTACTGGCATCATGGAGAGTGTGGTGGTGAACCCTTCAGCATCTGCTTGGATTTGAATATTGCCTCCTGGCTTCCCCACTTCCTGGCCACATGACCTTGGACAAATTGCTCCACCATGTTGAATTTCAGTTGCCGGTTTCATAATGTGTGGAAAAGGGCAGTGCCTATTTCACAGCATTAGTGTGAAGATGAAATAACAATGAATATTAGGAACTTAGTGTGGTGCTTGGCACATCATGGGTTACTCAGAAAAGGTATTTCTGGTTATTTGACCTCTGTCTGGACCTATCTGTATTTCCCTAAATGCAGCCGGCAGGTGATCTGGGGTGGAGCCTTACAAACTAGCAGCCCCCAACCTGGGATCACTATTCCCAAGGCGGAAACCTCCCTACCTCCCAGCTCGGGCACCCTCCCTCTTGGGACCTAGCCTGCCGCGCAGCGCCCCTGGCGGTACAGCCGCGTCGTGGCCGCAGGTTTCGGGCAGGAGAAGCCGACCCGGGAGCAGCGAGAAGTTATTTTGGCCCACGAACCAGGCCGGGGCCACTGCAGGCCCAGAGAGCCTTCTCTGAGGGCTGGTGAGGGTCCAGTCCTCTGCGCCTACCAGGAAAGTTCGGCAAGAAAAGCATAACCACACAATGTACGGTGCACACCTGGACGCTTTTGAGAATACAGGAGGCGCGCTTAGTCATTACTCTCAGGCTACCAGTTAAAGCCAGGACACCGGTGACCCTGGCCTAGAGCCTTCACTTTAGCAAGGTAGCAAGGCCCATGGGCCCCAGAAAGGAACACACGCTGTCTGGGTCGCCTAGGCCGGTGGAAGAGAGAAACCCAACAGCAGCTGCACCCAAACTCTCGCAGTTCCGCCTCTCTGGATTCCCCACCCGCCTCCAACATCTCTTGTCTCTCGTTCCTGCCAGGCTTTTCAGGCATTTCTTACCCGCTCCTGCGTGCTCCCACAGCGCTGTGGCCATGTTCCTGGGTACACGTCACGAGCATGGCTTCCTGCTGGCCAAGCCACCAGCTCTGCCACTTTCTGGACCTGGTGGGCCCCTGGATGTGGGAGAAGAGAGGCCAGTGCCTTGTGAAGGTAGGATTATGATGGCGATTAGATTGAAGAACGGGAGGTTCTCTTGGGGACCTAGGGCAACGGGCTGTTTATTTATTTATTTTAAAAAGTTATTTATTTTATTTTTAAAAAATTTTGGCAGCACTGGGTCTTTGTTGCTGTGCACAGGCTTTCTCTAGTTGCCGCAATTGGGGGCTACTCTTCCTGCAGTGCGCAGGCTTCTTATTGTGGTGGCTTCCCTTGTTGCAGAGCACGGGCTCTAGAGCGCAGGCTCAGTAGTTGTGGCGCATGAGCTTAGTTGCTCTGTGGCATGGGGGATCTTGCCGGACCAGGGCTCGAACCTGTGTCCCCTGCGTTGGCAGGCAGATTCTTAACCACTGCGCAACCAGGGATGTCCCCAACGGGCTGTTTTAAAAGGTGGGAGCGGGAGCTGGACAGAGGCTGAGCAGTCTTCTGAGGGAGGGAAGCCTGGGCCTGAAAGGTGCTGGGGACCCGCTCCTTGTCTGGGGGTAGATTGCGCTGGGCGGGTGGGGGAAGGGGGTTTGAGAAAGCTGGGATTGCCTCCTGGTGTCAAAGCCTGGAACTGCAGCAGGGTCCAGAGGGGCCTGTGTTCAGAGGGGCCCGCCCACCACCCAGCTGGTCTACAGCTCGGACATGTGCAACGCTCCCCCACCCGACTCCCCTCGAGAGCGGGATAGGCCTTGCCCAGCCCCCCCACACCACCACCACCCCGGCCCCGCCCTCCCGCCGCAGTCCTCACCTCATCTCCCAGGGGCCAGCCTCGCGACTTCTCTGCGGGAGCAAACGCGGGCTTCTGAGAACCCGGAAGTGACGTTAAAGGCGCGCGTCCCGGGGGCGGGAGTCAGCTGAGCTGCTCGGGGGAGGTTGGGATCACCTGAGATCGGCTAGGGGGAGCCGGTGGTCTCCTGGGGGCGGGAGTTGGGTGCAGTACTGCGCCAGATTCAAGGGGGAGAGCTCCCCGGTCTTCTCGCTCTATAAGGCGAGAGTGAGAAGATCCTCAGGATTTTAAAGAGGAGGAGTCGGCGGCGGCGGCGGATTGCCAGGATCTGTCAGATCCCTGTCGAGGCTGGGGAGTCGCAGCTTCCAATCCGGGGAGACGGGGATCCCTGGGGGGAGCCCTGTTGTAATCCCTGGGCCCAAGACGGAGGACCCACAGGCCGGGCACCATGGCGTCTATCCTGGATGAATACGAGGACTCCCTCTCCCGCTCGGCCGTCTTGCAGCCCGGCTGCCCCAGCGTCGGCATCCCCCACTCGGGTAAGGGAAGTGAGGGCGCCTCTGCACCTCTTAGCTCTCCTGGCATCTGCAAGAGAGGAGCGGAGGGGTTGGCTCCAGGAGCTCGGGTTCACCTCCTGGACGTGCAGTCTGGGTCTAGGCCCTTGATTCTCCTCAGGCACTTATGGCCCCCAGCTGGTGGATGGTCGAAGATTGAAAGAGCAGCAAGAGCAGCCGCGTGATCTAGGCCCTGCCACTAGGGTCCTTCTAAGAGGGAACTGGAACTCAGATAAGGAAGTGTCTTGCTTACAGGGCCGCAGTTGGGAAAACTGAGAATAGGCTCAGATGAGAATAGGCTCAGATGAGAATAGGCTTCATCTGATTCAGTGTTTTTCCCACCAGGCCCCTTCTGGAGGTGGGAGGAAAAGAGTGGGCAAAGAACTGGTGAAATGGGAATGTTGTAGGGGAAGGAGGGATGGTCCTAGAGGGAACTTTGTCACTGAACAGGGGAAAATGAAGTACTTTAGGCTTTTGCTAGAGCTGTGTGCATCTGGGCGTTGAGGGGAAGTTTTTGCAGCAGTTTGTTAACCAACTGATTGGAAGGATTCCCCAAGGATCCCTCCGCCCTCATTCTTCTGGAGACTCACTGAGAGTATTACTGCATGGGCAAGGAGGAGGGGAGAGAGCGGAACTAGACTACTTTAGTTGAGCTGGGATTGCTTGGCCAAAGATTGATAAGGGAGAACACCCAACCCTTCCCCGCCCACCACATTACCACTGGGAGCAGGTATATCATGGTGTAACAGCATCCCAAGGGTTCAAAGAATCAACCCCTCACTGCTTTCAGAGATGTGGGAAGAGCCCAGAACCCCTAATGTAGCCTAGGACTAATGTAGAGGTGATTAGCAAACTGCTTGATATATTGGTATTCAAGTGCTGGCTCACCAAGGTCCCGGGGTAGCAATATGTTGGGAAGGTGGAGAGGAATATGTTGCCCTTCCTCCCTCTGTTCCATAGCTAACCTTTCCTTGGCTCCTCACCTAGGATATGTGAATGCCCAGCTAGAGAAGGAAGTGCCCATTTTCACGAGGCAGCGCATTGACTTTACCCCTTCTGAGCGTATCACCAGTCTTGTCGTCTCCTGCAATCAGCTCTGCATGAGCCTGGGCAAGGATACACTACTCCGGTAAGTGAGGACCCAAAAGGTTTAGGAGTAGGGAGTGGATTGGTGGTATTTTGGAACTACTGACTGACCGGGCCTTTTTTCCACTCTGGGCAGGTTAAACAGTGGATTTGGAATGTTCAGGAAATATCCTATCCCTTCCTAAAGAGAACCAGTAGCATAGTAGACCCGGACTCTGAGCTCAGCTCTCCCACTTAACAGGGATGGAAAGTCACCCAGTCTTTCTGAACACGTCCCTTCATCTGTTAAAGACAGTACCAACCCACAAGTTAGTCATGTAGATAAGCGAAACGGTCTAGAGTCCTGAAATAAATCCACTATAAATGGAAATAAAATATCTCAATAAAACTGGAAATAAATAGTATAAGTAAATGGAACTAATATATGACAAAGGTGTCAGCAAAATTGTTTATCTATCCAGAATAACCATCTGGGATGAAACAGAGCTAAACCTCTGTATCATAAAAATGAATTCTAAGTGGAATAATTATTTGAATACAAAAAATAGTGTGAATGTTAAAAGAATATTTAATAAATTTCAATGTTCTTGGGCTGAAGAGAGACCTTCTTACTCAAGCTAGAAAATCCAGAATCCACAAGGGAAAAGGTAGATAGATTTGACCACGTAGTGATTGCTGTTATGACAGAATAAAAATAAAAAAGCATATGAAGCAGGTCAGGACAAAAGATGGTGGGAAAATAATGTTTTTCCACATATGACTGAAGATTTACATTCCTGTTCCTTAAAAAGCCCTTAGAAATTAATAAGAAAAAGACAGTCCAGGGAATTCCCTTGTGGTCCAGTGGTTAGGACTTGGCGCTTTCACTGCTGGGGCCCAGGTTCAGTCCCCGGTTGGGGAACTAAGATCCCGCAAGCTGTGAGGTGCAGCCAAAAAAAAAAAAAAAAAAAGAAAAAAGACGGTTCAATAGAAAAGGGAGGGTAAACAAGATAAACAAGCAGTTCACAGAAGAGGAACTACAAATTTTCCAGTAAACATCTGAAAATAATTTTCAGCCTGTGGGAAATGCAAATCAAAATCACAGTAAGATACCATTTTTTTTCAACCTATCAGATTAGCAAAAATTTTAAACAGTAATATATGATGCTGGTGAAGATACACAGAGATGGACTCTCATACATTACTGGAAAGAGTATAAATTGCCACCATCTTTTGGAAAAATAATGTGGCAATGTCTGTTAAACACTGAAATATCTATAACTTTGACCTGGCAGTCCCACTTTGGGGAATACATACCATAGAAAGAAAAGTACCAGTTTACAAAGGTATAGATACAAGGATGTTGATTCCAGCAGTATTTGTGGTAGGAAAAACTGGACCCAAGCTGCATATCCATCAATAGGAAAATGATTAAGTTATAGTTCACCCATAAAAGGGAATATTATACAGTTATTAAAACAATGAGTTAGCTGTATCTGTTGACCCAGTGGGATGTTCATGAAATATCATTAAGTGAGAAAAGCAAATTATAAATTAATATGCATACACACACATATATACAATGTGAAAACATTTTTGTAAAAACTGATAAAATAAGCTTGTTTATATTATGAACATGGAGAAAGATGTTAACATCAGTTTTTTCCATTGGGAATAATAGGAGTTTGGGAAGAAAATCATTAACTTTTTCTTCATACACTGTTGTATTGATTCTTTAGTTAGAATGAGCATATAATTTGAAAAGAATTTCATAAGGGAAATACCTTAAATAGGAAATAATCTTAAGGGAGCACTCCTCAAGGTCATTGTGAAGGTTAATTGAGGTCATACTAGCTCAAGCTCTTGGCATGGTGCTTGGTATATAGAAAGTGCTCAGTAACCATTAGCTACTATTTGTTGTTCCCTTTTTACCCCAGCATTCTGGGATACCCCTGCCTATCTTCCTAGATGCACTGGAGGTATGTTGAGCAGAAGGAAAAGACTTCTGCTTAGTGACTTCTCACAATGAAGTGGGGGTGTTCTCAGAGCTGAGCGTTCTTAAGGAGGACCCCACATGTGTTTCAGAGTTCCCTTGGGATTGTAGTCAGAATTTTGTGTGTCTATGTAGATTTCAGGGAAGAAAGGCTGTGCCTTTCATCAGATTATAAAGAGGTCTGTGATTCAACAGAAGGATCTGCCCTTCTCTGGAGTGAGGCTGTGACTCTTGTCCCAACAGCATTGACTTAGGCAAAGCAAATGAACCCAACCACATGGAGCTGGGGCGCAAGGATGATGCCAAAGTTCACAAGATGTTCCTGGACCCTACTGGTAAGTGGTGGTAGAGTTCTGAGATGGGGAGTAGGGGGTGGGGGATGTTGAGGGTAGGTCACTGCCTGGGTGGGTGGGATCTGAGGGTGGGAATAGCATCCTCTAGGGTGCCATGCTCTCCCCCACTCCAGGCTCTCACCTGCTGATTGCTCTGAGCAGCACTGAGGTCCTCTACGTGAACCGTAATGGACAGAAAGTTCGGCCCCTGGCACGCTGGAAGGGGCAGCTGGTGGAGAGTGTGGGCTGGAACAAGGCCCTGGGTACTGAGAGCAGCACAGGCCCCATCCTGGTCGGCACTGCCCAAGGTCAGATCTTTGAAGCAGAGCTCTCGGCCAGCGAGGGTGGGCTTTTCGGCCCTGCCCCGGATCTCTACTTCCGTCCATTGTATGTGCTAAACGAAGAAGGGGGCCCAGCACCTGTGTGTTCCCTCGAGGCGGAGCGGGGCCCTGAAGGGCGTGGGTTTGTCATCGCCACCACTCGGCAGCGCCTCTTCCAGTTCATAGGCCGAGCAGCCGAGGGAGCTGAGGCCCAGGGCTTCTCAGGGCTCTTTGCTGCCTACACTGACCACCCACCCCCATTCCGTGAGTTCCCCAGCAGTCTGGGCTACAGTGAGTTGGCCTTCTACACCCCCAAGTTGCGCTCTGCGCCCCGGGCCTTCGCTTGGATGATGGGGGATGGCGTGTTGTATGGCTCGTTGGACTGCGGGCGTCCCGACTCCCTGCTGAGCGAGGAGCGGGTCTGGGAGTACCCAGAGGGGGTGGGTCCTGGGGCCAGCCCACCCCTGGCCATCGTCCTGACCCAGTTCCACTTCCTGCTGCTGCTGGCGGACCGGGTGGAGGCGGTGTGCACGCTGACGGGGCAGGTGGTGCTGCGGGACCACTTCCTGGAGAAGTTTGGGCCGCTGAAGCACATGGTGAAGGACTCCTCCACAGGCCACCTGTGGGCCCACACCGAGCGGGCCGTCTTCCGCTACCAGGTACAGCGGGAGGCCCGGGATGTCTGGCGCACCTACCTGGACATGAACCGCTTCGACCTGGCCAAAGAGTATTGTCGAGAGCGGCCTGACTGCCTGGACACGGTCCTGGCCCGGGAGGCCGACTTCTGCTTCCGCCAGCATCGTTACCTGGAGAGTGCCCGCTGCTACGCCCTGACTCAGAGCTACTTTGAGGAGATTGCCCTCAAGTTCTTGGAGGCCCACCAGGAGGAGGCGCTGGCCGAGTTCCTGCAGCGAAAACTGGCCAGTTTGAAGCCTGCTGAGCGCACCCAGGCCACGCTGCTTACCGCCTGGCTGACGGAGCTCTACCTGAGCCGACTCGGGGCCCTGCAGGGTGACCCTGAGGCCCTGAACCTCTACCGGGAAACCCGGGAGCGTTTCCGCGCCTTCCTAAGCAGCCCCCGCCACAAGGAGTGGCTCTTCGCCAGCCGGGCCTCCATCCACGAGCTGCTCGCCAGCCACGGGGACACAGAGCACATGGTATACTTCGCTGTGATCATGCAGGACTACGAGCGCGTGGTGGCATACCACTGCCAGCATGAGGCCTACGAGGAGGCCCTGGCTGTGCTGGCCCGCCACCGTGACCCCCAGCTCTTCTACAAGTTCTCACCCATCCTTATCCGTCACATCCCTCGCCAGCTGGTGGACGCCTGGATTGAGCTGGGCAGCCGGCTGGATGCCCGGCAGCTCATCCCTGCCCTGGTGAACTATAGCCAGGGTGGCGAGGCCCAGCAGGTGAGCCAGGCCATCCGCTACATGGAGTTCTGCGTGAATGTACTGGGCGAGACTGAGCAGGCCATTCACAATTACCTGCTGTCGCTCTATGCCCGAGGCCAGCCAGCCTCGCTGCTGGCCTACCTCGAGCAGGCCGGGGCCAGCCCACACCGGGTACATTATGACCTCAAGTACGCGCTGCGGCTCTGTGCTGAGCATGGCCACCACCATGCTTGCGTCCATGTCTACAAGGTCCTGGAGCTGTATGAGGAGGCTGTGGACCTGGCCCTGCAGGTGAGCCAATGAGCCTTGACCCTATCCAGGAGAGGGGCCTGGAGAGCAGTAGCTTCAGGTGCTGAAGGGCCAGAGGGACACTGTGGCTAGGGGGTGCTGGCTTCTCTCCCAGATAGCAACTGTAGTATAGAGGTTAAGAACACAGACTCAAGTCAGGGTTTGAATTCTGGTTCTGCCTCTTACTAAGCTGTGTGACCTCAGGCTGGTTTCCGAACCTCTCTTTGCGTCAGATTATTCAGACGCAAAATGGGGATGATGTTATAGTACTTCCCTCACAGGTAAATTCTGCGTACCTGCTAGCCACAATTGCAGAAGGGGAAAGTGCTGAGTTGCATTGCTCAAATCATGAATTGTCACCTGCGTAGGATCGTGTGAAGTGCTATTTAAAATTCGAGGGGGGGCTTCCCTGGTGGCGCAGTGGTTGAGAGTCTGCCTGCCGATGCAGGGGACATGGGTTCATGCCCCGGTCCGGGAAGATCCCACATGCCGCGGAGCGGCTGGGCCCGTGAGCCATGGCCGCTGAGCCTGCGCGTCCGGAGCCTGTGCTCCGCAGTGGGAGAGGCCACAACAGTGAGAGGCCCGCGTACTGCAAAAAATAAATAAATAAATAAATAAAATTCGAGGGAATTCCCTGGTGGTCCAGTGGTTAGAACTCTGCACTTTCACTACCAAGGGCGTGGGTTTGATCCCTGGTCGGGGAACTAAGATCCCGCAAGCCACGCAGCGAGGCCAAAAAAAAAAAGGAATTCCTGGGTCTGAACCCAGGACTTACTGAATCAAAATGTCTGTGGAGGGGGCCCAGAAATCTGTATTTTGGATGTGCTCCCCAGGTGATTTGTAAATTCACTAAAATTGCAGGCCCACCATCATAAGTAGCGTTTGTGTAGCTCTGACAGAGGCAGGCCCATTACTGAGACAGGTTCCTTCCCAGCCCCGAGGAGCCCCGTCTCACTTGCTGCCTGGAGTGCTGGGCCTCTGTCTTTCCCACAGACCCTGTCCTGAGTGGGACCTGACCCTAACGCTCTCAGCCTCCCCACAGGTGGACGTGGACCTGGCCAAGCAGTGTGCTGACCTGCCCGAGGAAGATGAGGAGCTACGCAAGAAGCTGTGGCTGAAGATTGCTCGGCATGTGGTGCAGGAGGAGGAGGATGTGCAGACGGCCATGGCCTGCCTGGCCAGCTGCCCCCTGCTCAAGATCGAGGACGTGCTGCCTTTCTTCCCTGACTTCGTCACCATCGACCACTTCAAGGAGGCGATCTGCAGCTCGCTGAAGGCTTACAACCACCACATCCAAGAGCTGCAGCGGGAGATGGAAGAGGCCACGGCCAGCGCCCAGCGCATCCGGCGAGACCTGCAGGAGCTGCGGGGCCGCTATGGCACCGTGGAGCCCCAGGACAAATGTGCCACCTGCGACTTCCCCCTGCTCAACCGCCCTTTTTACCTCTTCCTTTGTGGCCACATGTTCCACGCTGACTGCCTGCTGCAGGCCGTGCGGCCTGGCCTGCCGGCCTACAAGCAGGCTCGGCTCGAGGAGCTACAGCGAAAGCTGGGCGCCGCTCCACCCCCTGCCAAGGGCTCTGCCCGGGCTAAGGAGGCCGAGGGGGGCGCTGCCACCGGGGGGCCCAGCCGGGAACAGCTCAAGGCTGACCTGGATGAACTGGTGGCCGCTGAGTGCGTGTACTGTGGAGAGCTGATGATCCGCTCTATTGACCGGCCCTTCATCGACCCTCAGCGCTACGAGGAGGAGCACCTCAGTTGGTTGTAGGAATGTGTCAACCCCGATAGGCGGGCAGGCGGTTGGGGGCTGTCCCTTCTTGGGAAGGCCACAGCATCATCTGTCCTTGGTCTCCTGGAGGCTGCTGGGCTGGGACTGTGGTGGGGGGAGCAGAATCATAGCTGTTGTCCTCGAGGGGTGAGCTACGAGTGCATTCTGCCAGCTGCCCGTGCTGTTCTTCAGGGCTGCCTTAGAGCTGCTGTTTTGCTAGGCCGTCAGCCTGCTTCCCAACGGAGGGCCTTAGCCTGGAGAAGTCATAATTCTGACCCCATTACCATTCCCCCTGCGCCTAACAGCTCTTTCGTCCTTTTCCCTCCTCACACACATCATGTTCTCTTTCTGGAGCACTACCTACCATTATTCCTTTTCACTCTGTGGCTCTTCTCCCTCAGAAGCCCTCTCTTCTGTCGGCTTCTAGGTCCCACAGGTGAAAAGACAACCCCTCCAAGTCCTGGGCATGGGGTGGGGGGAAAGGTGGTGCTGATGGTGGGCATGCTCTTGTGCACACTGTCTGGGGCTCCAGTGTGAGGGGTACCCTGGGGCAGAGGGCCTCACGGAGGACAGTGGGAGATGGTGATGGGGTGGAGAGCATTAAACTGTCTGCACTGGTGACTGTGGAGTTGATGGCTTTGTGTTGATGCTGGGCAGAGTGGTGTGTGAGTGATCTCCAAGAGGGGCTAGGGTGTCACGGGGAAGCTGCCAGGGCCCTGCATGTTCAAGCCTTGGCCCTTGCTCCTTTTCCTGGAGATGTGACAGGATGATTTTGCCATTTTCTGCTCACTTCTTTGCCTTCCACTGTATCCGTTCTGACTCCAGGCTTCTGTTGGTAATTAGGGCCCACCTAGGAGCAGGGACTGTTCTTCCCTTTGGCCAGCAGGTGGTGTTGCTCCCCACAGAACCCTCCACACTCAGGCAGCAGGGGGCGCTGATTTCTCAAGTCACTTTCTCCACTGGTGCTTCCTAGGTCTATTCCCTCCGTAGTTGTTCCCAAGAGTTTTCTGGTAATCTCCACTGCCTAACCATAAATCTAAGCCCCTCGTTCTTCCTCCCTCCACTGGCCCTTACGCATGCTAGATTTTGCTTGCCCCTCCCTTTGCCAGCCTGCATCCCTGCCTTCTCAACTTCTGCCCAGTTTTGATACTGCCCTACGACTGTCTGGCATTAAACCATGATTTTTTTTGGCCAAGCTGCGTGGCATGCGGGATCTTAGTTCCTCGACCAGGAATCAAACCTGTGCCCCCTGCATTGGAAGCACATAGTCTTAATCACTGGACCGCCAGGGAAGTCCCTTAACCATAATGTTGAGGTCCAACATGGAGGCGAGACTACCACTGCCACCATCCATGGCATTTGGCAGATATGTTTTCTCCCCATCTATCTCCTTTGACCTGCCCATCCCCCCAGCTTACAGTTCTTTAGTCGTGGCTCGAGGCTAAGCCCTAGGGAGTCCTGAAGCAGGGCCTTCCCGTGATATCAGCTGAGCACCCTTTGCTCCATGGACTGGTGTTCACAGTCCACTGCCCAGGTTTATGGGTGTGGTCTATCAGCCGCCCAGACTGAAACAAAATAAAAAGTGAGTGTTCCTGGAATCAGGCTGGGGTCAGGTCACCTAGCTAGTGACTGCAGGCGTCTCTCTTGCCCCTGCAGCCTAATCCTCTTCCAAGACTTTTATCTCCTTCAGCCCTGGGAGAATCTTGCCCTGCTTATTCTTTTCCAGCCACTAGAACAACGGGGTCTCTTCATGGCCCCTGCCAAGGGATAGGGCCAGAAGCTGCCCATCTTTGATGAGCCTCAGACTCCCCATCTTGCCCCAGAAGCCAGAGTGGAAGCAAATGGGGGGTAGGGTCCCGCTGGGTGAGTAGAGGGCATCCTAATCCTGTTCCATTTCCCCCGTTCCGGGAAGATTTGGAGGGCTCCCGCTCCCCATGTGGCCTAAGGCTCCCCTCACACCTAGACATGCCCAGTAGTGGGCTCAGGGTCGTATTCCTCACTGTCAGTGAGAACTAGGTATAAACCTTGGCCCACCACTGGCATGGTCACTTGCTTACTTGAAACAGCTTGGGGCTTCTGTCTTTGCACATAATGGGTGCCTAATACATGTTAGTTAAACAGACACTGCCCTATTGCTCCCTCCTCCCAGAGGACTTGGCTAAGACAGCTTGGGACACCCCTGCCCCTTCTGTCCTCTCTTAAGCCTGCCCATCTGGTCCTAGGCTGCTTCCTCTTTCCTGGAAAAAGGCCCCAGTCTTCTCTGGCACTGACAGAATGGGGTTCCGTTGAGTCAGGGCAACGGGAAGCCACAGCTCTTAGATCCCTGGAAACCAAGCAAGGCCTGGAGTGGAGGGGAGAGAGACGGCCCTCTGGGCCTTGGCCCTAAGCCTGGGGGAGGGCCAGGAGGGGGTGGGGTGGGGGAGCAGCTACGTGGGTAGGGGCCAAGATGAATGAGCTGCTCCTGGAGCGGTCACTGGAAATAGGAGGAGTGGCCACAGGCAGTGACGCTGGGATCAGGGCAGGAGGCCTGTAAACAAGGAAGCCACCTGGGGGAGATGCAGGGCGGCCACTGGTCCTGGAGAGCAGGTGCTTCCTGAGGCCCGCCCTTGAGAGGGCCCTGGGGGGCCGCCTGGCCGAGTCAGCGGTGGGCACTAGGGGGCGCTGTCTACTGGTTTCCTGAACTCACCGTCTCCTTTCCTCCGCTCCAGGGGGGAGTGGCCCCCGGAGGGTGTGCCCGCCCTACGTCTGAGGCCTGAGTGACCCGCTCACCGCCCTTCTCCTGTCCCCAAGGCAGACTGGCCAAAGGCACCAACCCTGGCAGGGAGGGCGCGGGGCTCAGAGCCTGGCCAGCCCGGGTGTGAGCTCATTCCCCCAGGACCACCAACTCCCGCAGCTCCTGCGCAGTGTCCCCCTGCCCCGAGCTCGGGTCACAGGCCGGGCACCCCAACCCCATTGGTTGGGAGGGGGCCTCCAGGCTCCAGGCTGCCCTTGGCGCTGGCCCCCCTGGCGCCAGGGAAACAAAAGGTTAGGGGGCCGAGAGGGAGTTATCAGGCCCGCCACTACCACCGGGGGAGGGAGAAGGGGAGGGGGCCACGAGGGGCGCACCTCCTCCCCACTGCCCCAGCTCTGCAGATTCTTCGAGACACTTTCACAGGCGGAAATTCCCAGAGGTCAGAGGAGGGAAACGGTTAATTCCTTTTATTCAATGGGTCCCCCCTACACGCCTCCCCCCAACTTCCTCCCTCCACTTCCCGCCCCCCCCTGTGTGAACAGGAAGTGGAGAGGAAAAGGCTCTGAGCAGAGCAGCTGGGAGCAGGAGGCAGGGAGTGGGCGGCAGGCTTGGTGCCAGCCCTGCCCCTCACGGTTACTTGCTGGAGGGCCAGACCCACTGTGGCCTGGGAAAGAACCTGCAGTCCCGCTGGCGGGTGGCAGCAGAGCCGGGAAACAGCCTTGTGTCGGAGCCCCCTTCCCTCAGCCTGCTTCCAGGTCAGAGGCTGCTGCACTGAGGGCGCAAAGCATCCTCTGCCCAAAACCCAGCTGCCCTTGCCACTGCAGCCCCACCCCCACTGAAGGCTGGGCATCCCGAGGCTGGCAGGCATCTCTTCAGGCAGCCGCCAGTCCTGGCAGTGGCTCCAGCCGCTCAGCCCCTTGGCCCTGCCAGTTCTTTGAAGCTCATGCAGCACTTCCTGTTTGGGGCAGGCGATGCCAGGGCCCCTCCCCCACCATTGTTCTGTAGAGACCATAGGTCCATCTGTTGCCCCATGGTGGGGCCCCTAGGGAGTGCCACAGGGGAGCAGCCCCACAAAGGACCCTGCTGGCATCTTTGCTTACGTGGAGCAAGGCTGGGCCCTGCAGCAGGTTGAGGGTGAATGGTGGTCAGAGGCAGGCCCGGGATGGGCAGTAGGACAGAAGGAGGATGCTAGATGGTTCTAGTCCTTGGGCCACCTTCAGCTTTCTCCTCCACCTGGACCATGGAGATGACGATATTCAGGGAGCTATACATGCTGAAGCCACCAGGAGAGGGACACCATTCTTATGCCCAGCTTCCAAAAGGGCAAAGTGAGGCAGAGGGACAAACTTTGGCTAGGGATGGGCCATAAAAGGGGCACAAAGTAGGGTTCTTCTTTCAAGGGGATTAGCCCCTGCTTGCTGAATGCCCCCTATTGGGTGCTTTCCTCTCCCTGAGCAGCTTTGCCTTTTCTCAGCTTTCAACTTGAAGTAGCCCTTGAGCTGAGCAGTAGGAGCCATGAGGTCACGGGAGGTTAGGGTGGCCCTAGGTCGGTGACCAGCAACCGATGTCCACTGAGAACAAGCCCGGGCAGGCCTGGCAGAAAAGGAGAAAGGGGCATTGGTTTGGCCCCCAGGAAGGTGGGTGCTACTTCTGGTTTCCAGGCTGCCGTGGCCAAAGGTCTATTTGTGTTTCCCAGGTGGAGAGGCAGGTGCTGTGTATCTCCAGCTCACCTCCTCTGCCGAGGCGTGGTCTCATGGCTCTGACCTTGACCTGCTTCCTCCCGCAGGGTTAGGACCCCAGACATGGTCTGCTCCATTTCTCTCACCAGATCCTCTGGCTTCTCTCCCCAGCCCAGGACCTGAAACTGCCTAGATCACAGCTCCCAGAAGGTCAGAGCTGCAGAGACCTCAGATCGAGGCCATAGAGTGCTGTGGGACCTTTATTCAAATAAAAACATCCCTTGTGGATGTCTGATACCTGAAATTGATATGCTGAGCATCTCTGGTGGGAGCTGGGCTGGCAGGGGGCGGGGATCACCTTATTCACTGTCATTTCCTCCTCCATCCCAATTTCTATGAGATGCCAGGATGCCCACGAACCAAGTTTGAAAACCACTGAGCTGCTGATCCTACCTCCTGATTTTACAGATGCTGAAGAGAAATTTGTGGCTGACGTGAGGCTCCATCCAGGATCCGGTCCCTTCTCCATGAGATTCAGCATCGGTCAGCAATGATCCCACGTCCCCTGGGAGCCAGACACGGTCCTAGACCCTTCGTTGTGCTTGCTTTCCATCTCCAGTCAAGTGGGTTGAGCTGAGGGACAGGGAGGTGATCTGGAAAGAGCAGTCTCTGCTCTGTCATTTACCAGCTGTCAGTTTAATCACACCCTCAGAACCTCCATTTCTTCATCTGTAAAATGTGAATAAACACAGCAGACCTTGAGAGGCTCACATGAAGTCTAGGGAGAGCAGTGCAGCACATCTGTGGTTAGCCCGGGGCCTGGCACCCACACATCCCTGATGGCTTGCTTCTCCTCCACTTTACTCTGTGACTGTTCCTTTAGGGCTGGGACCCTGTGAGCCCTATCATGGTTCTCTCCTCACAAACCCCTCTGATCTCCTCGTGGGAAATCAGAGTGGAATTGAAAGAAAGAGGCTTACTTGAGAAGGTTTTTCTGGTTTCTCAAAAGATGGTCGTTCTGGGGAAGAGAGGTTCAGGATGAGTATGAGAGAGGAAGCACTCAGGCATATAGAATGAGGCCACTGAGGTGGGACAGGGGTGCTACCTTGGGGGACAGGGTCCTGGTTTCCTGGAGGAGAGAGGGCACTACTCCAGCTCCAGGGGACAGTTAGGAGAGGCTGAGGGGACTGGGCCAGGCGTGGCTCCTCTGCCAGCCTGCCCTTATGGTCCAGCCCAGAGCTTGCACAACAGCCTGGCTGGCTGGCACTCCCCTGAGAGCCTCAGGAAGTCCCCCTTGTCCCCCCCTTGACCTTTGACCCTTTGGGCCTGCTGCAGGCCAGAATTCCAGGCAGCTGTCCTCCCTTTTACCTTCTGTTCCTGGCCATTTCCCTTTAAGGCTGGAACTCAGAGACACCCCAGTCCCCCACCTTACAGCTCATCTTTTCACATGCTCTCAGTACAGACCAGCTGGAGCCTCCCCTAGGGCAGCTCCCTCTGTGAGCCCGTGGGGACCCTTGGCCACAAGCCAGCAGGATCCTTGGAGTCCAAAGGGCCCAAGCCTTATAGGAGAGCCCCCCAACAGGTGCTCCTGAACTCCAGACATCCACCCAGGTGCCGTGCCCAACTTTATCCCTGTCCCAAAGTCCAGGGGGTGAAGCCAGCAACAGCAGACAGAGCCCCTCCTCTGCCGCCATCCTCTGAGCAAAGTCAGAAGAGCCCTTGATACTGTTCCCCATTAAACCATGCTGCGCCTCACGGCTCTCGGCTGCGCAATCAAATAATTCCCTTTGGTTTTTCTAGTGGACTTTTTGCTTTTATTTTTTAGTGTTTCTCGGCCTTTTTTTTTTTTTTTTAAGCAATCAGTCTAAATTTGTCATCGCACATCCCCCATTTCCGCCCCCAATGGCCTCCTTTTCATCCCCTGGAATCTGGAAACCATATGTGTGGGCAGAAAGCCCCCAGCATCCCCCGCAGCACCCTGGCTCGTCCTGACCTCCTCAGGGGCAGCCTGTTAGCTGCGGGAGAGTCTAGGATCCAGGCTGGGGCTGGAAAGGGAGTTTCTCTTTGGACCTTCCCAGCTCAAGCCATGGAGAAGCCGTGTGGTCTAGTGGTTATGGCTGGAACACACGGGTTCTGTTCCCAGCAATCTCTTTGACTAACGCTAGAAGCCTGGGAAAGTCCCCTTGGTACCCAGGGGACTCAGTTTCCCCACGAGCTGAGTGGCTCAGACCTTCACCTGCTAGCTCATCTCCTATCTGCCTTGGTAAAAGAGTTTTTGATCCAAAAATTTTGCTCTGTCACTTACAAGCTGTGTGACCTTGACAAATGGCTTAATCTTTCTGAACCTCAATTTCCTCATCTATAAATTAGAGATGATTATTCTGCCTATCTCCCGGTTTTAGAGTTAAATAAGGAAACATACTCTCAAGGGCCTAGTGTCAGGCATGCTGTAAACAAAAAGCTCAATAAACAGTAGTTGTTATTGTTAACAATAAGTAGACATACATAATGAGATGGGAATGTGTTCTCAGCAGGCACTGCTCTGAGGCCCAATCTGCCCCTGCCTCTCCTGCTTAGGCTGCCTGTCTGGACCTTCCTCGGGCCTCCTCCAGCTCTAGAAGGGGCAGGGATGCGTTACCAGTAGCTGTGGATCAGGGCCGAGGCCCTGCTGCTCTTCCCTGTCTCCATGGCAACCCCAGCCCCTCCCCTCCTTCCTTCCTCGGGAGCTTTCTGTTTACTGTAAACAGCTGTCCCAGCTCTGCCCTAGCTGATCCCGCCCAGGGCCAGCCGGACCCTCTCTGAACTGGGCACTGGTTTGATGTGTGAAGGTCTGGGCACAGCGTCTGGGCTCCATACAGCCTTGAACAGGCTCTGCTTTGCCACCTTGACTGGAGGGGAGGGAGGGAGGGGAAGAGCCTGTCGCCTCAGACTAGGGCAGCCAGAGCCTCAGAGACGAGGAGCAGATAAAGCGTAATTGAGGAGGACCATGCTGAGAGAGCCTGGTAGAGAGACCTCTGGCTTGGCCTTGGACTGACCTGGGTTCAAATCCTTGCCTGGATTTGCTCACTGTGTGACTTCAGGCTGGTCATTTAACGTCTCTAAATTTCACTCCGTTTATCGATTTGTAAACTGGAGATTATAACACCTTCCTCAGAGGATTGGTTGCTGTGTAGATTGGTGATAATGCATGTACCTTATCATGGCATGTTGCTGGCCTGCACTGATGGTGGCTGGATTTATTATTTCACCTCTCAGATGCTCTCATGCTCAGGGACCTTGCGTGAGTCCGCCGCCTCACACGCCTCAATCACGCTAGCCTGCAAGCATGTGAATGTATGCACACAGCAAACACATACAAACCAGGTAATGAAATGAAACTCACAAGTGTCTGAGGCACAGGAGAATCTTCACGAAAGTGGAGGAAGAGTCTAGCTGTTTCCTAAGCCATTACTTGGGCCTAAGTGAGCCAACACTGGAGCTGGGGCATCTGTGTGTACCACCATCACCAGGTCGCCACAACTGTCTTAATTCTCTCTCCAAACAGCCCCCAGGATCACACCCACCCTCCTTGCCCAGCTGACCACAGTGCAGGAAGACAGGGAATGCTGTTAGGGTATGGCTCCCCTTTCCTGGGGATCAAGCTTTCAGGGCAAGCTGTCCGGGACATGAGGCTCCTGGCTCCCAGCTCCCGAGGGGCTCACATTGGGTCCTTCGACTCTCTAGCACCTCTGGAAGTACCGGCCAGTTAGCGGAGCCTTAGAGGGTGAGATTCAGACCTGCCACTCCCCTTACCACCAGAACCAGGAAAGGCTAGGGTTAGGCAGGGGCATTCATTGATTTGAGTCATTCCCCACAGGCCCATGAGTAAGAGTGGCTCTGGATTTCCAGGCCCTACTCCCCACCAAGATGCCTGTCGGGGTCTTCCAAGACTGGGTCTCTGTTGGTCCCAGGTGCTGTCCTGGGGTTCCGCCTTGGGCTTGGCTCCTTCCGGATCAGGGAGTAGCAGCTGGGGAGGCTTGTGGGCTTAGCTGACTCTGCTGCCCTCACACCCCTTTCGCTACAACTGGGCCTAACTCTGGAGTTTCTGTCCTCACCCGGGCATGGGCTGCATGAGAAAGGAGAGGAGCCCCCAGCACTAAGTCAGCCCCGTGGACAGGGCTGGAAATCCCCCACTTCTTACCTTGGCCGGTTGAGGAAACAGCCTCCCGGCAGAGGGCCGCCTCCCGCCAGGGACTTTTCTCCTGGGGGTGACACAGCATACACGGCAGCTGCAGGGACCCCAGCCGC
Organism: Delphinus delphis; assembly: GCF_949987515.2. Classification (NCBI taxonomy): domain Eukaryota; kingdom Metazoa; phylum Chordata; class Mammalia; order Artiodactyla; family Delphinidae; genus Delphinus; species Delphinus delphis. Next base: position 84,833,158 of record NC_082684.1, read on the forward strand.
ACTTCAGCCAGCCTGGGGTGAGGGGAGCAGCACACAGGACCACCCTCTCCCTTGTGGGAAGCATGGCAGCCAAAGGTCCCAGAACCCAACTGGGACATAGGCAGGCCCGAGAGGGTGGGCAGGGAGAAGGGAGGCCACAGGGGTAGTGATGGCCCAGAAAGTCCACGCTGCTGGTGACATCTGGGAGTCTGACCGGGCCCAAGTGGTTCTGCATCCAGAGCTCACCAGCCCCTCCTCCATAGCTCCCTTCCCTCGCCCAGCACCCAATCTGAAACAGGCTTCTGATAGGTTATAAAGCCCTCACTGATCTCCCGGGGTGGTGGTCTCCAAACTTTTTTGAATGTGAATATTTATGTATAGATTAGACACTATAGTCAAAACACATATCAAATATTATTAAAGTTCAGTTTACCTTTTAGATAAACAATGAATCTAAATTGAAATTCTCCTATTTCCTCCAGCCCCCAGACAGATGGCCTTGCTCACTCCTGCAGGCAGCCCACTGAAGAGCCCACCACACTGAGAGGTGAAGGTAGGAGAGTCCCTCTCAGAGCTCACCATCCACTTTGCAGGAGGGTACAGGGCAGGGGGGCTAGTTTTCTTAATACATTTGCAAACCACAGACAATAGAGTAACTCACAGCCGAAGCCCTTCTATTTGCTGCTGTTGTGAACTTTAAAAGAAACTTGGGGACTTCCCTGGTGGTCCAGTGGCTAAGACCCTGCGCTCCCAGTGCAGGGGGTCTGGGTTCGATCCCTGTTCAGGGAACTAGATCGATCCCACATGCCATAACTAAGAGTTTGCATGCTGCAAGTAGAGATCCTGCCTGCTGCAACTGAAGATCCTTCACGGGGTGACGAAGACCCTGTATGTTGCAACGAAGACCCGGTACAGCCAAATAATAAATAAATAAATAAAAGAAGCAATTGACTGGCTTCAAAAAAAATTAAAAAAAAAAAAAAAAGAAAGAAAGAAAGAAAGGAAAGAAAGAAAGAAAGAAAGAAAAGAAACTTGGTCATCTTAGGTAAGACCCTATTGCTGCAGCCGTGGTTATGCTGCAGCTCCCCACCCCAAAGGCCCAGGCAGCCTGTCCCTAGAACCACAGCACCTGATGTAGAAAGTGAGTGTTTATCAAGGAAGAATGCAGAGACCCAGGATGTGTGTGTGTGTGTGTGTGTGTGTGTGTTGTGTGTGCATACACGTGCATGTGCGCCTGGGCTGTGCCATTCAGACAGAACCTGCCCCCTTGCAGTTGAGGGGTGGCCTGCCCTTTCTACCCCACTAGAGGGAAGGCAAGCCCAGGACCCTCTCCCTGCCCTTGGATATGTGGCCCAGCCACATATGTGGATCAGCCCTCTTAGCAGGGAGCAGGGGCCCCTCAGGCAGAGGATAGGGGCCTGACTTTTCTGCCAAGGCCAGAGTTGTCACTGGCTCCAACTGGCCTGGGTGGCTCTGGGGCCAGTGCTTCCTCCTTCATTCAAAAGCCCAGCCCTGTAAGGGTGGCAGAGAGGGAGGGTGAAGGGAGGGCTCAACCTCCAGCCCCCTCCCCCCTCACTGACAGCTGTAATCTGCTTGGGAAAATCTCTTTTTTTTCCGCACAGGAAAAAATATTAGTTGTCCCGATAACAAGGAAAACAAAATCCAGCGCAGGGCATCAGAGACTTCCTGAGGCGGGAAACAATGTCCAGGGAGCTCAGTGGAGAAGCCCGAGCTGGGAGGCTGAGGGGGAGCTGAGAGAGGACACTGGTCCAGGCCTATCCGGCCGGCGGGGGAGGGGGATGACAGATCGAGGAACTTGGAAAAAAGATTTCCCCCCCAAAACCTTGAAGTCTGGGCTGTTGAGCTATATCCGGGAAATGATTCAGGACCGCTGCACGTCCCTAAATGGGATCAGGCCCCATCAGCTCAGGTGATCTGAGTCTACCCCTCTTCCCTCCCAGTCCCCAGCCTGTTCTCCTGGGTGCTGTCCCTCCCATCTGGGGGGCTTGGGATGAGGCAGGAGGGTCCCTTCCTGGCGCCTGGAGAGGCCACGGGCACCCCATGGGTGCGCCTCTCCCAGTATTCTTGCCTTGTCTGCCCACAGCTGCTTCCCTGGGTAACTTTCCATTGGGGGTGGGGGGTTTCAAGAAGGGGAGGACTTCTCCGAAGGCCCCATCCCCAGGCCTAGGGGACTCTGTTGCCCATTTCCCTCTCGGCCCAGGGCACCTGCACCACTTGGTCCAGTGGGTGTGGCCTCTGAGCACTATGGGCTCTGGGGAGGGGCGTGCTCCCAGCGAGCAGTAGTTCTGACTCTGACTGCACACTGGGTCACTTAGAGGCTTTTGGAAAATACCAGTGCCTCCTAGGCCTGATCCCAGACCAATTATATCAGAATCTCTAGGGAGCTGCTCAGGTGATTCTCTGTTTTTTGGTTTTTTTAAAATATTTATTTATTTATTTTGGCTGCGCCGGGTCTTAGTTGCGGCACGCGGGATCTTCGTTGTGGCATGTGGGATCATTTTTTAGTTGCGGCATACGAACCCTTAGTTGTGGCCTGTGGGATCTAGTTCCCTGACCAGGGATCGAACCCGGGCCCCCTGCATTGGGAGCGCGGAGTCTTACCCACTGGATCACCAGGGAAGTCCCTGCTCAAGTGATTCTTGTGTGCTTCATGGAGCGGGGGATTCTTGAGAACCCCCCGCTCCATGAACCTGTGACCCTTTGGTCACTTGCTGGCTGGTCCCCTTCGCCTCTAGCAACAGCACTGGCCTCTCAGTTTCAGATTGGAGCCCCTCAGAATTTACCACCTAGCCAGTGGCGTCCAGAGGTGCCTGCAGAGTTCCCTGACCAGCTGGAGGCCAGCTGCCCAGCCCAATAGCAGGTTCTGGGTTAGCCCACCCCCTCCCTCTGCTCCTTCTTCTTCCCCCTGGGCAATGACGCTTGGGGCCTTTGTTCTCAGCCAATAAGTGTGTGACCAGAAACCTACCCACAGCTTAATTACAGCTCCATTCACTGGCCATAGGCTGGCCACGGTCCACACTCAACCTGCCCAGCTCTCCCGCTCAGCATCCCCCACTCCGCACAGCCTGTAGCCCAGGCAAGCCCAGTGCAGCTCCTCCCCACATCCCAGGGTCATCTCCAGCTTTGTTCTCAGCAGGACCCGAGATTCCTTCCCCCACAATGCCCTTAGCCCTTGCTCTGTACAAAACTTAGGGTCCTCAGGGAGATCTAGGCTCTGAGCCTTTGTGGCTTTCCCCAAAGGCTGGGGGCGCCCCGCCAGAGTGCTGCTGCTTGCCATGCCACATACTGAGCTTACACAGGCTTACTCTGAAGTCAGACTATTCCTGGTTCTTTTTTTTTTAATTTTCCTGGTTCATTTTTGATTGTTCATAAGCATGTTCCAGTCTCCTACGTGCTGTGTCTATAGGGGGATACGTACACGCAGGAGCCACAGTCCCTCCCCTCAAAGGCCTTCTCAATACAGAGGGAAGGACTGTAATGAGCTATCACAAGGTAGTGCCATTTGAATTCCTTGAAACTTTCTCAGGAATTCCCCACCAGCACAGTGCACGGAGTATTTTGGACACTCCAGAAATGTCTGTTGAATGAATATTTGTTTCTTAAGTGGAGCACAGTATGTCCCTCCCCTGGCAGTACACATAAAAGGAGATATCTCAGGGGTCAGGGATAAGATGGCGTTCCAGTTGCATAAAATGGGGGACAGTGGAGGGTAGAATGAGCTGGGGCCTGTGGCCTGGCTGAAGAGAACTTACTAGGGTTCCTTTTTGTCCCTGGCCAGGTTTTTACCAACTGAGGGGCTCACAGGTCCCCAAGGTCTGTCCAGAGGGCCAGTGGGTTACCAGTCCCTCTGCCCAAGTTGTCTTGCCCACCTGGAGAATCACCAGAGATCCTGAGAGGTAGGACCACAGAGCAGGCTTCTCCCTTCTCCTAAGGGGGCCTTCTTGGCCTGGGATTCCCAGGGGTCTCCCCTTTCCCTCTGGAAGAGACCATCCCAGCTCCCAGCCTTCATCACAGCATTTTCCAAACAGGTGGAGGATGCTGTGGACAAGTGGCCACCTGGCTACGGGAGAGGGGAAGCCCCATTGCTTGTCCCTGGGGCTTCATCCTCCCCAGGGGGAAACGGTTGGCCGAGAAGCCACTGCCTGCTCCCCAGAAGCTAAGGATCTGACCCCTGGCCTGGGCAGTGGGCAGCAGGCTTCAGGAGCTTGGGGTGAGGGGACTTAGAAGGGAGGGGCTCCAGTCCCAGCTGCCTGGCTTTGGGTACTAACAGGCCACGCTGGGGGCAGCCGAGATTGGGGGGGAGCACCACCACCTGCTTTTCCTTGTTTTGTTTTCAGGGCACTAATTACTGTGCTGAGCTCCGAGCTGCCTAATGAGGCCGTTTGGATTTCCTGTTGTTCTGGCTTCCCAAGACCCTTAAAGGGCCAGCATCGCTCTAGGAGCGTGCCGGGTGGGACACCAAGCGCTCTGGTGAGGGCGAGCACAGAGGGGCTATCCCTAGGCTTGGCCTGAATGCCAAGGGCAGTGAGAGGGGCTGGTCCAGTACTTCCCGGCCGCCCTCATGCCCTCCAAGAGGACCTGCTCAGAAGTGCCCGCAGCGGAAGCAGGAGCTTCAGAACTGTGTAGCCTGGCCAGAGCATGTGATTGGGGGGAGGGGGAGGCAAGGAGGACAGGGCTGAGGAAGAAAGGCTGGTGATGTCACCAGTGCCCAGACTGTGAGAACCACTGCAGCACCAGGCAGGAGGGAAACGCCGTGACGTCCTGTTCCCCCCTCACCCTGGAAAATAAACACTTGTTGTCTGAGTGGCCAGCGCCACTTCCGAAGGGGCAGGCTGGCCAGGCTAGAGGCTCAGAAACGGGCCTGAGCCCAGCTTTGAGCAAAGACCTTTGCCCAAGATGCATGCAGAAAGGCCTGTGGGTCAGGCTGCCCCGAACTCAGCCCCTCTACAGCACAGCACCCAAACGGGGCTTACCGGGTGCATTCACCCCCTCTGCACCTTAGGGCTCATCTTTGCACGTGAAGGAGCTGAGAACAGCTAGGGATGCCAGGGAACCCCCTTCCACACTTGCCGGGGGCTGCAGACGGACCAGTGGGGCCGGTGTGGGTGGGGGGCGTCTGCCTCCTGAGTCTCCCTTAGATGTGAGTCACAGCCTAGGCTCTAGGACCTGTCCTAGGTGCCCCTCAGGCTGCCCCGAACTGTGGGTCCCCTGGGCCCCAGGAGGCCTGGCCTGCAGCGCCCTCCCCCACAGACGGGGTGACAACATTGTTGTTCTTATACGGGGCCTTCCGCCTGGAGTTCCGGCTCCGCTAAATGGTGGGAATGAGGGTCCCAGGGACAAAGCCAGCCTGGTTCCCGCAGCCACCTCAGAATGGACGGAATCCCCATTGTGTGCGGGCGCCCTGTGCCCGCCCTCCCCTTGCCCGCGCCGGACATGCCAACAAACAGCTCATTGAGCCCGGGGGAGGGGCGCAGGAGACAACAATGTCCCCCAGCGGGCCAGGGCAGTGAGCTCAGCTGGGGGTGGGGGCTGCCATGGAGGCCGGAGGGCGATGATCTCAGCCTGGGGAGGGCCGGCCTGTGAGACAGGCTGACCCTGGCCTGGCCGCCCCGGTGAGGCTGAGAAGGGATGACGGGGCTGGCCTCGCCCTTGCTGCCCCACCCCCTGGGCTGAGCTGGGAACTGACCGGCGCTTCTCACGCTTAAACTGCCCCCGCCGAGGGCACCCAACAGGCGTAGCAGGGGGGCCCGCAGGACCCAGCAAGCCACCCCAGACCCGAGAGGCTGGTGGACCCTCCCTCTAGCGGTGCCAATTCAGAAGCCCCTCGGCAAGGCCCAAACAGAGCTCTCCCACACCACCAGCCCACACTGGCCACAGCAGGACTTTTGGATCAAGAAGTGAATGCACTTTTCACACCCAGAACCATCTAAAGAGCAGGCAACAGCCAGAAGAGGGAGGGGGGGTCCTATCTCCGGAGGTATTCAGGCCCTTGGCTATAGAATATGGGGTTGGTCTAGGTGCCCTTGAGCGCTCACCTCACCCTGAGTTTCTAGGTGTTAAGACCCCAGCTCATTCCCTTGAGATACCTCTGGATTCCCTTTGTGGGCTTCAGGCCTGAGGTTGGATGAACCTAGGCCTGATGCAATCCTTTATCCTCTTCCAGCCAGGCTGCTAGGCAGGGCCCCAAGACTCTGAGGGAAAGAGTAGGAACATGGCGGGGCGGGGGGGAGGGGTGTGGAGAGAGGTATGGCCAAAGCAGCCCCCACTCTCAGTATAGGAGCCAGGGAAGCCCTGAGGCTGGTCGTGTTTGCAGGGCTCTCTCTGGAAAGCCAGGGGTGGAAGAAGAGAGTGGCTGCTGGCAAGGAAAATGTGGGGCCTGTCCCAGCAGGTCCTCAGGGGTCTGGCATTCTCAGGTGCCCAGCCATCTCAAGGACAGGACCCAGGCTTTGGTGTATACCTGGCCACCAGCCACAGATGCAGAAGGCTCCTAGTTGCCTCTGGCCCTCCCTCTGTACCTCCCTGCTCCAGACCACCCTGCACCCCACTGCCAGATGGCGGCTGAACACCCTCCTCGGCTCAAGAACCCACAGGTTCCCTAAAGCCCATCAATCAAGTCCGAATTCACCTGTCTGATGGGTCTCCATACCCTACCTGTCTAACCTCACGTCCAACCCTGCACATGCAAAGTCTGCTCCAGCTATACCTACTTCATTTCCACTCTGATCCTTTTCCTCTCTCCATTCCGCCTGGCAGGAATGCCGTCTCTTCTCTTTTTCTAAGTTCTGCTCTTTCCTCCAGGTCCAGTGCCTTCCCCTCGCTCCCCACAAAGCCTCCCGCATCCCTCTCTGAACGCTGGCTCTGCAGATCATCACATTCCTTTTCATGACCCTCGATTTTACCTCCATGTCCCATTAGGAGCTGAATCGGATGTTCCTTTTGGCCTCACTGACCTTAACCCAGTGCTAGGCACATGGTCGACCTCATTCACAACTGGTTGACTAAGGGACCAAACTCTGGCTATGCATGTGGCCACACACACAGGCCCTGACCCAGGAAAACTAACCATGGGGGTGCACAGAGCCATGCCCCAAATGGAATGCATCTTTTGACTGTATTCTCTTCTTCTGATGGCAGTTTGATAGACTCACCCCAGGTCTCCCCAGCTTCCTTCTTACCTGGAGAAGGGTTCTGGTAATGGGGGTAAGGGATCAAACCTCTTAGGAGAGGAGGGGAAGCAAGAGACGGGGGAGTTGGCCACAGCCACAGGGCAACACAGGGATCTCAGCGGCAGAATGACACCAGCAATGGGAATGTTCATGATGCCCGAACAGCACTCATGAGAGTGGGGTGAATGGGCACAAAACCGGGCTGAAGCCTGTCTGTTTCTAAACTTACAGAGACAGCTGGGGCTGTTGCTGAAGCCCCTGGTGTTGGAAACCCTGAGTATTCATTTTTGCTCTGGAAATTCTCTGTGAGCTCCCAGACCTTAAATTAAGCCTGTCCCTTTGCTGCAAAGTTAGCGTTGGCTGGACAGCTCCGCAGGGCTTGTTCTGAGAGCAGTAACCAGAGGGCTGGGGGCAGGAGAGGCGAAGTGATAAGGACTCACAGTGGCCTAACACTGCCCCAAAACCCCTCGGGGCTGAGAGGAGGCCCAGGTCCTGGTGCCTCTCAGGCCTCTCTGGATTTCTTCCTTGGGGACGGTCTAGACCTAAGGAGAATCCTCTGGGTGGGAGGTTCTTTGCTAATCACAGGCAAGGCAAGTTACTCATTAGCAAGCATCAACATGCAATTCTAATCAACTCCAGGGGAGAGTTCAACTTGGATTAACAACTGGAATACATAGTGTAGACACTGTCACAGGAAGTTCTCCCATATGTCTAACCTAAATCCTTCCTGCCACAACCGAAGCCCATTTCCTCTCATTCTGACTGTGGTGGGAGAAGGAGACAGCCGGTCACCATTCTCTGCTTAAGACCCATCACCTACTTGACCATGGCAGTCAGATTTCTCCTCAGCCTTCCTCAGGGAACAGTAACCTGCCTGCTCAGGCAGCTATTCACAAAACTGGCACATGTCCCCGGTTTCTTTCTCTGTGCATGAGAGTACTGAAGCACAGCACTTCCTGGTTCTGCCCTGACCCTTCCTCCCAGGGAGGCTGTAGGGGACCATGGCCCATCTGAGTAATCCCCACTCCCAGGTTCTGGGGCCGCAGAGAGGGAGAAGTGTGACCCCATCCGCTATCTCTTACTTGCTTCAAGTCCTGGGTGGCAGCTGGGATCAGAGATCAGAGGTTGTGTGGAGAAATGAGGACAGGTCAGAGTTTCTTCCAGGAGATGGGTTGTTCAGCGGAGGAAGGTGAAGTGCACGCAAGGACCCAGAGACATGGAGGGGCCAGGTGCAGTGCTGGGCCTGGATGCTAAAGGGAGGCCAGAGCCAGAAGAGGGGAGTGAAGGCTGAGCAGGCAGGTGGGGCTGGAGAGAGCTTCCCACCTGTCAGAGTTTACAGAGAAGAGAGGTTTCAGGGACAGGTGAGCTGTATGCTGGGGAGGGGACAAGAACAGAGGACAGTGGAGGCTAGCACAGTCAGGGCAGAGGATGAGTGGATGAGAAGGAAGAAAATCCTTGGGGTAGAGAAACCAGTCCAAGATGGAGGACTGAGGGGGTGCCTGAACCTTTACTTTCAACTCAGGCTCCGCTCCCCCACCCCACCCTGTCCTTCAGTATGGCTGGCAGAAGGTTCTCTTTTGGCCCCATCGCTCTCAGCAATGCCTTTGCCCTGTGCCCTCTGTTCTCTAGCCCTGTAAGCCCTCTCAGAGTCCCCTCTGTCCTGAGAGACTGGGGCAGGAGGCAAGGGCAGGCTGGGCAAGGCCTGCAGCCTGAGGGTCTCCGCACAGAGGCCTCCCTGAGCCTTCTCTCCCTTCCCCTGGGCCTCCCTCCTCACTTGCTAGGGTGGGGACAGGAAGGAGCTAGGGAAGGGGAAGCCAGGGGCTCTGGGAAAGTTGCCGTGGAGGCTGCCCTAAACCCCGGACTCCTCTGTGGCTGGAAATACCCGCTGCGTGGCTCCTGGCCCTAGCTTTCCAGGTTTCCCCTGGGTTTGGCAAATGAAGCTGGGGAGGCTGCCGGGTCGCCACCAATGAAGGCCCTTGCTTCCAGCCAGCAGGTCTCTACCCTGCCCCTCCACTCTCGCCTTCTTTCCTTCTAACCAGCACACAGGAGGCCTACGGAGCACTTCCTTCCTACACAGTTAAAAGAGGCTTCTCAGGTCAGGGGCCCTCAGCTGCTTCTCTCTTGGGCCCATGGTCTCTTCAGACCAAAGCTGTTCTCATTGAGAAGGAGAGGGCTCAGTCCACAGCAGCTGCCTCAGCCTCAGGCACCATCTGCCCCGGCCTTCTGAGAAGGTAAAGGAGACAGAGTATGGGGCTAGCCCAGGCCCTCAGGCTCCTGGGAGCCTGGCCGAGAGAAGGTGGGAAGCTCTCCTGATCTCATGAGAAGGCAGAGCAGGCACTCTGACTCATGTTTAATGGTCTCACCCACTTGGACATCCTTTCCTTGGGACATTTGGGTCATCAATCATGAGCCATAAGCCAGTGGACAGCCCAGCCCAGTCTGTGTGCCCTCTTGGTGACGTGGGGATGGCTGAGACCCCTGAGCTGCCAGGAGCCTCAATGACCAGGGCAGTTCAGAAGTTGACTTCTCCTCCTACATGCCTCTGCTCTGAAACATCACCGTGAAGGAGGAAGGGTGCCAGCTTGAGACCTACATTTGACTCTGGCTGGAGGGTCATCTGGCCATGGGCAATTGGTTCTTCCAAACCATCTCTTATCCAAACCCATTGTCAAAGCTCCAGTCTCCTCCTTCCAGTTGAGAACCGTGTCACAGCCTCTTCCCACAAAAGGCCCTTCACAGGGCCTTTAACAGTGGAGGTTTTCCAGTGTCCATCTCCTTTCCATGCCCCACCTAGCTTTCCTCTCTTTGTTTCCACCCTCTGCTCCTTTGCCTCATTCTTTGTAACTGTTTGCCTTCAGCTCTCCTTTTTCCTTTCTTTCCTCCTGGAACTCATTTGCAAATGCATAATCAGTCACCCTCCCAGGTGGCTATCATTATTATCCCCATTGCACATATGAGAAAACTGAGGTGTAGAGCTATAGTTAAATTACAAGTCCAAGACCCTAGGGTTGGGAAGTGTCAAGAGCCAGGTTTATGTCATGCTTATTCACTCGACTCAAGCAGAGGGTGGGGAGAGGCCCCATTCCATCTCAACCCTCCTGGGCTGCCTCGCGGAGATTCTTCACAACTCAGTGGCTATCAGCGCCAATGCCCCAGGTGCTACCCCTTCCTCCTTCTCACAGGGGCTCTCACATCTTATCATCAGCCACTGCATTCTGTTCCCCCTGTGAAGCCCCCAAATGAGTCTTCAAGGCCACCACCAAGTCATCATCTTCCTCTCTCCTCCACCAGCCTCAGGCCTGTTCTATGGGGAACCCACTCTGTCCCGCGGGAAAGACCCAGAGCAGGCAGTTCCTTGTAAGGCCTCCAGAGAGAGGTGAACGCGGCCCGGCGGGGCGCCGCCTGCCGAGCGGGAATCCCGGCCCTAACCGCTGGCGCCCCTCGAGGGGAGGGGCGAGGGCGGAGGTGGTTCTGCGGCGGCATCTGTCCCAGGCGGGCGGGAAGCTGCTGCATTAAATTGTAAAATCGATTTATTGACCGGCAGGTGCGAGCAGCGGCAGATGGAGAGTAGCGCTGCTGGGGCGCATCTGCGGGGAGCGACGGCATCGATCCTGGCCCCCCTCCGAAACCTGTCGGTCCCTGGTCCTTTCACGTCGGCTCGCTCCCAACTGCAGGGCCAAGGTCCGCGAAGCTGTGGAGCCCGAGCGGCTAGGGTAGCTCGCTGCGCGCCGCCCCCCTCCCCCGCCCGCCCTCGCCTGGCCTCAGGGCCCGGGCTGCGCCCCCACGGCTGCCAGGCCCTGCCAGCCCCACTGCCCCAGTTGGCATGCGGCGGGCCGGGCTGACGCGTGGCAGCGCCCTGCGGCAGATGAGGCACGCGCCGTCCTCATTTCAATGTGAATGGATCGAATGGAGCAGCCATGTGGCAGCAACAGTTTGCAAATCTCCCCGCCTTCTGTGCAGCTCCCCGGCCGCCGCTCCCTGCACTTGGCCCCTTCCCCGCAGCGACCGCAGCGGCGCCCCTCAAGGCTTAAGCGCCCCGCCCTAGCCAGGCTAGCTCCCCCTCCCTTGGCCTGCCCGGCGGGCGCTGTAGCCCGGCCCCTATCGCGCTCCCACCTGGGTGCAGTTCGTCCCGCGGAGAACGCTGTCCCGGGGGTCGGGGTGCAAAATAGCGCTGGAGGCCGGGAAGATGCGACGTCAGCCCTGGGGAGGGCGCGTAGGCTACCAAGTGGGGGAGGGGCCCCGAGGCTCTGCTCGGCCCGAGTCGCACCCTAATCACCAGGGGTCAGCTCGGGTGCAAGGCTGAGAGACAACCTTTGCGCCTCCGGGCCCCAGGTGCGGGTTCTGCCTGCTGGGGGGCTGTATGCAGCGGCCAAACGGAGAGGACGGCCGAAGCCGAAGGCCCCTGGGGCGGAGGCTGTGGGTTTGCCTGAAGCCAGGCCTCGACCCTGTGGCTCCAGACGCTGGGCAGTGTTGCGGGTGCTCGTGGGGATGAGGATCTGTGGACCATCAGAGGGCCCACAGTCAGTCCGGGGAAGCCCAGGTTGGTGGGACCTTGCAATCATGCCCCCTCTCCATGGCGTGGCCGAGCGTCTGCGGAGGCGTAGGTTCATCAGACGTCCACGTGGGTCCAATCCCACTGTGATTTGCGGCCTCTGATAGCCTCACAGCCTCATGTTCCTGGGGGCCCCCAGGACACGTGTTGGGTCTTTCCTTCCACAAGTCACGAGTGGGAGAAAAGTGGAGGAGCCCCAGTTGTGGAGCCTCCGCATTTCTATTCCCTGCCTGCAAAGCGACCCTCTCCTGCTCAGCAAATGTGGGCAAAGCTGGACCCCAGCGGGTTGGAGCGCTAGTGGGTAGTCAGGGCCAAGGGCGGCGTCCTAGAGTCTTAGGGGAGTAAATGAACTTCTGGGACAGCACCGTATAGCAAATAGGTGCTTCAGGAATGCCTTTTGACGGTGAAGAGAATTTAACCCTTTCCCCCTACAGGTCAGAGGATTTCTATCTCTGGGATCCCTTTCAAGAATTCTTGACTCTGAGGGTAATGATGATACTTTTGTTTGGTCCTTGACTGTTTGCAAAGTGCTTTTGGGCACATCAGTCCGGATGTGTGTGAGGGATAGAGTGTTCCAGATCTACCAATACTGAACGAAATGTCTCCTGTGGGACTGGATGTCTCCCTTGAGGGTCAGGCATGAGCCAGATCCAGAAAAGGAGCGAGTTTTTTATGAACTCCCAGGCCAGGATTTGGGGGTGGAAGCGGACAGAACTAGGTAGGGCTGGATGCCAGCTCAGAGGAAAGCGAGGGGCACTCTTTGGCACCCTAGGCAGGACTAAGGGATTCGTAGAGGATGGGCAGAGAACCCACTGGTCAGGATCGCTGGGAGGCAAGTCCTGGGCTCCTCCTCCCTCGGGCCTGGGGACTCCGCCTGTCCATAACCTACATTAACTCTGGAGCGCAGCCTGGGCCCATCTGCCGGCCCCCGCCCCACCTCGGTTCCCCACGCCAACCCGTTCGCGCCAGATGGTGGCTGGGAGGGGTGGCCGTGCGTGGGGGACCCCGGAGCCCGTCTCCTCACCTCACCCCTCCCCCAACCCACGCTCCCAACCTCTTGTTTCTCATGCTTCTCCCTCAATCCTTCACCACCACCAAGTTAAAAAAAAAAAAAAATCAGACCATGCTCAGCCTAGGCAGCTGTTGGGCTCCGAGCCGTGCCCCCCGCCCCCCGCAAGACTCCCCCGGGCCCGCGCCGCGTCCCTGCTCCCCCCAGCGCCGATCTTATCGCCCGACGACAGCCATCGCTGTGCGGGCGGGCTGACAGCTGAAGCCACAAGGCCCCCGCCGCCCTCAGCGTCGCGGAGAGAGACCGCTCCTCTGCACCCCCCGATACTGAGAGAAGCCGGCCCTCCCCGGTCTAAAGCCTCCGGGGATCACGCCGGTTCCGGGAAAGCAGCTGCACTGCCGCCGCTCGGAGAAGTGGGGCCACCCGGGGGAGCCGAGAAGGCGAGACGGGTGAAGCCGCCTGAAACCCATAGGAGTCTGCGCGCTTCCAGTTCCACCCTACATTTTGCCCTATGAGGAGAGGACCCGGGTCTGCCCGGCCTCAGCCCCTGGACTCTCTGGTGGCTCGAGCCAACTCTGCAGTCAGGAGAGTTCCTCCCTGCTCCAACGGAGCGACAGGACGCGGGCCGAGGCTTGAGGCTGTTGGGGGGTGAAGGTGGGCTCTGGAGCTGAGGCTAAACCCAGGTGAGGAGAGGCGCTGAAGGCGGGGCCAGACCCTTATTACCATACAGCTGAGGACGCGCCCCCCTTCTTCTACCTCGGGGACCACGCCCTCCTACCCCCAGCACGGGTACCACGCGTCTGGGGACTGGCACGCGCGGAGCCCAGGCGGGAGGCAGAAGGGAGGAGGCACGCGCTGGACACGCCCCCCATAACTGGGGAGGGAGATGCCCACCAGGTGGAGGGGCCGAGCCCCCGAGTCTTAGATGCTTGGTCCCTCGCCTAGCACGGAGTGGCCACAGAGAGGTTAATGCGTCCTCTGGCTTCCCTGCTGCGCGCGGGGGGGGGGGCGGGGGGGTGGACGCTCACAGGTTGGGGGCCGACGACGCCAGGGCTCCCGAAGTTCCGGGAAGGTGAAGGAGACTGGAGTCCTTTAGCACTGGTTTCGCTTTCTGAGCTTAAGTTCTTTTTACCTTCTCCAGGGCTGCAGGTAACTAACGCCGGCCGTGGTCACACCGCCGACGGGGACTCCCCCGTGTCTCCGCCCCCACGACCATCCGGGAACCACTCGCTCACCTCCCGCCCCATTCCCCCTCGCCCTCCCCCTGTCCTCCCACTGCCGGGGTCTCGGCCTGTATCCACGCGATTGCGGAGAACTGGTCACCTCGGCACGCGCTGAGCTGGGGGACCCAGGGGCTGAGAGCGGCACAGAGGGGCGGGGACCTGTGCCTGACTGGCTGGCTGGGAGGGGGGAAGGCGGGGGCGGAGGCCCCCTCCGGGCGGGGCTGGGGCTGTAGCAGCTAGAGGCCCGAGGGGAGGGGAGAGTGACCACGAGTCTGAGTGACAGGCGGGTGAAGAGAGGAGCCAATATATATAAGGAAAGCTCCCGAGAGCGCAGGTTTCAGTAGCGGCGCTGAGCGCAGGCTGGGAACGCGAGGCCAAGAGCTGCAGCTCAAGCCGCCTCAGTGCAGTGTACCCGGACACTAGCCTGCTTACAGCCCCAGGATTAGTCCGAGGACACGTCCTCAGCGCGGCCGCCACCCAGCCGCCCTCACCTGGATTACCTACCGTGGCAGTTGGAGCGGAGCTAGCGAGAAGGAGAGGCGGGAGGAAAACCCCGAGCGGAGCCTGGCTTTTCAGGGACCCCTCTGGCGGTTGGACGCGCGGGAACGATTCACAACCGGCGGGTGCAGAGAGCGACGCCCCAGGGAATGGCAGCCGCAACCCGTAGCGCCTCTGGCTGGGCGCTACTGCTGCTGGTGGCACTTTGGCAGGAGGTAACATCCCGCGCCCCCTCCGCCCCCTCCCACCGTGCCCTGGGCCTGAGCCCCTGGCGTCCACCGAGCTGACCGCTCTCCTTCTTCCTTCCCTCGGTCCCTGGGCAATAGCGCGCGGCCGGCTCTGGAGTCTTCCAGCTGCAGCTGCAGGAGTTTGCCAACGAGCGCGGCGTACTCGCCAGCGGGCGGCCGTGCGAACCCGGCTGCCGGACCTTCTTCCGCGTCTGCCTTAAGCACTTCCAGGCGGTCTTCTCACCCGGGCCCTGCACCTTCGGCAGCGTCTCCACGCCTGTGCTGGGCACCAACTCCTTCGCCGTCGGCGACGACAGTAGCGGCGGGGGACGCAACCCTCTCCAACTGCCCTTCAATTTCACCTGGCCGGTGAGCACAGCCCGGGCGCCCGGGGAGGTCACGAAAGCCGAGAGAAGGGGTTTCCCTGGGACCAAAGCCTTCTCCCTAGATTGCCTCGCTCCCCTCCAATAAAAGGGGGGACACTCTCTTCTGATCCTTCTTTCCGACTCTCTCCTGGGACCTCACCCTCCTGTACGCTCTCACCAGTCTCTCTCTTCCCCGTTCTACGCTCCATCTTCTCCCAGCGCTAGGGATACGATTTTCATCACCTACAACCCCGGGGCGTGCTCCATCTCAGAAAGACTCCCGCGTACATTCCCTCATCCCTCAACTCTCCTCCTACCCGGGGTTGTCTCGCCTTCCTAGCTCGCGCGCGATGCTGAGTGCAGACCCGTTACATAGACCCGGGCGCAGTAACTGTATCCTGCAATTAGATTAATTAAACCGGCTGCCGAAAGGCACCCCCACCATCCCCTGTTCATCTCGCTCTCCCTGTCTTTCCCCGCCCCCTCCTTTCCGTTCCCAGGGTACCTTCTCACTCATCATCGAAGCTTGGCACGCGCCAGGAGACGACCTGCGGCCAGGTGAGTAGCTCGCTCCGCGGCCACAGGGGGGCGACACGGCGCAGCGCCGAAAGAGTTAATCTGTAATAGGCGGGGGAAGTGCGGGGTGGGGGCGTGGGGGGCAGGACGCTTAGCTAGGCCGGGAGCTGCGCCCCGCGCTGGACGCTCGGATTCCGCCCGCTGCCTGGACTCTGAGCACAATTGCGTTTCCTGCGGGTTATTTTTGGCGTGGGAACGCGGGGAGCACGGCGGTGAGAAAGGCCGAAGCTGCCAGCGCCGCTGACGGGCCCCTTCCTGTATTTTACACCTTTCTCGAATTCCGCTCCTTTGGAAAGGGAATAATGGCTTTGGGATGTTGTTCTGACACAGAGGAAAAGGATATTTCAGCAGCACAACAATTCTCACTTTGCAAAGGAAAAAGAAAAGCATTACCCATCTCTGAGGGCAGAACCCCTGAATGGGCACCAGAGGACCCCTTGCTCCCAGGGTCCTCAAAGGCCTGGAGAGCTTTTCTTTTTCTTTTTTCTCTCCCCCCCCCCCCATTTTGACCTCTTTTCCTCTTTCCCCTGCCTATCTGCCTCCAGAACATTGGGATATCTTAACATCCTTCTATTGTCCCCTTTTTGAATGGTATCAGGCCCTCTGCACATGCACACACACAGCAGCTAAGCAGTGGGACACTTGGGTTCCTCTGGCCTGCGTTTGCTGGCAGGTGGGGTCATCTGGACAACTGGTTTGATCCAGCAGTTGCTGGCACTCTTGGGGACTGGCTGCCCTTCCTTGACCTGGCCCTCTGCCCCTTCAGAGGCCTTGCCACCAGACGCGCTCATCAGCAAGATCACCATCCAGGGCTCCCTAGCTGTGGGCCAGAACTGGTTACCGGATGAGCAGACCAGCCCTCTCACAAGGCTGCGCTACTCTTACCGGGTCATCTGCAGTGACAACTACTATGGGGACAGCTGCTCACGGCTATGCAAGAAGCGCAATGACCACTTCGGCCACTACGTGTGCCAGCCAGATGGCAGCCTGTCCTGCCTGCCCGGCTGGACTGGGGAGTACTGCGAACAGCGTAAGCAGCCAAGCTCCCACCTGCCTGGAGGGGGGTCCCCGGAACAAACACAGTGGCATCTTTTCGGCTGCAGCCTGCCTCCCTTGGAGAGCGGGTCTGGGCTGTCCACTACCTGGGCCTCAGTAACAGCTGGGGATGCTTAGGATGGGCTTGGACTCTGCCCTCCCTCTTCTCAGTGCTCCTCCCCATGGTGCTAAAGCCCACAAAGACCCCATAATTGCGTTCCATCCAGCCTGGATTCTCCTTCCCTGTGCCATCATTTCTCTTTAAGACATCCATGGCTCCTCTGGGAAGCCAGGAGTGGGAAGTGAGCCCAGGAGAGCTGGGGGGCACCCCCAGGGCCAGGAGAGGGAGAGTGGGACTTCAGAGTCATTGTCATCCCACCCTCACCCAGTGCCGCCTTCTCTCCTCAGCTGTCTGTCTTTCGGGCTGTCATGAACAGAATGGCTACTGCAGCAAGCCAGCAGAGTGCATGTGAGTAGTGGACAGGAAGCGGTGACGGGGGGAGCCGTCCCCTGTCCAGGCCCTCACCTCACCCTCAGCTTCTCTTTTGTTCTACAGCTGCCGCCCAGGCTGGCAGGGCCGCCTGTGCAACGAATGCATCCCCCACAACGGCTGTCGCCACGGCACCTGCAGCACCCCCTGGCAATGCACTTGTGATGAGGGGTGGGGAGGCCTATTCTGTGACCAAGGTGAGTCAGGGCAAAGAGAGGGGACGGAGAGCTGGGCAGGGCATGGGAACCAGGGTTGTCACCTGGACTCTTCCTACTCGATGACTGCTGAGTCGGCTTTCCCATTATCCTTCAAGGAGCTTGGGACTGTAAGGATCTTAATAACTGGCTTAGAACGAGATGGTGGGTCCTTCTTCCTTAGGTGCTGGGGAGGAAGGGTGGCTGGAGAAGCCAGGAGGGTGACAAGTTGGCAGCCTGAAGGTTGCACTCATAAATTCCAGCAAGGCCAGAGAGAGGGATGCCGGGCTCAGTTCCTCTTTCTACCTTGTAGTTACCTATTAACCCCCTAAGTGTTTGCTTACCTACCAGAGCTGTTTGAGCAGCTCTCCCCTAAACAGCTGTCTGGTGGGGTGTGCCCACTGGCTGCCCTGAGGCTGTGGGTGAGCTGGGCTTCTGGGCGGAGTGACATCTAACCGCCTTCTCGGTGGGGCAGAAACGGCCTCCCTTGTTTCCCCCAGTAGCACTTGCCAGGCAGCTGCCCAAGCCCACACTGTCTTCCTGGTGTTCAGGGGGCTGGTCACTCTTCTGGCTGCACTGGGGTCTGCCAGCCCCAATGATGGGGGAGGGGGCCTTTTTTCCTTCATCCTCATAGCCAGCTGCAGCACGTGCCTCCCATTTTCAGGGTCAAATGGGGTGGCTGCTGCCATGGAGACACCAGCACAGGCCTGGGTAGGGTGGGCAGGACGCTTGCCAGGATAGAAAGGACTTGCCTGGGCCCTGACTTGCTGGCAACAAGGGGCTTGGAATTCAGCCCCTGTATTCTTCGTATGTGTGTGTGTGTGTGTCACTTTCTACCCCACTGCAATCCCCCCAAACACACACACACACACACACACACACACACCTGGTTCCTGCCCTCTCTCTTTCCTCTCCCCACATTTGCTCCCAGGTGACACAGTCATATACTCATCTTATTCAAACAGAGCCCTTACAGTCCCTGTATTTGCTCTGTCTGGTTTTCCCTCCCTGTCCTTCCCAAATAAGAAAACAAATACTTATATTTCAAAATACCCTCGTAAGGCATTTCGCTTTAAAAAACGCCTGGCAACCACTTATCGTGGCTCTCGCCTCCCCTCTACTCTTTCCACCTGTTAAAATTGTAGCCCGTTTCCAGGCTTACCTCAGCTGCCCCTCCTCCACGAGGCCTTTTCTGACTTCCTCCTCAACATGTGGTCTTGCTGTGCCTCCTCTTTTTACCTTTATTCTCCCCTGGCTGCAGTGCTTGTGAGCTTACGTTTGGGCAGTTAACTGTGTCCAACTGTGTTTTTTCAACTTTGATTGATGGTACGCCTCAGATGTGGTTCTAGGTGCTTCAATATACCCGATTTCACTGGGGGAAGAGGAAGGGTATTTGGGCCCAGAAGACTTTGAGTTGAACCCTCTGGGCCAAACATGGACAGTGAACTTGCACCACCAGGAGCCTGGAGGTTGGGACCACTCTTTGGCTCTGCTCAGCCGGTCGGTTCCTGTCTCCGCAGATCTCAACTACTGCACCCATCATTCCCCGTGCAAGAATGGGGCGACGTGCTCCAACAGTGGGCAGCGGAGCTATACCTGCACCTGTCGCCCAGGCTACACTGGCGTGGACTGTGAGCTGGAGCTCAGCGAGTGTGACAGCAACCCCTGTCGCAATGGAGGCAGCTGTAAGGTGAGGCCTAGGCCAATGCAGGAAGGCAGAGTTCTGGCCAGGCGACGCCCAGGCATCCCCTCCCCAGGCGGCCAGTGGATGTGCACCCATGGGCAGGCATTGTGGGCAGGTGGGGCCTAGCCCCCTGCCAGGAATCCCTGCCCCCAAGGGTCTGACTTTGGCCCCTTTCTGCTCTCTTTCCAGGACCAGGAGGACAGCTACCGCTGCCTGTGTCCCCCGGGCTACTATGGCCTGCACTGCGAACACAGCACCTTGAGTTGTGCCGACTCTCCCTGCTTCAATGGGGGCTCCTGTCGGGAGCGCAACCAGGGGACCAGCTATGCCTGTGAATGTCCCCCCAACTTCACTGGCTCCAACTGCGAGAAGAAAGTGGACAGGTGTACCAGCAATCCGTGTGCCAATGGTGCGTCCTGTTGCCTTGCTAACCTGGTGGACTGGCCCTGGGGCCAAGAGAACTTTCTGGTGAGGGAGGGTCAAGAGAGGGGAGAGGCCTTGTCTGTCACTCTGGGCAGGCTGAGACGGATCCCCATCTGCTCTGGATGGTGAAGAGCTTGCTTGATCATCTGGGTGGCTTTGGAAGAGGAGCAGGTTAGCAGTGGGTGCAGGCCTTTGGAGATGGAGCAGTATGCACCCTGCCTGGCTTCCATTCCTATTCCCATGTCCTGACCTGGCTGGGGCAGCCTCTGACCCTCCCCAGGAAGTCCTGGGCTAGAGCGAGGGAACTTGGAGGCCTCATGTCCCTCCTTGAAAGAGGCTAGCACGGTGAGGTCCCTGCTCCTGGAGGCCTCACCTCTCCCCACGGCTACAGTGAGCCTGGCACAGCATAAGGCGTCTGGAATGTTCAGCATTTTGGGGGACACCAAGCATGTTGGTTATCTTTGTCTCCTTGGCCTTCTGGTGACCCTCTGTGAGGCAGGCAGACAGCACCGTGCAGGAGAGAAGTCTTAGGAGCTGCGGAGGGATTGGAAGGGCTGAGATGGAATCTGCTCTCTGGCTAATCACTTAGTTAACTCCCCGGAGCCAGTTTCTTCATCACTGAATGGGAAAATATAGAACCTGTCCTCTGTCTTTCATGTTGTGAAGATTAAATGAAACAATAATAGATCTCTCTGAGCATTTACTGTACACCATGCATGTGCTCCTGCCTTCACGCATCACCTTACCTAACCTTCAGAGATCTCCTATAGAGGAGACAGCATTCTACTCCAATGTAACAAATGAGGAAATTAGGCTTAGAAATAAAATAAAGCAACGGGTGCCAAATCCCCAGCTAGAGAGAGACAGCTGAGATTCAAACCCAAGCATACCTGTTCGATTCTACTGTAAAGCTCTGTAAGATGCTGGCAGTTCTTATACACGAGCCCACTGAGGCGTAGAGGACCAGGCTCACCCTCAACTGCAGGTCTCCTGACTCTTTGTGCAGAGCTCTTTGTAGTGGGATCTGTGAATGCTGGCCGAGTTCCTGGATGACCTTGGTTCCTGGGATGGGGCACCCTCTGCACCGGGGGGGTGGGAGTGGGGTGGGGTCCAAGGAGGTTGCTGACTTGTGGCCCATGTGTACCCACAGGGGGCCAGTGCCTGAACCGAGGTCCAAACCGCATGTGCCGCTGCCGTCCTGGATTCACAGGCGCCCACTGTGAAATCCATATCAGCGACTGTGCTCGCAGCCCTTGTGTCCACGGCGGCACTTGCCGCAACCTGGAGAACGGGTTCGCATGCACCTGCCCTGCTGGCTTCTCTGGCCGGCGCTGCGAGGTGCGGATGCCCACCGACGCCTGTGCCTCGGGACCCTGCTTCAACGGGGCCACCTGCTACGCCAGCCTCCCCCCGGACAACTTCGTCTGCAACTGCCCCTACGGCTTTGTGGGCAGCCGCTGCGAGTTCCCCATGAGCATGCCCCCCAGCTTCCCCTGGGTGGCCGTCTCCCTGGGCGTGGGACTGGTGGTGCTGCTGGTGCTACTGTGCATGGTGGCAGTGGCGGTGCGGCAGCTGCGGCTCAGGCGGCCTGACGACGGCAGCAGGGAGGCCATGAACAACCTGTCGGACTTCCAGAAGGACAACCTGATCCCCGCCGCCCAGCTCAAGAACACAAACCAGAAGAAGGAGCTGGAAGTGGACTGTGGCCTGGACAAGTCCAACTGTGGCAAACAACAGAACCACACATTGGACTATAATCTGGCCCCAGGACCCCTGGGGCGGGGGATCCTGCCCGGGAAGTATCCCCACAGTGACAAGAGCTTAGGGGAGAAGGCGCCACTGCGGATACACAGGTGAGCGGCACCCAGAGGCCCAGGGCTCACCAGGGACCCCCTCACGGTACTGCCTGGGCTCCCCCAGGACAGGTGGGAGCTTTTAAGCAAACAGGGGCTCTTGCTGCTGACAGGAGGATGCTCCGACAAGATTTCTGCCAGGCTCCCTTTGTCCCTCCTTCCCATTCACTCATTCATTCATTCACAAATGTCAAGTGTCCACACTGTGTCACTTGTGACCCCCATCTTCCCACGGCATGGCTTGCCTCTGGTGGCAAACTGGCCTTTTCCAGGCCTGAGACCCTCTGGGAAGGTTGGGGTCCTGTGGCTCTCTTAAGGCCTGTAGCTAACTGCCCGCCAGGCTAGCACTGGGCATCCCTAGTCCCCGTGTCTTCTCCCAGAGTCACCTCTGCCAGTTCCCTTTGGCTCTCCGGGGTCCAGGTTAGCGCTCCACCTCCCTCCAGCCCTCTCTTCATCTCTCCCTCACCGGCCTGTCTTGTGTTCCCTCAGTGAAAGGCCAGAGTGTCGGATATCAGCGATATGCTCCCCCAGGGACTCCATGTACCAGTCTGTGTGTTTGATATCAGAAGAGAGGAACGAATGTGTCATTGCCACAGAGGTGAGTGCTAGGCTGTCCTTCCCTTCTAGCATGTTCCCTCCTGCCTTTAGGGGGTGAGAAAGTGGTCCAGTTACTCTTGACCTTAGGGGCCGCTCCTGAAGGGTGGGTCGGAACCCCTCCTTGGCAGGCTGGGTTCAGTGGCTCTCGGATCCCTGCTGGCCTCGTTGCCACAGAGGGTGTGAAACAGGAGCCGTGGTGGTGAGCCAGCCCCGTCTCTTCCTGCTGTGTTAGTGCTGGGCTGGGCGGCCATGGCACCCGGCCAGCTCCCAGGCGCTGCTTCCCAGCTGCTGGTGGGTGAGGGTGGTTGCCTTGTGCCCCTCCTGCCCCTTGCTCACTGGCTTCCTTCACTGGCCCACCTCATGAGCACTGTCTTCCAGGCATGTGTATGTGTTGGGGCAGAAGACTGGGAGGGCTTTCCCACCTCCTCTTCACCCCACCTGCCTCACTGGCTTCTCTCAGGGAGTCCCAGGGCAGCCATGGAGGGAGTGCTTGTACCCCAGGGTAACCCACTTTCGTGCTCTCCACATGCTCCCCAGGTATAAGGCAGGAGCCTCCCCAGGACATCCCAGCTTCACCCCAGCAGCTGGACCTTCCTTCTGCATTGTTTACATTGCATCCTGGATGGGACATTTTTTAATATGCAACGTGCTGCTCTCAGGAGGAAGAGGGAATGGCATGAACTGGACAGACTGTGAACTTGCCAAGAGATGCAGTACCCTTCCACATCTTTGGGTGTCTGTCTGGCATCAGATTGGCAGCCACGCCAGCCAGGGGAACAGAGGAGAGGAGAGGTGCCACTTGGACCCGCCCTGCCAGCAGTGGCCTTCAGAGGGCTCCTTTGGGGCTCTGGCCTATTTTCCAGAGAGAGTGGCAGTGGCCCCGTGGGGCCCGGAGCTGCTGTGGCCTCCACTGGCATCTGTGTTTCCAAAAGTGCCTTGGACCAGGCTCCATGGCGACAGCTGGGTCCAAATCAGAGAGGAGAGAGGAGGCCAGTAAGGGCAGGGCCGTCTGTGGGCCAGGAGACCATCTGGTTCAGCTCTTGGCAGGAGTGTCCCTGCAGGTGAGGTGAGCGCCCCGAGAGGAGCGGGAGAAGCATTTTCTGCCCGCACCTCCAGCCGCTGCACGTGGGCCTCGCTCCTAACACCATCCCTGCCTCTCCCTGGCCCAGGCTCTCTGGGGAAGGATACTGGTAAGCCTTACCTGGCTTCCACAGCCTCTGGCCCTGGGTGCCTTGGGCTCCTGTGAGCAGATAGGTGGAGGGCCTGCCCCTCTTCCCAGCCAGAGGCAACAGGCCTAACTGGGGAGCTCAGGGCAGTGATGATGGAAATTCCAGTGAGGGAGAAATTGGGTGCTGTCGCCACCTAGGACCTTTCCTCCCTCAAGCCCATTCCCAAGGCCTCGAGCCTGGGCTCTGCCCACACCCACTACTGCCCCCAGACTACCCTTGAAGCCGATCTTCAGAAATCAATAATATGAGTTTTTATTTTGTTTTTTTTTTTTTTTTGTAGTTTATTTTGGAGTCTAGTATTTCGATAATTTAAGAATCAGAAGCACTGACCTTTCTACATTTTATAACATTATTTTGTATATAATGTGTATTTATAATATGGAACAGATGTGTACAGGAGTTTAGTATTTCTTGGGTCCTGTCTTTGTGATGGCAGAGTGGGAATCCTTCTGACTCCCCTTCTCATATTGCTGCCGGCTGCCCCCCACACCCCTGGCACCTGGGAGCACTTGGACTTGGCCTACTGTGCTCTAGGCCCTTGTCCTCTTCTAGTTCTTGGGGAATTTGGCCTCACCCATTTAGTCCCCAGCCTGGGCCAGCCTCCTCTGTCTTATGGCTTGAAGTTGGCTGCAGCCCCCCTTCCCCCTCATGCTCCCACCATTCCTTGGGGGTTATGCCCCCTTAACCTGAATCTATCCCGCTTTTCTCCCTTCAAGTCTGAAAAAGCTTACGGACACCCTAGTCAGCCTGGGGGATACAGGAATTTGGGGGAAGGAGACAAACCTGCCTGTTTTCCTCTTTTCAAAAGGATTCTCTTGTCAGAGAGCGGGGTCTCTGACCATGATGACATCTGGGCTCTTCCTCCTGCTATTGCAGGGTTTTAGATGGACTGGCACCCTGCTCATTTTTAAGCCCCGGCAGGGCACTGGTCTTTGTGCCAGGGGGATCTGCCTCGGGTCTGTCCTCCTTGCAGCTGGGCAAGAGAGCTGGCTCTGGGCGCCTGGTCTGCCTGGAGCTGCTAGAGTTGATTGAAGACTGTAGAGAGGGGAGGAGGAAGAAGAGGGAGGCTTCCCTGAGCCCGGGTTTCTCTGGCTGAGGCATTACTGAGAGAGTTTCCAGTCTCTACTTCATGGCTAGCTTCCTCTAAGGCGTAAGATGGTCCCTAGGATGCCACAGTCTTCTCTCTACAGTCACAAAAATACTCCATGGAGAGCAAGTGATGAAAAAATGAGCCATCGACAGAAAGCTGAGCAGATGCTCCCAGCTCTCAGCCCATCCAGTAAAGCAAAACAGACCCAGCAGATGCCCCCAGTGGAGTCCAAGTATATGCAGCGCTACTTGCCTCCCTTTTCCTTTCTCACTGACACATAGAGCATGCCCGCCCCTAATCTGGGTGCTTATGCCAGAGACAAGGGAGCAAGAGACCTAGGCTCATCCACACTCACCCAAGTGCACACGTTCCACGCCTCACCCATTGCTCCCTGTTCCCCTCACTGCACACACAGGGTATCAAACAGGAAAGCATTCAGGGAACCGTTCCCACAGCCTGAGCCGGCAGCAGGGGGAAGAACAACACGACCTCACTCTTCCTGCCCAAAATGAAACAGGAAAGCAGCTCCCGGGCCCTGGGGGGCGGGGGAAACTGGGCTGGGACACGAAGGCGAGATGACGAGGCTCCCATGTGGGGGACAGGTAGGACACCCGCGGCCCTGCACGTCCACACCACCAGGCTGTGCTGGGCTACACAGGCTGCCAGCTCCTCAGAGAAGAGAGCTCTGGAGGGGAGCTGGCTGGCTAAACCCACTCACCGGCTCTGATACCATGCCAGCTTTCTGGGAAAAGAGGGGATCCCTTCATGGACTTGGTCTGGGCAGCTCCAACCCGTAGCTTGTGCCAGGTTCCACCTCTAGTGACATGCAAAAGCTGCGCCAGGCACTTGGGGTGTGAACAGGCCACAGTGGAAGCCCTTCTCTCTCCAGGATTTCCAGGTCACTCCCTGAGGGTCCAGCCCCTTCTCATAGGTAAGGTACCCAAGACTTTCCTGATGGAGTGTGCAGGTGTACAGGAGAGGTCCTAGGCTTGGCAGAAACAAGGCCAGATGATAGCTCTAGACTCACTGTGAAGTGCTCTCCCTGGCTTAGCAAATACCCATGTTTAATCTGCACTGGTATTTCATAAGACAATTCAGAGCATAGCAGTTCCTTAGCCTGGAAGCAGTGTCCTGTCTAAAGGACAAGTCTGACCCCACGGTGACCGCCAGGTCTGAAGACAGCTGCATTTCCAGAGCCCACTGGCTGGTAACCACCTGGATATCACTGTGGGGCGTCAGGCAGGGAGAGGCTGTGAAGAATGCCTTTATGCTGCTGGCTCAGCTAGCGGTCCCTCTCCGGCCTCGGGGCCAGACTGGTCAGGGGATAGAAGAAAAAGGACAGTGGTTCCTACCTCCCCCCATCCCGGGCTAGTTAAGGCCACTAGGTCACTAAACTCAGGTCGCACGGACGCTCCACCTCTCACGGGGACCCACAGGGCTCTCCCCTCCTTGACGCTTTCCCCGCCTCTCCCGCGGGTCCGCAGTTTGGCAACCCAGCCCTCCACCCCACGTGGCCCGCCGCATTCCGGGAAGGGATGGAAGTGATTCACTCAGGGAACTGTGAGTGTCCCTTCCCGGGGAGAGGATGCGCCTGGGAGGTCCCAGCGGCCTCCCTCAGGCGGCCGCGCCCTCCCTCGCGCCCAGGGCGCACGGCACGGCCGGATCCCGGCGGGCCTGGAACCCCCAGCGGCGGCGGAAGAGGCAAGTGCGACGCGCTGGCCCGGGTCAGCCCTCCACCTGCCGTCGCCCCGGAGGTCCCGCGGCTCCCCGCCCCCCCCTCCCCCCCGGCGAGCTCTTTGTTACAGCCCGACTTCCTGTTTGCGGCCTCCCGACCCCGGCTCACTTCCCGGGCCGGGAAGCCGCCGAAGGCCGCGAGTTTCTCGGAGGCTCCGCGCCCGCTCGGCTCCTCCTCCTGCAGCCCCGAATCCCACCCTCGGCCTGGGAGCCCGCGCCGGGCCGCTGTCGCGGGAAGCCGGCGTAGCTGGCGGGACAGCGGGCGGGACCGCCCGGGCCCCGCTGCCCAGCACCAGGGGGCGCTGCGCGGCCGCGGGGCTGCTCCCGGACCGGGACCGCCGTCACCCCGCAAGGCACGGGGTCAGCCCTTCTTGGCCCTGGGGGCCACCGGGACGATTCGGAGAGGGAGCAGCCGGATGCGAGTTCAGTGATAGACTTTGTCGCGCAGAGCTCTCTCCGGCCCCCGGGCCCCTAAGCTGAGGGAGTATACTGGAGAAAGCTCAGAGCGATGCTTTCCCCTAAATATGTTAGAGGGTATCCAGAGAAGCGGCCCATTACCAAATTCTGAGCTGTCGGTGCAGCCAGCGCCCTCCCCACCTCGCGGTCCTCTGCGCCCTCTCATCCCAGCCCTCACTTTGAATGGAAGGGAACCGGGTTTGAGTTGGGAGGCTGAAGCTCCCTTCCAGCACCACCTCTCATTGCTAGGTGACCTGGGACAAGTCCATCCATTTCTTCATTCTTTTCGCACTGATTGAGCACCTTTTATTATGTCAGGCATTGGCGATGAAACATGGTCTCTGCCCAAGGAAGCTGGCCGTCTAGTTAATTATCTTTAACCTCTCAGAGGATCATAATACTTCTTGCATATTACTATGAGGTTGAAATGAGTTAGTGTATGAAAAACAGTTTGTGAGCAACGAGTCCCCCCCCACAGGTTGTTTAATCCTTATATTTATGCCAGCAAACCACTTTCGGGAGCTTTCACAGTCCAGCTCACAAGATAGGGGTGGGCTAGAGAGGAGCTTGGAGTCTGGCCGGATAGTCCCAGCAGTAGCCCTAGGACCAAGAAGGCAGCTGAGATGCCGGCTTGCCTCCACCCTTTCTTCTCTTTGTGTCCCTGTCTTTAAGGAGCACCACTTGTCTAGGTCAACCTCCTCTGATGTGGGGAGTAGTGGAAGGGAGACCCAGGCTGTGGGAAGTGACAGCAGGACCCCAAGTCCTCAAGAGTCCCCATCCCCTTGGAGATCCGCCACAAGTGGCTTTTGGCCCTAGTGGGCTCAGCACGTTCCCTTTATCCCCAAAGACCCTCTCAGGCCATGATGCAGGGTCCAAGAAAAGCCAGCTGCGGCTACAGTCAGACACAGGGTAACTAGCATCTCAGGAGTCTGGATTTAGCAACAGGTCGGCTCTGGGCCCAAGGCTGTCCTGTGTCATGGCACCCCCTGCAGGGCAGAGCCAGAGCCCTGCCAGGCATGGCCAGCTGTCTATCTCCAGTGATCCCTCCTCCTGACTCAGGTTGGAGGCAAAGAAGGCCCTGGGGGTAGGCAGACAGGTGCGTGCCACTGCACCTGTCGGAGGATTGTTTTCCCTTTCCCACAGGGGCAGATGTCTGGGCCAGGCCCGTCCTACTATGCCTGGACTGTTCAGTTTCACCTCCACCAGTGACTCCCTTCACTCAGGGCGTCCTCTTCTAACTCTCTGATAAAAGAGATCCAAAAGGTTCTGGGATCTGCCCATTTGCAGTAGGCCCCCGGGGGTGGTGTCCTAGCTGCTGTCATTTAAGGGGCTTTACCTCTGGCTCTCAGAGTCTGCCTCCACAGTCAGGCCCATTTTGTGCAGTCATACTTCTCCACATGGGCTGTTTTTCTAGGTTCTCTTCTAAAGCCAGGTCCTACCACACTCCAGCATTTCTGTGGGGTCTGATGTTCGACTTTGACTCCATGGGTCTCCCCTCTGTGCAGCCCTGTCACTCCACTGAAGTGCCCCCCACTGCAGTTCTCAGCCCGGAGCCAGCCACTTCCTGCCCCCACAGACTACGCCTTTCTTTCTCTCTGGAATTGGGAGAGGGGCCCCACCATCCCAATGCTCTGTTGGAGCCCTGGCCCCTCGCCTTCCAGGACCAGGCCTGAGGTCAGGGCGCCCTATCAGCTGTGTCTTCCTCCCTCCTCGGCAACTAGAAATGGGCAAGGAGCCAGATTTTCCCACTATCCCATGCACCCCTCTGCCAGGACGTGAGTGAACCCTTACGGCCCCTGCTTTTGTGGGCAGGGGACCAAGTAGTCTTCCCCCGCTTGGCTCTGGATTCAGTTGGTATAACCAGCAGAGCAGCTGTCTTCTCTTCTCTCCCTCTTCTGAGGTGGACTGTATCGAGGCATTCAGCTACTCCTTCCCATACTTTTGCCAGAGCATTGGTGAGACCTATGTCCCTTTTGCACATGGGCCAAGGACCTGAGGATACATTTATTTCTCAGTGGTTTGCAGGAGATATAGCTCCTCATAGATGGGGATTGTTTTATTTATTTGTTTGTTTAGTTTACCAATCCCCCCAAGCATACAAAGAAAATCCCTCTCTTTGCTCAAGCAACTCTTCTATTAATAGTGTGCTCGGATTTCTTTACACTAACAATGAAATATCAGAAAGGGAAAGTTAAAAAAAAGTCCTCTTTAAAATTGTGTCAAAAAAATACCTAGGAATTGAACTTCCCTGGTGGTGCAGTGGTTAAGAATCCACCTGCCAACGCAGGGGATACAGGTTCGAGCCCTGGTCTGGGAAGATCCCACATGCCACAGAACAACTAATCCCGTGCGCCACAACTAGCTGAGCCTGTGATCTATAGCCCGTGTGCCACAACTACTGAAGCCCACGCACCTAGAGCCCGTGCTCCGCAACAAGAGAAGCCATCGCAGTGAGAAGTCCACGCACTGCAACGAAGAGTAGCCCCTGCTCGCCGCAACTAGAGAAAGCCTGCGCGCAACAACGAAGACCCAACACAGCCATAAATAAATAAATATAAGGTACTTAAAAAAATACCTAGGAATAAACTTAACTAAGGAGGTGAAAGACCTATATGCTGAAAACTATAAAACATTGATAAAGGAAATTGAAGATGATTCAAAGAAATGGAAAGATATCCTGTGCTCTTGGATTGGAAGAATTAATATTATTAAAATGGCCGTACTACCCAAAGCAATCTACAGATTTAATGCGATCCCTATCAAAGTAACGTTTTTCACAGAACTAGAACAAGTACTCCTAAAATTTATATGGAATCACAAAAGACCCAGAATTGCCAAAGCAATCCTGAGGAAAAAAGAACAAAGCTGGAGGCATAACCCTCCCAGACTTCAAACAATACTACAAAGCTACAGTAATCAAAACAGCATGGTTTTGGCACAAAAACAGACATGTAGATCAGTGGAACAGAAAAGAGGGCCCAGAAATAAACCCACACACCTACGGTCAATTAATGTATGACAAAGGAGGCAAGAATATACACTGGAGAAAAGACAGTCTCTTCAGTGAGTGGTGTTGGGAAGGCTGGACAACCACATATAAATCAATGAAATTAGGGACTTCCCTGGTGGTCCACTGGTTAAGTATCTGTCTTCCAATGCAGGGGATGCAGGTTCAATCTCTGGTTGGGGAACTAAGATCCCACATGCCATGGAGCAACCAAGCCTGCATGCTCTAGAGCCCATGTGCCATGACTAGAGAGCCCGCATGCCACAACTACCGAGCCCATGTGCTCTGGAGTCTGCATGCCACGACTAGAGAGAAGCCCGTGTGCCGCAATGAAGATCCCACAATTAAGACCTGATGCAGCCAAATAAATAAATTTTTAAAAAATCAATGAAATTAGAATACTGCTTCACACCATATACAAAAATAAACTCAAAATGGTTTAAAGACCTAAATATAAAACATGACATCATAAAACTAGAAGAGAACATAGGCAAAACATTCTCAGACATAAATGATAGCAATATTTTCTTAGATCACGTCTCCAAAGGCAAAAGAAATAAAAGCAAACATAAACAAATGGAACCTAATCAAACTTAAAAGCTTTTGCAGGGACTTCCCTGGTGGCGTAGTGGTTAAGAATCTGCCTGCCAGTGCAGGGGACACGGGTTCGATTCCTGGTCTGGGAATATCCCACATGCCATGGAGCAACTCAGCCCGTGCTCCACAACTACTGAGCCTGCGTTCTAGAGTCCATGAACCACAACTACTGAAGCCTGCATGCCACAACTACTGAAGCCCATGAGCCTAGAGCCTGTGCTCCACAACAAGAGAAGCCACCACAATGAGAAGCCCACGCACTGCAACGAAGAGTAGCCCCTGCTGACCGCAACTAGGGAAAGCCTGCGCACAGCAACGAAGACCCAACACAGCCAAAAAAAAAAAAAAAAAATTTATAAAAAGCTGCTGCACAGCAAGGGAAACCATCAACAAAACAAAAAGACAACCTATGGAAGGGGAGAAAATATTTGCAAATAGTGCAACTGCCAAAGGGTTAATATCCAAAATATACAAACAGCTCATATAACACAATATCAAGAAACCAAATGACCCAAACAATAAATGGGCAGAAGACCTAAATAGACATTTTTCCAAAGAAGATATACAGATGGCCAACAAGCACATGAAAAGATGCTCAACGTCACTAATTATTAGAGAAATGCAAATCAAAACCTCAATGAGGTATCACCTCACACTGGTCAGAATGGCCATCATCAAAAAGTCTACAAATAAATGCTGGAGAGGGTGTGGAGCAAAGGAAACCCTCCTACACTGTGGGTGGCAATGTAGATTGGTGCAGCCACTATGGAAAACAGTGTGGAAGTTCCTTAAAAAACTAAAAATAGAGCTACCATATGATCCAGCAATCCCACTCCTGGGCATACATCCGGAAAAAACTAAAACTGTAATTCAAAAGGATACATGCACTCCAATGTACATAGCAGCTCTATTTATAATAGCTAAGACATGGAAACAACCCAAGTGCCCATCAACAGACAACTGGTTTAAGAAGATGTGAGATATATACATATATATAACACAATGGCATAATAGCCATAAAGAGAATGCAATATTGCCATTTGCAGCAACATGGATGGACCTAGACATTATCATACTAAGTAAGTCAGATAGAGAAAGACATATTATATGATATCACTTATATGTGGAATATAAAAAATAATATAAATGAATCTATATACAAAACAGAAACAGACTCACAGACATAGAAAACAAACTTATGGTTACCTAAGGGGAAAGAAGAGAAATTAGGAGTATGGGATTAAAAGATACAAACTACTATACATAAAATAGGTAACCAACAAGGATTTACTGTATAGCACAAGGAACTATATTCAGTATCTTGTAATAACCTATAATGGAAAATAATCTGAGATATATATATATACACATAAATAAAACTGAATTACTTTGTTGTACGCCTGAAACTAAAACAATATTGCAAATTAACTATACTTCAATTAAAAAAATAGTGTGCTCGGGGCACACTATCACCTATTCTGCCTTTTAAAAACTCTCATTTAACATCCTATTTGCTGGTACAATCTGTGAATTGTATGGTAAGAATGGAGGGTGAGAGAGCTGTAGGTTTCCACCACCGAATCAAAAATACTTACCCTGGGGGACTTCCCTGGTGGTCTAGTGGTTAAGAATCTGCCTGCCAATGCAGGGGACGCGAGTTCGATCCCTAGTCCGGGAACTCAGATTCCACGTGCTGCCGGGCAACTGAGCCCACATGCAGCAACTACTGAGCCAACTACTCAAGCCACAACTAGAGAGAAGCCCGCGTGCTGCAACAAAAGACCCCGCGTGCTGCGACTAAGACCCAATGCAGCCAAAAATAAATAAATAAATATTAAAAAAGAAATTGAATAAAATGTTTAATACTCAAAAAAAAAATACCCTGGTCACTTTCCTGACCCACTCGGTTCTTCTGAGCTGTGTCAGACT
Organism: Delphinus delphis; assembly: GCF_949987515.2. Lineage (NCBI taxonomy): Eukaryota > Metazoa > Chordata > Mammalia > Artiodactyla > Delphinidae > Delphinus > Delphinus delphis. The sequence goes on from NC_082684.1 coordinate 84,865,092, forward strand.
GAGAGGTCAGGCAAAGGAAAACATGCTCTTCTGTGCATCTCCTCCACTCTCAATCTCCTACCAGCACTACGTCATTTCTGATACCAGACCTGGGGGTTTTCCACACAGCAAACAATTCAGCAACATCAGCTCCGTGTCCTACAATTTAACTCAAGCCTGGCACTATCTGCCTGGAGATAGCATCAGATTCCACAGATCAATCCCACAAGACTGCCCCCACTTCAGATGCCGATTGCAAGTCCAGGTGTTTCCTGTCTTTCTAACTGAATGGCTGTAGATCACAGGTTCCTATGACCCTCTCTTTGGGTTAGATTAATTTGCTAGAATGGATCATAGAACTCAGGAACACAATTTACTACTAGATTACTTGCTTATTAAAAATGATATAACAAAACCCAAATATATACTTACTATAAATCACCATATCACCTTAGACCATGGTAATACCCTGGATAAAAAGGAAAGTGAAACATTTGGAGTAAAAATAATATGGAGAAACATGTATTGAGTGCTCACACATGCCAGGTGCTGGCTAAGGTTTTATTTCCTTCAATCCTCATCAGAACCTACAAAGTAGGTACTGTTATTCCCAATTTGACAGTTAAGAAAACTGAGGACCAGAGACAGGGTGCCTGGGGTCACCCAGATGGTATAAGGTGGAACTAGGCTCAAATCTGGACAAGCTGGGCTTAGAGCCCATGTCTGAGAAGGTTTTCATCCCTCTGGAATCAGCAGCTTCATGAAGCAACTTCAACGTTTAGCTTAACAAATTCACATGATCCCCTGGCTCCTAAAATCCACCCTTCCCTTGTTTCAGACAGTGGTTCCCACTAACACCAGGAGTTGATTACAGTGACTGGAATGAGGAGGAACAGATCATAAGGAAATTAGAAGTGACCACCTGAAGGGACAATAGGAAAGATTAATTTGGGAAAGTTTCACAGAAGGAAGACGCCATGTGTACATCATGTGCAACTCTGCAAGGTGGAAATGATACTCTCATCACCTCTTGTGAGCTGGCACCTCTGTGGGCATGACACCTGCAGCCCCTCCCTGAGGGGATTTTAGGAGGAAAGATGGGATGGTTGCTGCTGATGTTGGAGAGGAACTGGCTGAGGTGGGTGGTTTACTACCTGGGAGTGTCCCACGGGGAGGGAAGGAGATAGATGTTGGCAAAGATAAGCAAGGAATGGGAACAGGTGAGACAAGTTCCTGGGAAGGTGGCCAAGACCTCAGGGCCAACTTTTGTGCAGATTCCTATTTTGAGAGGGTCAAGGTTGAGCCCTTGTCTCGCAGGATTCCTCCTCCTCTGAACCCCAGGGTGCCCTGGCCTCTTCCAAGAGCTTTACTTCTTCTACCTACCTTTGCAGAGAACCTTCCATGAGCCAGGACTGTGTTGGTTCCCCGGGGCCTTCAAAGATGAAGTCTGCTCTCTGGGAGCTCTCAAGTTCGTGGGAGGTAGGACGTCAAATGCTCATCAACAAGGAGGCTCTGGGGTTGGACTGCCTGCCTTGGGCCCCAGGCTATACAACTTGCTGCTGTGTCACTGTAGCAGGTTACCTAAATTTCCTTTGTTCCAGTCTGCTCATCTGTGAAATGATATTTACCTCACAAAGCAGCGGAGAAGTTTATAATTAGAATGGATGTAAAAGCACTTAGCGAACTGCCTAGCTCATGGTAAGCACTCGATAAATGTTTCTCTTATAAGCATGAAGTGGAAGGGACAGAAGTGAGGTAAGGGGTCTGGGAGCACAGAGGAAGGAGTGCCTAACTCTGCCTGGAGCAAGAGCTGGTTACTGATGACCTCACTAAAGGAGTTATTTAAACCAGGGGCTTTGGTCTAGCTGGGAGGAAGTCAGAGAATGGGCATCTTGAAGATGTTGCCCAGGTGATTCTGATATGCTATCTGCCCCTGAGCCACCAAGAACCATTAACTACTCTTTAAAAGTAACTCTTCATTGTTAAAAATTACAATTCATAAGCCTTGCAAAATAGAGAAAAGAATCACCATCCCCCAATCCATCTCTCATTAGTATATGATGCCCCATCTTTTTCCTCATGAATTTTTTTAATCTTTTTTTAAAAAAATTATTTATTTATTTATTTTTGGCTGCATTGGGTCTTCGTTGCTGCACGAGGGCTTTTCTCTAGTTGTGGCGAGTGGGGGCTACTCTTCGTTGTGGTGTGCGTGCTTCTCATTGCGGTGGTTTCTCTCGTCGCAGAGTACAGGCTCTAGGCGCTTGGGCTTCAGTAGTTGCGGCACGCAGGCTCAGCAGTTGTGGCTCACGAGGCTCCAGAATGCAGGCTCAGTAGTTGTGGTGCATGGGCTCAGCTACTCCACAGCATGTGGGATCTTCCCAGACCAGGGCTCGAACTCGTGTCCCCTGCATTGGCAGGCGGATTCTTAACTACTGTGCTACCAGGGAAATCCCAATCGTTTTAATCATAGTGCATGTGATAGTTCCTGTTTTGCATTTTTGTCTTACTATGCAATCATAAGCATGTTCACTACATTGTTTTCCTAATGGATTTTTACTTTAAACTGTTTTTCCTAAATATAAGTGGATTATGTTCTCTTAAAAAATTCCCAGTCTGAATTGGTATAAAAAAGAAAGTGCAAGTCTCAGTAGTCCTACTACCCAGAGATAATCACTGAGCATTTTTATGTGTTCTTCTAGATTTTTTTTTTTTGGAAATAAACACATATATACTTTTTAAGTTTAAAAAGTTATTTTAGGTTATTTTATAATTTGTTTTTCACTTAATTATATATGCATCATAGATAGGTTTCCAAGTCAATAAGTAGTCATACATAATTGTTTCTAATGACTGCACAGATTTAATTTTATGTCTATATCAAATTTATGTAACTACTCATTTATTGCAGGATTTTAAAGTCGTGTATACGTGTGTGTGTACTTCTCCACCATGTGGATAATTTACTTAAACATTTAGCTATTTTTTGATATTTAAGTAGCATTTCTTCTTTTGTTTTAGCTATAATAAGTAACAATGCATTGAAAAATCTTGAGGAATATGGCTTTTCCCATATTTTGAATAATTTCATGGAGTGGAAGTATTGGGTCAAAGGGCAGGGACATTTTATGATTCTTGATTTGTATCACCAAGCTGCTTTTTCAAAGGGTTGTTTGTGCCAATTCAGATACTTTCAGCAATGTGTTAGTACCAGTTTCTCACCTCCCACGCCACTATCAAAGGTGGTAGATGGAGGGGGGATATTTTCCCTAAGCAGCAAAGGAGGTGGACTAAAGGAGACAGGATAGAGAGAGGAGAAGAGGGGAGAGTGAACATGGGGAATGGAGGGAAGGAGAAAGGAATAACCAGAAACAACCATTTGCCTGTAATTTTTTCCAGTGGGAAAAGTAATTCATGCTCCTTGTAAGAAACCCACTTTTCCATAAATATTTACATTTAATATGGAAAGTCCTCCTCTGGTGACAGGCTCTGCTAACAGTTTATGTATATTATTCCATATTATTTCTTTTACTAATATTAATGTATAACTTGTTTTTAAAGATCTAGCTTCATACTATACACAACATAGTGAAACATTCCTGCTGGAGATTATATCTTAGGCACCTTTGGAATGATTACTTTAAGTGTGCAGATAATTTTTAGTTTAAATATCTAATTAGAATCGAATGAGAAGCAATACTGCCCCTTTTCCCTGCCAGAGGGCTCTCCCTATTCCTCATCAACAGTCCCCTGACCTAAGCAGCAGTCCCTCGGAGCCAGTTCTGCGAGGCCTTCTGCTGCCTCTGTTTCCCTTTCCCCTGGCTGCTGCTTAGGGGTCAACCCCAGGCGACCTGCGGACCCTCTGTGGGTTGGGAAGCCAGTAGCCAAGGGCGAAGGCCGGTAGCTGCTCACAGCCCTCTGGGGGGCCTTAATTGGGCCCTCCTTGCTCTCCACTTCCAGAGCCTCAGTGCCTAAGATTAACCCAACCATTGTTGCAAAACTCTCCTGTCCAGGCAGAACGAAACCCATCGCCTTGGGGCAGGACTGACCTGACTTTCCTGTCTTTATGGCTTCTCTCCGCAGGTCGGGACACCACTGCCAAAGTGACAACGGCAGTTCCAAGCACTCTGACCGGCTTTTCGCGGAGCCTATTTGGGCTCAGGAAGTCCCACACCTGGCCTGGGGCGTAGCCCTCACGTGACCCGCAAGCTCTGACCGATCGGTCTGACTCAGTCTCTCAGCTTCCGCAGAACACCTTGTGAGCCCCGTGACTCAGTTTCTCCATTTGCTCACGCGCGCCAACAGCGTGAGGCACCTGTGCGGAAGGCGGAGGTGCCTCGGACGCTTCTCCAGAGTTCGTGCTCCCGGACGAAACCCCAGAGACGGTCATTTACGCCGCCCAGAGCCCTCCTTCTGGACGTGTCCTGCACTGGACCTGGTAAAGAGTCCGTGCTGCCTGGGGTGGCAGTGACTCGGCCAGGTGCACTGGCAGGACTGCTTGAGAGACACCCTCCTGGGGCCGGCCCGCCATGGTTCTTGAAGGGCCCAGGCCGTAAAGGGGCTGATGGGGAGACGACCGGTGCCCTCCTCCGTGCCCACTGCCGGCCGCCTGACGCAATCTGGCGCGTCCTTGCTGCACGGCTGAGCTGGGGAAACCTCCCCAGCCGTTGCATCACTCCTGCCAGGTTTGCTACGGAGGTGGAGCCGAACCAATCAGCAGGCGCGCTGGGCCCAGCGCAGGACGCGCAGTTACCCATTCAGGGGGCGGCGCGGTCAACCTGGCAGCAAAATCCTAAGGTGATTGGCCAAAATGGAATTTGCCCCGCCCCAATAACCGCGGCAGCTGGCCGCGGTGGGTGGGGCTTTCCGGCCGGAGGGTTTAAAGGGGACCTCGGACCGGGCAGAGCAGCTGGAGCAGCCAAGCGGTGCCAGGCTAGGTGGGTACGTCCGTGGTCCTTCCGTGCCCGCGTCGGAGACCAGCCCCGGAGGCCGCCCAGGCCAGTCCCTGTGTCCGGCACCATGAAGCAGGAGTCTGCAGCTCAGAACACCCCGCCCATCTCACCGCCCCCCTCGCAGCACCCCCAGGACGACTGCGACCCCCAAGCGTTGTGGATTTTCGGGTACGGCTCCCTGGTGTGGAGGCCCGACTTCGCTTACAGCGACAGCCGTGTGGGCTTCGTGCGCGGCTACAGCCGCCGCTTCTGGCAGGGAGACACCTTCCATCGGGGCAGCGACAAGATGGTGAGCATCTGCCCATGCCCGGGTGAATGACGGGGGTGGGGACAGGATAGTGGGCACCGCGCTGGTGCCCTGGAATGTCAGGGTCTATCTGGGCAGACGGTGACTCCGTCCCGATGGGGGAAATATGTAAACCTTGCTTACATATTTTGGCTTAAATTTGTGTGCCCAGTGGGTCACTGTGTGATGGCTATAGGCTGATCTTGTGGATCACCGTGTTGATGAATATTTCTGAATATCAATCTGGGCCACTGCCATGTGTCTACTCCTGTTACATCTATGCATCATCCCCCTGGATGAGTGGGGCTCTCTGAGGCCTGGGACAGAAGGGATACTAAGAGTTTTCTCTACCAATGATGGCAGAGCTCATTTCTAATTTGTTGTTTTTCAAAATCTCTCTTCCCTCCTCAGCCTGGTCGTGTGGTGACCCTCCTTGAAGATCGCGAGGTAAGTGCCAGAGTCAAGAAAGAGACACAGCGTGGAGGGGTGCAGACAGACAGAGCTGTGGCTCCTTGGCTGCAGGCTAGATTAGATGCCCCGCTGGCTGAGGGGAAGGGTGGGTCTAGCTAAGTGCTTCTCATAAGAATCACCTGAGGATCTTGTTAAAATACAGATTTTAATAAGATTTAGAGTGGCCTGAAACTCATTCCTAACAAGCTTACAGGCGATGCCATTGTTTCTCAGACCATACTCTGAGTAGGATTTCTGTTCTTTCTGGGGCTAGACCACCTTACCAACTCATGTTAAGGGAGGATGAGGGCTTGATATATTGCTACTAGAGGGCTCACCAGCGCTCTGCCCGCCTCCCTTACAAGCACAGTACTGGGGTGGGACCAGAAGGAGCTGTGTGACTGACCCCAGTGCCCATGTTTTCTCCTAGGGCTGCACTTGGGGTGTGGCGTACCAGGTGCAAGGTGAGCAGGTGAATGAGGCCCTGAAGTACCTGAATGTGCGGGAGGCAGTGCTTGGCAGCTATGATACCAAGGAGGTCACCTTCTACCCTCAAGATACCCCTGACCAACCACTCAAGGCATTGGCCTACGTGGCCACCCCGCAGAACCCTGGTTACCTGGGCCCTGCGCCTGAGGAGGCCATCGCTACGCAGATCCTGGCCTGCCGAGGCTTCTCTGGCCACAACCTTGAGTACTTGCTGCGCCTGGCAGACTTCATGCAGCTCTGTGGGCCCCAGGCACAGGACGAGCACCTAGCAGCCATCGTGGATGCTGTAGGCACCATGCTGCCCTGCTTCTGCCCCACTGAGCAGGCTTTGGCACTGGTCTGAGGGGCTGAGCCCCTACATGGACACAGGGGCCAGGTCCCCACTCCAGTGCACACAGACAGACTTGATATAGCTGGAGCCCACTGAGAAGACTTGGTGGGCCGACAGGGGCCTCTCTTAAGCTCCTGCCTGTCCGCCAGGCCCCAGATCTCCTACCTGACACTGACTTACTACTTGAAACTCTATTTATTGCACCATGTTGGTGTGGTGGGCAGGGTGGGGGACCTGCCCTAGATATAGGGGCCCTGCTGAGCGGTGCCCCACCCCAGGCGCCTGGTGCCTGACCAGATTCCCCCCAGTGCTGCTGCTATCCCCATACTACCCAGGCCTCCACCTCCCCAGGGAGCCTCCAAGAGCCTTGACCCTCTGCCCCCCACTCCAGACCTACCATTCCCTAGCCCCAGAAACAACACCCACCAAAGGTCCCAGCTTGCTGGTGAGGGTAGGAGGGAGTGAGGAGAGGGGGCCCTACAAGAACTGAGGCCCCTGCCAGCCCTGCTCATCCCCCAGGTCCCCAGGGCAGAGCTGGATCTGGAGGCCAGACACAGCTGCTGAGGCTGGGCCTAGGCCTCTTACCCATTTGGCTTTGTTTCCCTGTCCTTCTGTCTGTCTGTCTGGGCCACTCCTGTCTGTCTGTTGGTCTATTTCTGGGAAGCTCATCGGTATAGGCCGTGGCACCTTCCCAGTCTGTCCCATACTATAATCCATAAACTGATCTCATTATCGGTGCTGTGCTGGAATGTGATTCTTTCTTCAGATGGGGGGTTGGGGTGAGTGAGGTGCTGAAGCCCTGGAAGGCTCATAAGAGGGGAAAGGGCTCCCTCTTCATCCCCATGCCTCTGTCCCAGAGAGGGGGCAGCTGAGCAGGCAGGACTACCAGGTTACATCGCTCCTGTGATCGCGATTCACGTCTTAGTGCACACAAAGAATGCCCCCGCTGAGGCATGCAAATTCAGCCTGGGCAGCTCTACTTGGCAGCCTGTGAGGAGTCCTTGCCACCGACTTGGTACCCGGTGTCTCCTCCCAGCTGCCTTGAAGGGGCTGCCGGGCTTGCAGTTCAGACCAGGTCTTCCTCCAGTTGCAGGGTCAGCAGCTGCCTCTTCCTGACAGTGAGGCTGGACCTCTGGCTTCCTGCTAAAGGAGCCATGTGGGTTAAAGGAGCTTGAAGGGTAAGGTGATGACAACTTGTAAGACCATGCTGACAGTGCAGGCCTGGAGGACCTGGTGGCCCTTTGAATTCCGAGGTCTAGGTGCTCATTCTTGCCTCCTGTGCCTGTGGTGTGGGCTGTGCCTTCTCCGTTACCCTGACCCACCAGGACTCAAGCCCACGATGGGATGAGTTGCCGGGCACCCTGTGGATTGCTGCTTGTTCCCCATCTGCCTGCCCCTGGCTACTCTTCCGTCACCCTGGCCCTCCAGGTGCAAATCCCAGCCCTCAAGGTCTCAGTCTGGCCCTGGGCTCCTCAACTGGGAGTGGCCCCTCAGTGGATTGAGCCTTTACTCCTGAACCTGCAGAATGGGTACAGGGCTTTTGCAGCAGTAGAGCCCGGCTCCAATCCAGCCCACCCCTCACTTGCCCAGTGACCTCCAGAAAAGTATTCAGCCTCTGAGACTCAGTTTACACTGGGACGCTGTGTGGTATGTGTTGCTGCCCCTCTTGTGGCTGGTGTCCTGGTTTGGTCTGGGTGTCCCCAGCAGGGTCAGCTCCGACCAAGCTGAGTGGCCCTTGTGCCTGGGGAGGGTGCCCATTTGTTGGCAGCCTCATGTCTTGGCCATTGATGGGAAAAGTGTGGAGTCCAGCCAGGTTCTTCTGGGAGCTCGGTCAGGACAACACATCCGGAGGAGGCAGCGGGTGGCAGGGAGCCCTGGACAGCCGCCTCCTATGCCACGGTAGGGCCAGACAACTAGTCTGGGTGCTCAGAGCAGAGCCATGCTCTATATGAATGGCGCTGGGGGTTCGGAAGGTTGCTTGCCAGCTGCACATGGGCTCGCATACTTCAAGCCATTCATTCAGCAGGTATTTACTAAGCTGCTGCTACGTGCCAAGCACTGATCTAGGCACTGGGGATAGAGCAGAGAAGAAATCCTCCTCTTCAAGGAACTTTGAATCGTGACCATTCAGCAGGAAAAGTGTCATGGTGGGAATAGGGCACTCAGCTTAGAAAGGGCTCTTGACCCTGAGAGGTTGAGGGAGGTCAGGGTAGGCTTTCCAGAGGAGAGAATGATGGGGCCGAGAGGGGGTCTCTAGTGATCAGAGGCACGGAACAACTTGTACCAGAGGCGGGTGCAAGGTCAGACCAGCTGGGACAGAGTGGCATGGGGAAGGGGACATGGGGCGGGACAGGTGGCAGGACCTCATCCTGCTGGCTGCTCTGGTGAGCTGTGCTGTGGAGGAGGCATTCCTCCTGCGTCGCTGGGGACCCCTGTGGATTCTGAGTGGGGAAGAGACTGCTTAAAAAGGAATACTGGCTGCTGTGTCAGATTTGAGGAGGAAGGTCAAAGGCCAGGGAGAGGGGAGGTGGCCTGAGCTGAGGGGTGCAGTGGGAATGGACAGGAGGATGGATCTGAGAGCGATTTAGGGAGTGAGGTCGGCAGGATTGGTTGTGGCTGGTTGATGAGGAGAGTGAGGACGAGGGTAGAGGGCCAGGGTTCCTGGTGCAGAGGCAGAGCTGGAAAGGGTGCAGGTGGAGATCTGTCCTGTGTGAGAGTGTCTGCCCTGCGGGGGCCTGTGGGGCAGTGGCATCCACTGGATGTTCAGGAGCAGCTGGATACGGGGGTCTGGGACTCAGGAGAGTACTATGGGCTGGAGTTAGAGGTGTGGGAGCCACACCCATCAAGACGGTCCTTGAAGACCTGGGAGTGGAGAGAAAAGAGAACGAGGCCCAGTCCAACCCTGAGGCCCCCCAGCCCTGGTGGGGTGAGCGAAGCAAGAAGAGTTGGGAAGGGCTTCCCTGGTGGCGCAGTGGTTGAGAATCTGCCTGCTAATGCAGGGGACATGGGTTCGAGCCCTGGTCTGGGAGGATCCCACATGCCGCGGAGCAACTAGGCCCGTGCGCCACAACTACTGAGCCTGCGCATCTGGAGCCTGTGCTCCGCAATAAGAAAGGCCGCGATAGTGAGAGGCCCGTGCCCCGCGATGAAGAGTGGCCCCCGCTTGCCACAACTGGAGAAAGCCCTCGCACAGAAACGAAGACCCAACACAGCAAAAATAAATAAATAAATAACTAAACTCCTACCCCCAACATCTTCTTTAAAAAAAAAAAAAGAGCTGGGAACAAGCAGCTGGAGAGGCAGGAGGAGAAACAGGAAAGCGTGGTTTTCCGCGAGCCAGGGTCACGCTGCTGAGATGCTAAGGAAAACAAGGACACAGGAGTGTCCACTGGATGAAATGCCAGGCAGTCCTCAGTGGTCTCAGTGAGAGCAGTTTCAGGATCAGTGGTGGGAAACCACAAAGTAGGGCTGAGAAGCTAGTGGGAGGAAAGTAGCTCTCAAGAAAGTTGGCTGCTAAGAGGAGAGAGAAGCAAAGGGGTAATTGAAGGTGTGGGCAGGGAGTAGGAGTCTCAGGACCCCAAGAGCTTTCGTTGATGTGTGATATAGCGATTGACAACATTTAGTGTACTAGGAATTGAGAAGTTTAAAACATATTTATCAATTAAATTTTAAAAATAAATCCATTATATGTTAACATATTTTAAAGGAAAAATGATTCTATTTTCCAGAACAAATTTAGTGAAAGGAGTGGCATTGTTTTATTTTTTATTTATGTATTTTTTTGCGGTACACGGGCCTCTCACTGCTGTGGCCTCTCCCGTTGCGGAGCACAGGCTCCGGATGCGCAGGCTCAGTGGCCATGGCTCACGGGCCCAGCCACTCCGCAGCATGTGGGATCTTCCCGGACCGGGGCACGAACCCGTGTCCCCTGCATCGGCAGGTGGACTCTCAACCACTGCGCCACCAGGGAAGCCCCTGTTTTATATTTTTAATGTCTGACTTTAATAGAAGCAGTTGGATTCTCAGCTGTTTCTGCATTCCTTCTGTGGCAAATTCATATATAGTTCTGGAAAACTCCATTGTACACTTGGAGTCAGTTCTTGGAGGAAGTGTTAGACTTTACCTTGTAGGGAAGTTGAGTTCTGTGGTGATGTTTTAATTTTTTCATGTGTTTTTCCTCCCACAAAAGGGTCTTTGTTTGTTTTTGTTCTTTTTGTTTTGTCTGCTTGTCAAGCAGACAAGTGTTGTGTTCAGGTCTGGGCTTAAGGAGGCTTGTGCTGGTGGCAGGGGAAGGCCGCAAGACGGGCAGGTGCTGGGGAGGCATGAACTAAAAGCAGGAGCAGGGAACATGGGGACGTTGCCTGGCAGCCAGTTGAAAACGGGGGACAGGCAGGAGGGAGGAGACTGGGGAACCCCAGGGTTTTGCCGAGAGGGGGCGTAAACAGTTTGGGGGCGTGTGGGCAAACACCACTCCGGCCTCTGAGCACCTTTCTAGGGCTGACAGACTCGTAGGGGTTCTCCAGGTTGCCCCCCACTGGGTTCCAGGAAGGACCACGTTCCTCTGAGGGCTCTCGTTCCCCTGAAGACAGTGGTGGCAGAGAACCAAAGGGTGTGGGGAGATGGACCTCAAAAGGCGGAGACCCTGTCTTTCCCCAGGCCTGGCTCTGAGGAGGGTCAGGGTGCTCCAGGGCCAGGTTGGGGGGGCCCTGTCACAAGGAGAGTGTCCCTGAGGGCCAGGCTCAAAGCAGGAGGGTCAGCCTCCTGCCCCACAGCTAGGGTGACCATATATCCCAGTGTGCCCAGGAGGGGCCTAGTTTACTCCTGTTGTCCTGAGGTAATTATTACTTTCACTCTCAAAAGCCTCGAGGTTTGGAGTGTTTAAATGGCATGGTGTCTGTGGAAACTGGAACCGAGCAGGATTGTTTTTTTTTTTTTGGCTGCGCCATGCGTTATGCAGGGTCTCAGTTCCCCGACCAGGGATCGAACCCCTGACCCCTGCGGTAGAAGCGTGGAGTCTTTACCACTGGACCACCAGGGAAGAGGGCCAGGGAAGTCCCCAAGCAGGATTGCTTTATCTGGCGCCTGTCAGAAGAGGCTGACCAAAGCCTCTGACCACACCTGCCCTCTGCCCTCCTTGCCCTGTTCCTGGGCCCTCAACCCCTGCCCAGGGGCCCGTGGAGGCCGCTCTCCTCTTCCCTTCCCGGGTGCCTTTGGAGAGTCCCGCCAGGCCTGCCCTTCCCGGTTCAGGCCCGTGCGGGGCATTTCCCTGGGCTGTGAGGGAGAGCGGACACACCCTGAAGGCTCCACCACCACGCCGCTCTCCTGTCAACGGCCCAACCCCTCCAAGAGGGAGAGGGCACCACGCGCTTCCGCGCCCTCCCCCTGCTGTGCCCGCCCCTCCCGCTTCATCTGGGGACCCTGGCCCGCAGGCGCCCCTCCGGCTCGGCGGCTCCCCGGTCCTTCCCGCCCCCAAGGAAGGTAGAGCCCGGGGTGAGCGCTCCCCTCACCAAACCTTAAACGTGGGCCCAGTCTGCTTCCTCAAACCTTCAGGCGTTCCGTTGCCTTACCGGACCTTGGGGCTCCCTGTCCCGTCCTACCTCCCCCGCCCTAATGCTCACCCTCTTTCCCTGGACGACAGTCATGCCCTCCAAAGGGATCCGCCTTCCCCAGTTTGGTGCCCTCCCGGATATTTATTTCCTACAAAATGTAAAATGCAACTCGGCCCCCGGCGCCTGCTCTCCCCTCCCGCCTCGGCCTCGCGCTCCCCCCGCCACGCCCCTCCATCCCGCCGCCTGCCTGCTGTCTCCTCCCACCTCGGGCTATTTTTGGTCACCAAGGCTTTGCTCCTACTCTTTTCCCCCTGCTAACCACTTTGCCCAGCCCTCTCACATCTTTCCGGACTCAGCGTCGGCCTTGTGCCTGCATAAGCTGCTGTGGACCTGGGCTGGGGCTGGCTGGTGCCCCCCCCCCCCGCCCCCTCCCGTTTTGAGCCCAGCCCGTCGTATTGACGTGATCTGCTTGCAGATCTGTCCCCACTAGGCTCAGCACGCCCCCCCCCTTCCCCAAGGCAGGAACTGAATGTCGCCCAGCTCGTTGCCCAGCTCTGGGGCCCCACGGGAACTCAGAGGACCTATGGGGAACCGGGTTTAATGAGACACCCCTTATGAACGCAATGTCACGTTTCCCCTTGGAGGGAAAGGACCCATGGAAACCTGTCACCACCAAGGGAGAGTGCCAAGCCGCGTCCTCGGGCTAATATTCAAAGTGAATGTTTCTGTGCACAGCCCAGGAATGTGGGACTGGGAGCCACCGGGGTGAGGGCAGACCCAGCACGTGCCTGACTGGGGCAGTACTGACCCACCCTGGGCTGCCCCCTCTCAGCCCCTCCGTTGGTCTGAGAGAGGTCAGGCCCTAAACACACACCAGAGGAAGGGCCACCCTTTGGCAGGCATGTCAGGGGCAGGGTCGGTGCCCTTGCTAGTCCTCCCTGCTCTGGGTGCTAAGTTGCAGGGCTGTTTGTGCCTGTCTCATGGGGTGGTGCTCCCTATCCCCACGGGAGGGGAGCTGGACCCTCCTGGGAACAACCTGAGGGTGCTGGTGACTGGGGGAAGAAGGGGACAGTAATGTGCCCACCTGCGGCTTCCCCCCTGCTGCAGTCAAAGACTCCTGCCAGGCACAGCCCCTCCTGGGGCTGTCATGTCCACGCCAGGTCAGGAGGGTGGCTCTGGCTGGGAGGATGCTGAGTCCGTGGCAGTGAAAGCTACTCACGTGGGGTAACCGAGTCATCCATCCACAGGAGTAGGTCCTCACCCGTGGAGGTTTCCATAAGGAAGGGAGACCAAGTTCCTGCTCACAGGCTACTTGTACGGACCTGACAGAAGCCTGCAAAATGCCTGCAACATGCAGGGTGACTTCTTGCTTTGTCTTGCACCCTCCATTCCCCCACCCTGAAAGCCTCTTCCCTGCCAGCTCTGGCCTGGCTAACTCATCACTCAGACTTCAGCACTCAGTTGAGATGTCCCTCCTCCGGGAAGCCTTCCCTGAACCTTCTCTACCCGACCACCAAGGCCTGGCTTTGGGGCCCTGCTACGCATCTCTGACATCTCTGCTTTTTATCTTGCAGATCTGATGGCACTGTGTTCGTTGTTGGCCTCCCAGTGGACTGTGGGCCCTTGAGGTGCTTCCCAGAGCCTTCACACAGTAGGTGCTCACATTGTGTTTGTTGAACGAAAGCCCACACACTCAGCAAGAAGCAGGCACTGGCGAGGGGAGGATGGGGACTGCGGAGGGCATTCTGTGCTCTCTCCTCACAAAAGGGACTGTGCAGCAGAGGTGGGGGCCTGGGGGGGCGCAGGGGAGGGGAGGAGGCGGACCTACCATGACTACCGCCACCCCAAATCTGCCAGGGCTTCATACCCTGGTCAGGACATTGAACTGCTGTTCAGATGCAAAGAACGAGCACTGGGCTGGGATCCAGAGGTTCCAGTCCTGTTTTAAGTCTGTGTCTTAGACAAGGCACTTTTCTTCTCTCTGGGCCTCTGTCTCCTCAAATGTAAAATGAAGAGCTGCACCAGAAACCTGCTCCCATCCAGTTCCAGTGGCTCCTCTTTTTCAGGAGGGACATGAGCTTGGGGTCGGAGGGACTGAGCTCAAGAACCAGGGCTCCACGTATCCTGTGAGTCCTTGGCCAGGTTATTTAATATCTCTGAGCTGCAATTTCTTCATCTTTAAAGCAGGAATGATAATCATAGCTATCTCTTAGATTCTTGGGATTAGATGTGCTATCAGGTGAAAGACTCATATACTTTATTTATTTTAAAATATTTATTTAGTTTGGTTGTGCCAGGTCTTAGTTGCGGCCTGTGGACTCTTAGTTGCGGCATGCATGCGGGATCTAGTTCCCCAACCAGGGATCGAATCCAGGCCCCCTGCATTGGGAGTGCGGAGTATTACCCACTGGACCACCAGGGAAGTCCCTATGTAATTTAAAGCACTATGTGAATGTTGGTTATTGTTTAACACTATTATTTTTCACCAGCACCTAATTAGTTACTGGATTATCTCTAACCTCACTAGAGTGTAATCTCCACAAGGGTCAGAGCCAGCACCTCCCTGTTCATTGCTGTGTCTTTGGTGCCCAGCACTGAGCCTGGCTTATCTCAGGCCCTCAAAAAATATTTGCTGGCCAAATAAATGGATAAATGAAGTTGGTTGAATGACTGTATGAATGAACTCTATTCACTTAGCAGAGCACTGAGGGCAAATCAGGTTGATGGGTAGAAGGAGAAAGGGAAAAGGGGGTGGAGGCAGAGGAGGAAGGGGGTGCTCCCTGGGCTGCCCCACTCTGCTGTGTTGGGGAGGGTGGATGAAGAAAGGCAGGAGGAGGACTGACAAAAAAAAAAAAAAAAACGTGGGGCCATGAGAACAAGGCCACACAGTTCTGCTGGGTGCCTTGCCGGTGGCCTCTCCAGATGAGCCCTCTCCCTGGTCAGTGCCCACCTCCACCTCTCACAGCTCCTGCCCCGCCAGCAAGTGGGGAAAGGGACGAGAAAGGAGGACTGAATGAAAGCCAGGCCATTGTGGTTTGTTTACCAATAGCACAGTCCTCCTGGGTCATGATACAGCCAGCAGCATCTGACCCAGCTAAATATATCTCCTCTGCTGGCCTGGACCACACAGCCAGCTCCTGAAGGCCAGGGACCACCCGCTCTTCCCTCTGGCTTGGGCCCTGGGCCTCCTCCTGACCTTTGAGCTCTGTGTCCCCAGGGAGCCAATGGCTAATCAGGTCCCAAACCAAATGCAATTGCTGGCTGAACCCAGGAGGACAGTTTCATCTGGACAGACTCAGGGGACTTAGGGGGGGAAAGTCCAAAATTTCCAGCAATAGGAAACCAAATGACCCATCTCCCTTCCATGGCATATTTGAGTAATTAAGAATGTTTAGGAAGAATATTTATTAATGTTCAGAAAACATTTTACTCTTTTTACAGTATTCCTTAACATTAGTGTGTAAGTGAAAAAAAAAAGCATACAAAGTTAGACACATAGTATGAATACAATCATGTATTTAAAAGGCATAGAAATATGTCTGGAAGGAATTACCAGAAACTGTCAACACAGTTTGCCTCCCAGGAGGGGAATTGGGGGCCAGGGGAGGGGATGGAAGAGAGACTTTTTATTCTTATGCCCTTTTGTATGTTTTTGATTTTGAACTGTGCAAATTTATTACTTATTCATAAGTCAGTCAAATATGTAATAAAATGCAGATCTGAAAAAGAAAAGGCCTGGGCACAAAGAGGCTCTGGACATCCCCTCAGAGGTTAAGAGCACTGATTTGGGTGGTGGGCCATGCAGGGTGCTCCCTTTTCTACCCAGGGTTAAAGCTGGCCCCAGGCCCAGGTAAACTGGAACACCAGGCTTGCAAACTGGAGCAGATATTGATGCTCAGAAAAGACATACCTGCCTTAAAATATCTCTCCATAGTGTCTGAAATTCCAGTCCATGCCCTTCCCTGAAGTACAGTTTCTCTAAAGTCCCCTTGAAATTATTAAGGTGTATTGGGGGGATGCTACCATTTTATCATGAGAACTGAATTGAAATCCGAAGACACATTGTAAGAAAGCTTTCGTTGTGGGAAATATCTTACTTTCTTCTTGCTTCTGAGTGTTTTCTAAATTTCCCTTAAAAGCATACTTCTTGGACTTCCCTGGTGGCACAGTGGTTAAGAATCCGCCTGCCAGTGCAGGGGACACGGGTTCGATCCCTGGCCCGGGAAGATCCCACATGCCACGGAGCAACTAAGCCCGTGAGCCACAGCTACTTAGCCTGCCCTCTACAGCACGCGAGCCACAACTACTGAGCCCGCGTTCTGCAACTACTGAAGCCCACGCGCCTAGAGCCTGTGCTATGCAACAAGAGAAGCCACCGCAGTGGGAAGCCTGCGCACTGCAACGAAGAGTAGCCCCCTCTTGCCCCAACTAGAGAAAGCCCGCGTGAAGCAAGAAGACCCAACTCAGCCAAAAAAACCCCCACACTTCTGTTCTTTTTTTTTTTTTTTTTTTTTTTGCGGTATGCGGGCCTCTCACTGCTGTGGCCTCTCCCGTTGCGGAGCACAGACTCCGGACGCGCAGGCTCAGCGGCCATGGCTCACGGGCCTAGCCGCTCTGTGGCATGTGGGATCTTCCCAGACCGGGGCACGAACCCATGTCCCCTGCATCAGCAGGCGGACTCTCAACCACTGCACCACCAGGGAAGCCCCACACTTCTGTTCTTAAAGTGCTTGTTATAATTATATATCAAATAACACATGATCATAGTAGAAAGTTTGGAAAATACAGAATGGTATAAAGAATTAAAATTCATTCATAATTCCTCCATCCAGGAAAGTTTGCATCCTTCTATTCCTCTTTCTTACTACTCTATTAAAAAACCTACATATATACATATGTAGGTAAAAAATAAACTTCAGTTATTTTGGGTCCTACTTTTTCACCTAAGATTAAATTGTGAGCATTTTTTCCTATGTCATCAGATATTCTTAAAGATATGATTTTTAATGGCCACCTAATAGTTCAACATAGTGATGTACAAAATTTATTCAACCCATCCTATATTGTTTCCATTTGGGTTGTTTCCAATATTTTGCTAGGTTGTTATGCTGCCATGAAACCTTTGTTTTAGTTGCGTTTAACAGAAAATCCAGTTCCAGTGGGCTCAAGCCATGGACTTATTGGTGAAACTCAAAAGTTATGAGGGGGCTTCCCTGGTGGCGCAGTGGTTGAGAGTCCGCCTGCCGATGCAGGGAACACGGGTTCATGCCCCAGTCCGGGAGGATCCCACGTGCCGTGGAGCGGCTGGGCCCGTGAGCCATGGCCGCTGAGCCTGCGCGTCCGGAGCCTGTGCTCCGCAACGGGAGAGGCCACAACAGTGAGAGGCCCGCGTACCACAAAAAAAAAAAGTTATGAGGAACGGAACTTCTGACAAGGCTCAGTCTGGGCTCCTGCTCCATTATCCAAGGTTCAAAGTTGAGAAGCCTTGCCCTACAGCAAACTTGATTATTCCCTGAAAGTAGATCCCTGAAACTAGAGTGGCTGGGTCAAAGGCATGGATATTTCTAAAATTCCTGACACAGATTGTCAGATTGTCCCACACAAGGCCCTAACACTTTACATTCCCACCCTGGATCTGGGTGTGTGAGGCCTAAAGCTTATACAATTTGGGAAAGCCCTCTTTAAGAAAAAGAATACAAAATTAAGCACAAAAGTGAATATTTAGAATAGAAAAAGAAAAAGCTTACAAATACCTCAAAAATCATAAAATAACATTATTATTTATCAATAGATTGAAACATATGAAACTGCCATATTTGTAGATTAAAAAGCAATTTTATGTTGTTCAACCTAAAACTTTTCCTGTATATTTTTGGCTGCATCTCCTTTGTTTTCTTAACAACTTCACTGAAATATAATTCATGTACCATACGATTCACCTTTTAAAGTGTACAATTCAATGGCTTTTACTACATATTCACAGAGGTATGCAGCTATCACCACAATCAATTTTATAACATTTTTATTAGTCCACAAAGAAACCTCACACCCTTTACTTCTTATTACCCAATCCCCCAACCCTATGCAACCACTAATTTACTTTCTGTCTCTATATATTTGCCCATTCTGGACATTTCATAATCATATAATACTTGGTCTTTTGGTGTTTGGGTTCTTTCACTTAACATAATGTTTGCAAGCTTCATCCTATTTGTAGCACAAATCAGTACTTCATTCCTTTTTATATTGCTGAATAATATTCCATTGTATGGATATACCACATTTTATCTGTCCATTCATCAGTTGACAGACATTTGCATTGTTTCCGCCTTTTGACTCTTGTGAATACTGCTATGAAGATTCATGTCTAAGTTTTCTTGTAGACATGTTTTCATTTCTCTTGGGTACACCTGGAAGTGGAATTGCTGGGTCATATTGTTAGGGTTCTCCAGAGATACAAAACCAATAGGAGAGATAGACAGATAGATAGATAGACAGATAGATAGATAGATAGACAGATAGATAGATAGATAGATGATAGATAGGTAGATGATAGCTAGATAGATAGAAATAAATTGGTTCATGTGACTATGGAGGCTGACAGTTCCCAAGGTCTGCAGACCTGCAGGATGAGTCTGCAAGCTGGAGAACTAGGAGAGCCAGTGGTGTAGTTTGGTCCAAAGGCTAGCAGGAAGAGCCGCTGTTTCAATTCCAGCTTGAAGGCAGGAGAAAGCCAATGTTCCAGTTTGAAGGCAGTCAGGCAGGAGGACTTCTCTCTTACTGGAGGGAGTGCCATTTTATTCTATTCAGGTCTTCAGTTGATTGGAGGAGGCCCACTAGCATTAGGGAGAGCCATCTGCTTTACTCAGTCTACTGACTTAAGTGTTAATCTGATCCAAAAAACTCACAGAAACACCCAGAATAATGTTTGACCAAATGTCTGGATACTCTGTGGCCCACTTAAGTTGATACATAAAATTGCAGTAACAGTGTATGTTTAACTTTTTCAGGGACTGCCAAACTGTTTTCCCAGGCACCTGCAGCATTTTACGTTACCACCAGCAATGAATGATTGCAATTTCTCCATATCCTCGTTAACACTATTACCTTTTTTTTAAAAAATAAATTTATTTAATTTTTGGCTGCATTGGGTCTTCGCTGCTGCATGCAGGCTTTCTCTAGTTGCTGAGAACAGGGGCTACTTTTTGTTGTGGTGCGCAGGCTTCTCACTGTGGTGGCTTCTCTTGTTGCAGAGCACGGGCTATAGGCACGTGGGCTTCAGTAGTTGCGGCACACGGTCGTCAGTAGTTGTGGCTCATGGGCTCTAGAGTGCAGGCTCAGTAGTTGTGGCACACGGGCTTTGTTGCTCCATGGCATGTGGGATCTTCCCGGACCAGGGCTCGAACCCATGTCCCCTGCATTGGCAGGTGGATTCTTAACCACTGTGCCACCAGGGAAGCCCTATTACCATTTTTATTGTAGCCATCCTAGTGGGTGTGAAGGGCTTCAAGAAATAATATTGCAATTTCACTTTCTATAGAAAGAATATAAAGAAAATGTAGTATAGTCTTTTTTTTTTTTTTTTTTTTTTTGCGGTACGCGGGCCTCTCACTGTTGTGGCCTCTCCCATTGCGGAGCACAGGCTCCAGACGCGCAGGCCCAGCAGCCATGGCTCATGGGCCCAGCCGTTCCGTGGCATGCGGGATCTTCCCGGACCGGGGCACGAACCCGCGTCCCTTGCATTGGCAGGCGGACTCTCAACCACTGCACCACCAGGGAAACCCTAGTATAGTCTTTTTAAAATAGCATATTTGATATAAATTTTTCATTACTGATAGTTTTAGAAAGTGCCCTATTGCCATCTCTGTAACTTCCTCAGAGATGCCTGTTCAGGCTAGGCCTTGCTCACTGATCTCAGGAGGCATGGTCTTCCATGGCAGCTGGTCCAGCCAGCCAGGTCCTCACTGATCTGGTGATCCCACCATGCCAGTCTTTGGGGGCTTACTAGCGATGAAGCCTGGGCCATAGTGGGACAGTGTCTTGTTTAGATCATTCTCCTTAGGGTCAACAATGGGGTCTGGATGCTGGATGAGGGCCACCAAGGGCAAATTGTCACTGGAGGTAGAGGAACAGCCCCAGGACCACCTCTTCCAAGGCACAGAGGGGGTCCCCCAGACTGGAACAGTGTTCCATGCCATCCGTGCAAAGGAAGCCTACAAAGTGAGGAGTCCGGAAGCTTAAACTACAGTGTTTCATAGTAAATCAGCCTTTGATTCCACCAGGAGTTGGTGCTAAAGCCTGTTTTTGTGTATCTTCCCCAACTCTGGCTATTGTTTTTTTTTAAATTAATAATTATTTGGCTGTGGCGGGTCTTAGTTGCAGTATGCGGGATCTTTCGTTGTGGCGCATGGGCCTCTCTCTAGTTGTGGTGTGCAGGCTCCAGAGCACACGGGCTCAGTAGTTGCAGCACGCGGGTTGCCCCATGGCATGTGGGATCTTAGTTCCCCCACCAGGGATCGAACTTGCATCCCCTGCATTGGAAGGTGGATTCTTAACAACTGGACCACCAGGGAAGTCCCTGGCAATTGTTATTTAAAAGCAAACCTCAGCCAATCTGATAGGAAAAGCTTGGAATCTCATTGTTTTAGCTCTCATTTCTTTGATTATTAATGAGGGTAAACATTTCCCCATATGATTATTACCCATTTGCGTATTTGTGTGCATTTTCTATGCATGTACAGTGCCCAGCATACAGAAAGTGTTTACAAATAGACCTCAAATAAGTGGTTTTGCCCATTGTGGGGCATTGTGTTCAAGACTAAGAGCTGTCCATTCAAAATCCGTTCTCTTCTTCCTTAATTGTATGGCAGCCTCCTTTGCAGTTGGATGGGTCTTTGCATCTAGAGCTCTCTCTGATACAATGTGAGCCAAAGTACTGTGAGCCATTTAAGGGTCTAACTTTTAAGACAGCAGGGGCACCTCCTCTCCAGACTTTCCCCTTCCTATCAGATGTTTCTGCAAACCAGCACTAACCATGCAGATGAGAACAAAGCATGGAGAGGGCAGAGAAACAGGATGAAAATAAACTGGGACCTTAAATGATTGTGTAGAACAAATTCAAATTCTTAAGGGAGACGTGGATTTACATCTGATTTGAGCAGTTGCATTTTGGAGTCTCTCTTACAGAGTGTATGCTGCCCTAACCAATGTAAACAGTGACATTATTTGATCAGAGGATTTATCGCTCAACCCATGGAGATCTGTAATTGGACAGTCCCTAGGGATGACCAGCCCGTCCCCATAAAGGGGAAGCACGGGGGAGTGGAGATCAGGAGATCAGGTTCAGTGACACTGGCCTTTGAGATCACACAGTTCGTTTTCCTTGCTCTCACTGAACCCTGATGATGGACTACATTTGCTTACATTGCCTTCAGACTGCCTCCAGCTCTTCCTTGGCAGAACTGTTCCTAGGTATTTAAGTTAATCAACATGTTTTTTGGTTTTTTAAAAAAGAGAGAGTAAAATAAAATCCATAAGCTTTAGTGAACTGGTTCAAACCAGAACACGCCTATCTAGAACACTGGGCTTATCCAGGACTCAGGTACTGGAGCCCAGCAGAGGCCAGAGGCACGCACTGAAGGTCAATCACTTTATTCCTAGGAGACCCCGCAGTTCCTCCTTCGGAGTACTTTTCTCTGGCTCAGAAGTTCTGAATCAGGATAAATGGTTTTCAAGCCCCCAAGAATTTGGAAAAGGTAAGTTAGAAGAGGGAGGTAAGTTAGATATCAGCACAAAAACACTAAGGGGACACAGGTCGTATTCAAAGCAGACTTGAGACGCATACCAGTGCAGCTGCCCGTGTGGTTTAGCATCGGGCACTCGGTAGTCACAGCGCAGGGGCCTGAGCACCAGATGCTCGTGTGACCCAGGTTCTCAGGAAAGGTTAAGATATGTTCAGTAGGGTCTGTTTAAGCTGTGATCTCTTAAAAAGAGTCCTAACCAAGATAAATTCTGGTGTTTCAAAGGGTTAAATATCAGCTCTCTGAAAGACTTAAGCTATTCAGAAAGATTCTGCATGATAGAGCTCATGCTGCCCTTTCCAAATCCACGGGGCTGAGGACAAACTGAGACCACTGAAGCCGCGTGGCCCTCACAACCCACTGGATTCAACCCCTAACTCCCGACACACCCCACTGCCCTCCTCAGACATTCCCAGGCAAGTGGTTTCAAGGGTGCAAGGCATGAAGCTGCCTGGGGTCTTCCAGGACACCTCACCTGGGAAATGTGAAGGGAGCCCCTTCCCTCTTCCCTGGTGGCAGGAACAGCTGCATTTAGGCCTGATTCAGGGTGGGGCTTGGGGCTGTGTGGTGGTAATGGAGGGCATGAGACGTTCTGAGTGGCCCGGGTGATCTCCCAGAGAGTGGCTCTCAGGACCATCAGCCGGGCTGGGGGAGCTTAGAAAACTCCCCACCGTCTCCTGCAACTGGGACCCTCTGTGCCCCTGCTTCCTTTTCCCTTCAGAGGCTGTGCAGCCTAATCCACAGTCCAGGTCAGACCCAGAGAGGTCACCCCAGCCCTTGGTCCAGGCATTCATTCTTGGGCTTTGGGTCTCAGGACCTCAAAATCCCAAAGGGCAGGAGAGGAGAGAGGCATGGGCCCTGCAGGGGTGCCCACTAGAGCCCATTCCCTGGCCTTTGGGAAGAAACTCTTACCTCTCTAAGAGAGAGCCTCTCTCTCAGGAATCCTTGTTTCTCTTAACCAAGGTGCCAGGAACTGTAGACCAGGGACTCTGAGAACTGTGGAAAAGATCTTGAGCTTTGTAACTCCCTATGTCCAGTTCTGCCTTTACCTGGTGTCTTTGTTTTGATGAGCAAGAAAACCCTTAATATAAAAAAAAAAGCAAGATGCTCATTTTTGGCAGCAGTTAGGAGAGGACCAGGAGTACATCCCCCAGCAGCTTGCCGTAAACAGGGGAAACTGGAATGAGAGTGGATGGGGGCTGTTTTAAAGAGGAAGGGGAAGCCAGCTGAGTCTCAGGACCTGAAGCAAGGAAGAAGTAGGAGCACAGGAAGAGTTCAGGGGCCTGGTGACAAGGGAGGCGCCCAGCTTCCTCAGGGACCCAGGAAGTGGGCCTCAGACTTGTCCTCCCTCCTCTTTCCCTTTCCTTCTACCTCCCCCTAGACCCAGCCCTGGGGACTGTCACCAGGGATTGGCATCTCTGTAGTCCAGCCATGACACTATTTGCCCCAGACACTTCCAGGATGACAAAAGGGGTTGTTTCCATGAGGCCTGACATAGCTCAAGCTCCTGCCACCCCAGAGTCCTTAGAAGCCTCCATGCAGGGGCCTCCCCTCCAGGCAGATACCTTTCTTAGCAGCACTATTTGCTACCATAGAGCGAGTACCTGGGCACACACAGTTTTAAGACAGCCAGAGGCCCTGCTTTGTCTAGAACAGAGCCTGCCCTCCCTATGCCCTCCACATCCAAGTGGTTTGAAGGCACCATGAAGATGGCTGATTTGGGCAGC
Organism: Delphinus delphis; assembly: GCF_949987515.2. Taxonomy (NCBI): domain Eukaryota; kingdom Metazoa; phylum Chordata; class Mammalia; order Artiodactyla; family Delphinidae; genus Delphinus; species Delphinus delphis. The sequence continues at coordinate 84,888,652 of NC_082684.1, forward strand.
CAGCAGTGGCCATGGCTGCCTCCCAAACTGCACGGCTTCCCACACTCTGGCAGTCTCGGAGAAGCATGGGAGACCTGCCAAACTTCACCATGCCCCTGAAAAGGGCTTAGGAGTTAGTTCAGAAAGCTGACTGGCCCTGAGGAGTCTGGTGGTCACAAGAAGGAGACACATGCAGCAGAGAAAATAGTGAGTCCGGGGATCGTAGACCCTCCAGCAATTAAAGAGGCTACAACTTGGTGGAGGCTACACAGGACAGAGGGGCAGCAGCAGATCAGAGATCTTCTCTCATACCTAACATTGCTAACAGAGGTCTACCCAGGGGAAAAAGGCGATGGAGAAAATCATGAATTGATAGGTTTAAAATGAAAGAAGTGAGAAAACATGTATGGGACCTACTTTTCCTGGAAAGGTTAGTTTTTCATTTTCTTTCATCAGGTGGATTGAGTAACCTAAAAAATCAAGTTGTATTTCCTGCACAGAGCTTCCTGGCTGGAGTGGGGGCATACAAGCAGAGATCAGAGTTTATTCTGACTGACATGGCTGGAGGGTGCCCAAAGCGTTGTTATGCCGGGTGTGGTCCAAGGCGAAGCAGCCATCACCTGAGGTGTGTTAGAGATTCAGTTTCAGGTCTCACCCTAGACCGTCTGAAATTCAACCTGCATTTTAAGAAGATCCGAGGTGATTCATATCTATACTAAAGTTTGATAAGCATTACTTAAAGGGATGATTCAGAAGTTTCAAAAAAAATTTAACTTAAACTTAGTTTAACTCCACACAAAATCTTTAGCTAGCAGTAGAAGCAGAGCTGCTCTGTTTAATTTGGGTGGCCCATATCCCTTTTTGTTTATCACTAACAACAGCCCTTGAGGCACATCTGGGGATCTCTAAAACTCTAGGTCCAGGGAATCTCCAGAGACTCCTGAGTGCTTCAACAAAGCCCTAGGCATGGAAACTGTGATAGTAAGCCCAGTGCAGACTCCACATTTCCAGGGCTGCTCATGGGGCAGCCCACAATCTTAAAATCTGCTTACCTAGGGCCCCAGAGCTGGCTCATGTGGCAAGGGAAACCTGTTCGAAAAGATGGCCTCACTGTGATCCAGTGAGATCTGCACTGGAGGACTGGACCTCCAGGCTCCCTGAGGGATGCTCCTTTTAGCAGGCAGGAGCCCTCCCCAGTCTTTTTCTATGTTAAGGGACTGGCTCTTTGGGTTCACAGGTGAGAGCTGTCCATCTCCCACAGTCTGAGAGCCGCAGTCTTCAGAGAGTGGACAGGCTAGCATAAGTCATAACTTGGAGACAGGACTCAAGCTGTTAACGAGTTTGAAGCCTTTGCTTTTAAGATTCAAGCCCCATCTGTGAACCCTCAGGTAAGGGAGGGACAGGTGAGGAGGAACAACATTAAGGCTGCGAGCACCCCTCAAGATGAAATGTTAGCTGTGTTTCTTCAGGGACTGGATTGAAAATGGGTAAAAGGGGGGTATGGCACCATGTCTGGGGACACAGAAGACTGGAGAGCTCTGATCCAAGACTTACATGCTTTTCAAGAGAGGATACTAGCCCATCTGCATCTGGGTGAAGCTACGCGAGGATCTGAGTTGTCAGGTCCCTAGAGAGACGACCACTGCTGACCTTGACAAGGTTCTAGAGTCTTGTTACTGGGTAATGAGAACTGGAAAGGATCCATCCTAGTGGGCTTGTGGACCAGGAGCCACAGTGGTGACGACAATAGGGCATGGCTAATTGGGAAACTGACACTGGCTTGCTCTGTGTGAGGCCTTGGTCAAGTTTACCAGCAAGAAAAGAAAGAGCCAGCATATATGACAGTGCTACTTAAGATCAACAAAATGAAGACAAGGCTCATCACCCTTGTGACGGGGTGAGCAGCAGCTTCTCAGGAGCCAGCCACCCCAATCAAGGGTGTGCAGGGTTAGCCAAGGCTTGGGAGGCCACACAGCCAGCACATTCAGAACAGCACGAGCCCTGCTCAAAGGTGACGCAAGAGCATATGTGAGTGTTTTATTTAACTCAATCAGAGAAACACTGCCAGTGCAGGCTGGGAACTCATTCTTTTCCAGCTGATCAGAGAGCTAAGTTTTCAAAGCCTGGATGTCTTTGGAATCCCTAGTAACATATTTCACTGTTTTCCTTCATGATTCTTACAAGTACAGCTAACTTTGATAACACTGAGTTCGTTTCACAGTTCCTTAGTATTTCTGCTGGCTTAACTGATTGACAGTGGGTACTGGAACTGCAGATGGGGTAGGTTTCTGGGGTTTATATGCACACATTTGTACACACATCACAGTTTTAGAAACTGGGACAATAAAGTTTCTATTAGTTGGGGATTTTATATATTATACACTGCCAGGATAATCTCTCACTTGTGGGTTTTGGGGAAAGAATCCGTCAGTGTTAAGATTACCACTATGTAACTGCCTAATGGTGGACCAGGTCAAGCTGCCTATGCCTAAGTCCTGGAGGCAAGGTCTGGAGTCATAAGGAGCCCACACCCTGAGGGCCCTGGCCCGACAGGCACTTGGTCAAGCCTCCTCTCTGATGGCTGGAGGCGAATTCCTATGCCCAATTTACGCCCACAGGGCACTCCTCGTCACACTGACCACGTGTCCTGACCACAAGAACCATGACGATGTTGGGGCTCTGCTTCCCCTTCATCCTGCCACACTCCCCCAAGAGCCCTACAATGCCCACAAGGAGAGGCGGCTGCAAAGACCACAGACACCTCAATTTACATAAAATTATCTCACTCCATTTTATTTAAGATTTTTTTTCTCCAGTTAGTAAAAGAAAGATGTGTCTCTCTTTATACATATGTACAAGTTCAGTTATAAAAATAGACAGCACATTCAAAGAGAAAAAAGGCTTGGCATTTTTCTGATTCCCTCTAAATAGCATCTGTACACAGGAGTCTGGATTTGGGCAGGGGAATCTTATGATTTAAATTAAATGATTCCCCTACCACTCCTACTCCCAAAAAAAAGTTTTAAAAATCAATCTATCTAAACTCAATTCCGCGATTTTCAGGTGTGCAAATTAGAGGCTGGCCCGCCCAGAAGCACCTGCTCCACCAGGGACATCAGGCTGGGGGCAAGCAGAAACACCACCCATGCCAACACCATCCCTTTGCCTCTCCTGGAGGGAAGCAAGCTCAGGCTGGTGGGGCCGGGCTGGGAGGGTGGGTGCTGAGCCTGCCCTCTCTCCATCCTCTCCAGCTCACTCCGCCATCCCTTCCTTTCTCAGTGCAATACAGACAGTGCATACAGCCAAGCAGGGGGCTGAAGGGCAAGGGTGGGGAGACTGTGCATTCAGGAAGGGCAAGGGGAGCCTGCAAGAGGGGCAGTGAGGATGTCCTGCTGATTGAGGTGGCTCCTGGTCTGTTTACTGGCTTCTGGGAGTCCCGGAGTGGGAGCTGCTGCTACTGTTGCTGGTGGGACCTGAAGGTTCTCTGATGCGAACCATGCAGGACAGGGGAGGAAATGCTGGGAAAACAACTGCCTCCAGGCATGCTTCCTCTAGCCTTCTGTCATCCTCACAGACCACTACCTTCTTCTGCATTCGCTGCTCTCCTCAACCGTGACACTCTGGCAAATGGGGTTTGGAGACTTGGGGAGTTGCCCACGACTGAGGACGTCACATAAATGATTTCCTCCCTTCCTAGCCCCACAGGAAATCACAGCCCTAAGAGAAGTCTCCACTGTGGAAGGCTCTTCACAGCACTTGCTGAGCCTTTGCAAGGAACATGGCCAGAGCCGAAGAGTGGAATGGGGATGGAGACTGTGTGCCTGAGCATCTAAACAGGGTCTCTGTCAGGCCCTTCCCCAGTATGAGGTTTAAGACTTGCCTATAAATTCCTTTGAGATGCTGTGGGCCTGATCCCTGTCCTTGGGCCTTCTTCCTACAGGCAACCCCAGAGCATTCCTCTTGAGACACAGGTGATCAAAGTGCTCACGCCAACCACCTGCCTGTCTTTCCCTTGCTACAGCTGGTCATCGCTGCCCTCTGGCTTGGGATGAAAGATGCTGCACTGGGCAAGCCATCCAAAGACCATCTGCAGGCCAGGACTCTAGCCCCCGGTTTGGTTGAAGGAAGCTGGAGGGCCAGGTGGTTACCGTCCTCCAGAGGGGTTGGTGCCTTTGCCCTGTTTCCGGACCAGGGAGTCTGGGGCTAGGCTGCTGGTCAAGTGGAGGCTCTTGGGAGTCCCAGGAACACTATTTCCTTTGCTCAAAGGGGAGCTCAAGGGAGAAGAGGCGCTTGAAGGTCCAAAGTCAGCAAGGCCAGCAGGCCGAACAAGGGACGTCTGCAGAGGACTGCTGGCGGAGATTCCTGTAGGGAGGAAAAGAGAGGCAAGACGAGCATAAGCACCAGTCCTGTCTGAGTGCCTCAGTGCCTGACCTCGGTTGCTGGAGTCTGGTCTGGAGATGAGGTCGTGGGGAAGCCCCTCCCTGCCACTCTTCTTGGCATATTTGCTTGCTCTTCCTGTCAACTGTTTTTTCAGTAAGAGAAAAATGATACCTACCCAGCTCTCTCCACATTACCGCATCAACAGGGAGTAAAGATGTCACCTTGGCACTGAAGGGCAGAGCACACATTATATAACATGGGAAAGCCAAGGCTGCAGGATGAGCCGTAACTTACAGGCACTAATGTATTTTCTTACACATTCGTTCTTCCTTTTCAGGACACCACTTGTGATTAGTTGCTTCCCTCTTTATTTTTTAAAAAAATTATTTATGTATTTATTTTTAAATTTTTGGCTGCATTGGGTCTTCGTTGCTATGTGCCAGCTTTCTCTAGTTGCGGTGAGCGGGGGCTACTCTTCCTTGTGGTGCACGGGCTTCTCACTGCGGTGGCTTCTCTTGTTGCGGAGCACAGGCTCTAGCCGCGAGGGCTTCAGTAGTTGTGGCACGTGGGCTAGGTAGTTGTGGCTCGCAGGCTCTAGAGCACAGGCTCAGTAGCTGTGGCTCACGGGCTTAGTTGCCCCGCGGCATGTGGGATCTTCCTGGCCCAGGGCTCGAACCCACGTCCCCTGCATTGGCAGGCGGATTCTTAACCACTGCGCCACCAAGGAAGTCCCAGCTGCTTCCTTCGTAATTTCAGAAGATGCCCTCTACTCCCCAGTCTGGCCAGAGGACACAAGGCTGCCCATTCTATCCTGTGTCTACATTCATGCATTCTCCTTGTGTTGGAGGCAGCTACCCCTGCTCTCCAAGCCCTGCCACTTTAAGGACCTGGTTCAAATCTCCCATCTCCAGCGATGGCTTCCTGGGCAACAACTCTTTTGAACATTCCTAAGAATGAATTCTCAGCAGGCAGACTCATGTCTCCTCTCATCCACAGTGGAGCTGTGGGTAATGTCCAGATCAGTCCTTTCCCTTGTTTTCCGTTCCCAGTCACCAAGCGCTGTCAATTTTTCTTGTGACACTCTACCCCCTGTTGCCTCCGGGAGAAAGCATGATGAGTGTCATGCTTTGCCCCATCCATGGGTGAAATCCTGCCATGGCAGCCTTGACCACTGCCATGATTGTTATTTTCCAAGGGTGTGATGAGCTGGCAAGAGGTTAAGAAACACTGGGGTAGGCTATCATACTTCATATTTGTTGAATGAACAGATAAATAAAGGCCGCTATCCCTGGAGGAGAAAGGGGAGGTAGCCTAACACTTACTGAGAACTTTCTATCCAAAAATTCCCCTTACTTGCTGCAGCAGCCCTAAATCCTAAGCCCGCGTTTCCAATGGGAGAGAGGTCTGTGCATGGTGAGGGTGCCCTTCTCACCGCTCTCAGATGCCCTACATTCCACCGCTACCCTTATCCTCCACAGCTCATGGTCACAATAGCTAGCTACTTCCCTTCTCAAACTTCCCAGAGCCCCTGGTCACACACCGGGTAAGCTCTCGCCCAGCAGGTCCTTCCAACCCTGACTCCCGCAGCTCCTCTTCAGCACAGCCTGACTGACCTGCTCAGTGACCCCCAACGTGCCTTGGTCACTGTTAACTCTCTGTCGCCAGTTTAAATCCTTCACCATCCTTCTCTTTCCTTCTGAATTAGCCTGGCAACTTTGTCATCAAATCCACGGTTCCTCCTTCTTCTGATCTACAACCAGAATTAAGGCCTTCCCTCTTCCTTCATTCAGGACACGCATACTGCCTTGTACTGCTGCTAAACAAATTCTATGCCCAGCTTCCCCTTCTAATTTTCATTATACACTCAGGTGCGGGGTCCATGTGTTATACTCCTATGCACACAGCAGGTATTGTTTTTTTGGTTTTGTTTTGGTTTTGGTTTTTTTTTGGCGCCACGTGGTTTGTGGGATCTTAGTTCCCTGACTAGGGATTGAACCTGGGCCCTCGGCAGTGAGAGCACGGAGTCCTAACCACTGGACCACCAGGGAATTCCCTACAGCAGGTGTTTAACCCTAAGGTGATGGAGCACAAGGCTGGGTAAAAGTTAACTTGACTACTGAAATGTAATTATTAAAATGTGGGTCCGGGGGAAAAAAATCAGTTCTCAAAGCAGGAGAAATTCTGTTTAAAATTCAGCTTTCTCTGTTTTCACAGTTACTTACGCTTTGAAGGCAGTACTGTGCCAAGTCACAAGGGCAAGGAGAGAGTCAGGACCACTCAATGCTGAGGCAGAATCCAACATGGGCTTGGGAAGGAGCTTTGGGCCTGGAGGTGTCCTACTTGCTCTACCTAGCAGAATGCTCAGTAGACCCTTCTGACTGTCCCCGACCAGAATGGAGCCCGTAGTCCCCTGGGGCTTCCGCACCTTTAGACACGTTGTACCCGTATGCAGCATAGGCAGCTGCAGAGGCCGCGGCAGCCCCTGCTTTGGCTCCTGCCATTGCAGCAGCACTGCCTGCGGTGGACTTCCGGCTCCGGCCCTTCCCTGCTCCTTTGGCTGTGCTTCCTGAACCTTTGGGGCGGCCTCGGCTTCGGGCTGAATGACCACGTCCTGCAGCCGGCATTTCCTGAATGGAAATTCCTATGGGAACAAATGGGCCAAGAGGGAAAAAAGTTTATTTCTTCATTTGTTAACAGACTCTTCTCCTGGACAGGGAAGATGGCTTTCAGGGTGTTTGTTTCAGGACTCCCAGGGAGGTCTACGCCTCAATTTAATGGCTGGGACACAGCATCACACAGCGTTAGTAAGAACTGTAAATAGCTACAACAGCCTGACACCTCAAGCTGCTTTTCATTCTCTAAGAGTGGTGCCATTACTCCTGAATTTCTTCTTTCAACTAGATCATTACTAAATGAACTCCAGAGACGTGCACCTGTGATTCACCTGCACACTCCAATGTTTTCCTGCCTTGGAGAATCAACTTTTACTCCCAAGGTTTTTTGTTTTTTGTTTTTTTAAATTAATTAATTAATTTATGTTTTGTTTTTGTCTGTGTTGGGTCTTCGTTGCTGCATGCAGGCTTTCTCTAGTTGCAGCGAGCGGGGACTACTCTTCATTGCGGTGCGCGGGCTACTCAGTACGGTGGCTTCTCTCGTTGCGGAGCACAGGCTCTAGGCCACGCAGGCTTCAGTAGTTGCTGCACACCGGCTCAGTAGTTGTGGCTCGCGGGCTCCAGAACGCAGGCTCAGTAGTTGTGCCGCATGGGCTTAGTTGCTCCGTGGCATACAGGATCTTCCCGGACCAGGGCTCGAACCCGTGTCCCTGCACTGGCAGGCGGATTCTTAACTGCTGCACCACCAGGGAAGTCCCTACTTCCAGGTTTTAAACTTAGAAGTCCTCAAGAAATAGCAGCAACACTGGGCCCCACAGAACAAAGTGAGGAAAGGCCTGGAAAAGCTAACTATAATTAAAAACTGGCAAAAATAAGGGTGAAACATGAAAGACAGGAATGGCTAGAAAACAAAGAAGTTTGAAATCTTTATGAAGTTCTTATTTTACATTCCCTAAACCTTCTCATTCTCCCTTTCACTTGAATCGACTAATGAAAGAATGAGGCTACCAATTCTTTTTGCTCTACTCCACTCTTCTTTAAAGAAAGTAGAAAACGGCATTATCCAAGAAGGAATCAGGACCTCACCCAAGCTGTATGGGACAGCAGCATCACTTACCGTTCACAGTGTCTGACACGGAGCCCGTTATGGAAGCAGGAGAGTTGGTGGCTCGAGACTGAGGGGCTGAGGAGGCTGGGTCATCCACAATGACCAGCATGTCACTGCTGCTCTCGTCGGGGGGAATGGAGCCGGTGTGCAGCTCACTGCTGATGGAGATCTAGAGGCAAAAGGGTCATGATCACCCCCCCTCCTAGCACCCGCAGCCCATGGCCCTCGTGCCTACATCAGTATGTGCTTCTCAGGTCTCACCACCATTTGCCTCTCCTGCCTGGCTTCACTCCTGAGAGTTAGACCCCCTGCTTTGGCTCCAAAGAAGGCAGCCTGTCCTCACTTGCTTTTCTTCCCATGGATTCCACATGTAACCCCTTCTACAAGGCAGGAGAACTCCTGGAAAAGCAAAGGCTACCAGGTCAGGACACAGTCCCCACTGCTGTGATGAAGGCATCTAAAAGGAGCCTCACCTCACTGAAAGGGCTGGGCATGGCTGAGTCCACACTAATGAAGGAGTCATCCCCGTCTGCAGAGAGGTTGGAGTTATCAGCCGAAGGAACAAATGGGATCACTAGGTTCACACCCTCCTTTCTCCTTTTCCCATCCAATTCATCTTCCTTTTTCTTCTGGGAACACACAAATCAAGAAATATGGAAAAAGGATGAGGATAGGCACCAAGAGAAAAGTGGGGTTGGAGAAGAAAGTGATGACAGAAATTTGACTCTTTGTAAAGTTCTAGGTTTCATTTTATTCAATTAGCATATTATTAAAGGAAGAAAAAATCCTAAGGAAGGAGGAAAGGGATGGCTTAGTAAGAGTTTATGCATATTCTGGCACAATAATACAGAGTTGAAAGGCCAGTCACACTGAACTGAAGCTGTGCCAAACCTAATCCTCACAGGGCGGGGTGCATGGTCAGCTTCCAGCATGGCCAAGCTGCAGCACTTCTCAGGGGCTGAACTGATGCAGCCCCACAAGAGGGAGGGCCCGTGCTCTTAGTATATTTTCCGCACATCTGTTTTCACTCTGCCTTCTTTTTAAATATGTATAAGGGGAATGAAGGTTCTTATTACACATAAGGAATACTGAAGTGGCTTTTCATTATTTCCTCAATTTACGCTTAAAGACTGAGCGACTAAGCTACACTAAACAGTTCTAGAGCCAAGTTCAGGAGGGCTTTGTCACAGATGAGAGATGTGGAAGAACAGAAAGTGCTTAGAAAATTCTGGGGATCACACCCATCCACTGCACCTAACGGCATTTGTATCTAGACCTATATTAGGGTTAATACGGTATGTCTTTGTGTAGTTTATATTATCACTGGGTATTTATCTGAAACTTCTTATTCAGAGTAGGGATGGCACCTGATGCAAACTCAGTAAATCCTACAATGTCCTGTTGAAGAAAACCACCCTTTCTTCTTTGCTATTGTTTCTGAATAGTAGTAAGCAATGGGTTAGAAATTTGAAAGTGGAGTCATAAAAGAGAACCTGAGAACATGAGTAGAAATAGCAGCCCAGACTAGGAAGAACGTGAGCCTTCATTCCTAAGATTTTTTTTCAACTCTGTAAATATAGTGAGTACCAAGGGCATCCTTCAGGCTAGAAATAGTTCTGCTTAGCAGAAGGTACAATCGAGGGTGTGGATTGAGCTGGTGTGTCTATCAGAAGATGAACATATAATATAGACAGGCTCCTAGGCTGCTGACCATCAGGGCCATATAGCCAAAGGGACACGAGGCCCTATACAAGCTTGCATAAGAGGAAGAAGTGGACCTCCACTTAAAGCACAACCAGCTTTAACATGTGACTAGACAACATGCTTCAGACAAACCAAACAGTCCAGGGAAATGATACATGGACAAATGTCTGACTTGAGGGCCCAGAGCTATGGCAATGCCTGAACTTCAGCACAACCCAAAGGTAAGCCAAACCCACCAGAAGAAATTAGGAGCCACTTTCTGGAAGGTAATAAAATGGTTTCAAACCAACAGCCTTTATTTATTTATTTTTAAATTAATTAACTAATTATTTATTTGTTCAAACCAACAGTCTTTAGGCATGGTAAGTCTGGGAACCTAGTCAGAACTAATGGGCTGACTCCTGAAACAAGAGTAAGTCCTGGAGACCTCATTTCTGATTTATATATCAGTAAAGATCAGGGGTAAGGATCACTGATATACTTTGGTAGAAACAGCAAGACAGGGAGAAATGTAGGGGAACTACATCCCACTTTGCAGCTAGCCTGGTGGGCTCAAGTAGGAAATGTCAGAAGGGAGACAAAAACAACTCAAATCCTTGGCATGAATTGGAGAAAAAGATGAACAGACTGGCCAACGATTTATTTTTCCAGTAGTAGATGACAATGAATGGTGCACTAGCAGAACTATGGCAGAAAGACTGGATCTAATGACCTCTTAGGTCCCTTCTAAGATTCTACGGAATCTAATAATGTAACATCCATCTTACATTTATTAGACTTATGCTTTTTAACAGTCCCAACAAATGGTGTCCATAATTACATGTAACCACAGACACATGTAATTATGTCTGTGTGGGGAGTACAGTTCTACCAAGGCTGCATTTCTCCTGCTTGATTCTCTATCAGGACAGAATGCTGTATAGCACACGTAGATGGAGCTGGACACCAACCAGTAACCAAGACGACAAGCCTGTACCCTGAAGACTCTTCTGTAAGGACCACTCTGCACCCCCATCAGTCCCTGTCCACCACCCCAAACTTGACATACCTTCTCTGCGTATTTTTCCCGCTTGCGCTTGCGCTCTTTAACTCGGTTGGTTTCCTCCTGCTGCCGTTTCTCTTCTTGTCGGAGTCTCACTGTCAAGAAAATTTTAAAAAGATCTGATGAAGTATCTGTGGCAATCCTAATCCTCATTCTCTGAAATTAAGGTGGCCATATTCTTTTATATTTATGATTGAAGGTATGACTTCTATCCATCTAAGGCAGGTAACTGGTGGTTTTCTAACTTGGAGAATGAACAGAGTTCCTTGGATTCTTAACAGTTTTGGGGTTCAAATCACGATTCAGTGACACTGTCATGGGCCTTTCCTTGCCTTTTATTCTTTTTCCTTTTCTTTTCAGTCTTTTAATATCTCTGCATTGCACAGAGTCCTGAAAGGTTTTTAGAAGGTGGTGGCAAATGTGAGCCCCATAAGAAAGGTGCTTCATCACATTTTCTGATGTGATGCTGCCGAAGTCCTCAGAGGTTTACAAGGTAAGTCTGAAACTGAAACCCATTGTTCTCAAAAGCCAGAAGTACTGGGAGAAGCGTTTGTATGTTACATACAGCAGTGTGCTTTTCCAACTTTTCCATAAAAACATTTCTCTGGATAGAACAGAGTAAATTCATTACTGCTGAGGTGTCAAGGGATATAGCCTTCCTGGTACCCATTTATTTGAAGTCATATTACTCTAACAATACACACGAATTTTTCCTTCTATTCCATAATACATCCTTCTTTGAGTTTTAATATAAAATATTAACCAAAAAAATGTTTCTCCCCAAACAGTCTTTGGCTTTGCCTCCCCTTGGCACAGTCAAGGGTGCCTTTCATTTCCAGAAGAGTGGGGCTAAAGAAACATCTCTGTAAGGAGGAGAGAGCGTTAATAAGAGGTCTAGAGTACATACATTTCTTCTCCAATTCTTCATCGTCTAGAAGAAGGCTAACCACCTCTTTGGGTTTCAAGGTATCCGGTTTGAAGTTTCCACCAGAAATCACCATCCGCTGAATCTGAATATCAAAGCAGATCAAAAACCACCACCATCAGGCATCCATTCCCTTATGACAAATATTCAGAAAGAAAGAAACATCTTTCTTAATCTGTTCTCTGGTGAGGCCCCTGGATTTCCTACTTCTTTTTCATTCGTGTGACTGGCTCATCCAGGTCATTTGTCCAACAGAAAGGAGAACTTCTTTGCTTGCAACTGTTAATTGATAGCTATAAGGTCCAATAATACTGAATCAAGAAGGAAAAGAACCCCAAATAATCATTTCTTTAGAAACCAGCAAATTTGTCACACAACTCAGAGGCCGGTCACACTGAGAGTACTAGGGTGAGAGCAAACGCCATTCCTTCTTCCCCTGAATGTGAAACCATGTCAAATAGGAAAAGGCCATGACTTGGGGTCCTCTTCACATGAACAACAGCTGAATGTAGGTTGTAGACACCATTCTGGTAGAAAAGGAGTAAGGAATGGCCAGGGCAGTAAACTGCTTTTGTATGGGACCTCATTTTATTTTCTATTCACAAGAAATTTTAGTGCTTTCATGACCAACGAAAGCCAAGTCAGTCTTAGTCTTAGTCCAGTCAATGTGGCTGGACTATTTTCTCTACCAGCACAATACTTCCTTTGCCTTCTGCTTACCTCACTCTTCTCCTTGGCTCGCTGCAGAATGCGTTCTTCAATGGTGCCCTTACAGATGAGTCGGTACACGGTAACCTGCTTTGTCTGCCCCAAGCGGTGGGCCCTGTCCATGGCCTGCTGGTCCACAGTGGGGTTCCAATCGCTATCATAAAAAATCACCTGCATAGGCAGGACAAGAATACAGCAAAAATGAGGCACTCTCAGGGCAATACTAGGAATTCTGACAGCAACCCAGCCACTCATCTATTTCAATAGTCTGATGCCAGATTTTTTTCTACGATATAAAGATGAACAGGTATCTATCTACTCATAAAACCAAGCCATTCCCTCATCTGCCCTGGGCAAAAGAGACATACTCTGAGCGTTTTTCAGGGTTTTCATTTAAAAAGAGGGAGTGGCAACAATATTAATAGTTAACACTCAGGGCTTACTATTTGCCAGTCATTGAACTATGTGCTTTATGTGTATTAACTCACTTAAATCCCACTACCACTATGATTTAGGTACTATTTAAAACCCCCTTTTTATAGATGAGGAAACTGAGACACAGAGGAATAAGAGATTTTATCCAAGATCACACCGCCTAAATAAGCAGTGGGCCTGGGATGTGAGGGATGTGAAAGCCTTCTCTTTAACCCTAGGCCTACCTTGTAAGAGGCAGACATGGCTTTCCTGGCATTCTCAGGTTCTCATTAACAGGGTCATTTCCTGTCTCTTGAATTCCAGGCAAGAAATGTTTAAAGGGTTCTCTGGAAGTTACTTCTAGTTTGCTAAACAGCAAACACAAACAACAACAAAATGTACCCCCCCCTCCCCTGCCCCACCAGTGATCCTAAAACCAACAGACTCCTGGGTCCTCAGCCCTGAGGCTACTATCAATACAGTAGACCTCCTAAAAAGAAAGCCAGTTCAAAATGACCCCTATCTCTCATGCGTCCTCCTCTACATTCAACCAAGTCACCAAATCCAGCCAGTGCTTCTTCAGAAACAAACCTATCCTTTCTACAGTCCACTGTCCTCCTTGACCAGGCCCTCACCACCTACATCTGGCTCACTAATGTTTCTAGACCAGCAGGCTTCTGAGATCCGTCTCTTTCTTCTTCAGTCTACTTGGGGTACCACTGGAGTCCATTCCATCTCTCTGTCGATTATGCTGTTACACACCAAGTCCAAGCTCCCCTCAATAATCAGGTCCTGCTATACTAAGACAACTTCATTTTTATTCTTTCCTAATATAAAAGCACCCCTTCCCTTTTGTCAGATAGGTCTCTTTGGTATCCCTCACTTATATTACGTTTGTTTGTACTACTTCTTGCTTAAGCTGATTTTCTGACTAACAATCAATCCTTCAACTCTTCTCTGTTGATTAAGGTTCAGTTTAAGCTTCACCACTTTCAGGAAGACCTCCCTGATTTCTCTTGCCTGTAACAACGTCTCCTTTTCCTATTCCTCATGAATTCCTATTAGAAGTAACACTGGCTGAAACCTTTTGAGCACTTAAAACAGATGTGCATACATATCTCACTAAATTTTCAAAAAAACCTTATATATTTCCTTCATCTTACAAATTAGGAAGAGACTGGCCTGAGTTCACAATCCTAATAGTCTCCTTCCGCAACGTGCACTATTAGCAAAATGTTGCATCACCTATCCTGGTCCAAGTTCCCACTTAACTGCTACCTTCTAAAGGTGACCAATTGTTTTGTGTGTATTACATATTTTAAAAATCTTCCTGTCTAGTCTTATTTGAGGACAGACACCATCCACCAGTACAAAGTAGAATTCTACAAATATTAGTCAATTGATACTAGAATCTCTAAGGTGTGATCAAAACTAGATAGAGCCTTAAAATGTAGGCTGGGGCTTCTCTGGTGGCGCCGTGGTTGAGAGTCCGCCTGCTGATGCAGGGTACATGGGTTTGTGCCCCGGTCTGGGAAGATCCCACATGCCGCGGAGCGGCTGGGCCTGTGAGCCATGGCCACTGAGCCTGCGCGTCCGGAGCCTGTGCTCTGCAACGGGAGAGGCCACAACAGTGAGAGGCCCGCGTACCGCAAAAAAAAAAAAAAAAAAAAAAAAAAAAAATGTAGGCTGAAGAGTGATTGATTTCTCTTGACACTGTTCCTCTAGATGCTTTTTCCCTTGCTTAACACCATTCCTAAGTAATTTATTTTCTCATTTAAAAATGGAAGCAATTCTTCTGCCATTTTCTTCAGAATTCACTTGAGGTAAAGATGGATAAAAGGCATCAGTATTTTCAATGCTCTTGCCTCTACTAATAAGGACCCCCACTGGCTCTTTCTTCTGGCGCTCCTTTTGTCTTGCTTTCATATGAGGTATAATCCCTCAGTTTTTATAGTGTAGGTTAGAATCCTTGAGGAAAAAATTACAAACTGCCTGCCAAAGAAAGAAAATCATTATGAAAGCTTATTGTTAATCCACAGTGTCCACAGATCTAGGATTTGGAAGTACACAATGTTTGTCACTTGTAGAGGAGTTTAGCCACAGGATATTCTGAACTTCAACAGGATATGAAAAATTTTAGAAAATTCAGTTTAAACTTTCAGGGAGAACAAAGGAAGAGAAGACAGAGTTAATGAAAATGAGACCTCTGGACTTCCCTGGTGGCGCAGTGGATTCCGGGAAGATCCCACACGTCATGGAGCAACTAAGTCCGTACGCCACAACTACTGATCCTGCACTCTAGAGCCCACAAGCCACAACTACTGAGCCCACATGCCACAACTACTGAAGCCCGTGCACCTAGAGCCTGTGCTCCACAACAAGAGAAGCCCCCCTTGCCACAACTGGAGAAAGCCTTTGCGCAGCAACGAAGACCCAACGCAGCCAAAAATAAAATTGATCTTTAAAAAAAAAAAAGAAAAGGAGACCTCCAATTGGACTGGGGGGGAGGGTCATTATTTGCCCAACATACCTAACATGACCTACATATGTGGAAAATGAGAGTTGATGTCACATCCCAAAGATAGTACCTTAGTAGTCCAAGCCTAAGGCAATGGTTCAGCATGAATTCATAATGGGGAATCCTATATTATGAATCATTTCATAGGTGTTTCCTCCATATTTACATTTTCTTCCTGGAAGTCTCAGTGGCAACCAAACCTGATTCAACTTGGGTTCTTTTGAGATCATAAACAATAAGATTAAAGCCTAAGAGATAGGCTTGCAATTTAAAGTCCCCCCTTCCCCCAATTTAGTGGCTATCTATCATTCAAATGGATTAAAAGAGGTGAGGAACTGGGGAGAAAGAGAGAATAAAATAAGATTCTACTTAACCCTATCCAATAAGCTATTGATGTTTAAAAAAAAAAAAAAAAGAAAGATTCTACTTAGAAAAAGACCCAGGGAAAAAGAATATGAAATATGTGTAAGCTAGTGGGTTAAGATAAGAACAGAGAGAACTAAAAACCAAGTTCGATGTATGGTTATTATCTAACTTGACAATAAAATGAACACTGAATCAACCATGACATGAACTCAGGGAGAGGGAGTCAGGGGAGACCATGCCCATTAGAATAGGACAGAGATGACATCTTTGTTTATGGAGCTCAGTGAGACATTCTAGAGAAAATAACAATTAAAGAACTACAACAGCTGACTTAACTAGGAAACATTAAAGCTAGTCAGTCCACAATGTGTGGCCCAACAATGACTAAGGGGAAATAAATTACTTGTCAGCACCTTTATGAAGTTGTAAACACCAAGCTGGGCGGGCACTGGGAGGGGAAGCAAGGGAAGAAGGTGGGAGCTGAGATGGGGTGGAGGCGCCTGGCTATACAGGTCAATATAACAGGGAGTTTCAGGGGATGAGGGAGTGAAATGGAAAACAGGAAAATTTAGAGGAACAACTGGAAAAAGCTGACCAACACTTGGAGGGTGGAACTCACTCTTTTTTTCCCCAAGAGAACAGGTGGAAGTTCAGTCCCTTGGGAGGGCTGAAAGCTGCCCCATGTTGTCTCACAGGACATAAGACTTCTCACACTGTTACTAAGGGACAAAAGCTCTTCAATCTCTCTCTACACATAAACATTTAAAACAGATCTCACACAAACAAAACCAACAGTGCAGTTTATAACAATTTCTCACTAAACAATGTCAAATGCAAAGAGATCCCTACTCCAAGAAGAATACACAAAGAACAACACAGGCAGTGAGGGGCAGTTGCCATTAATTTCATGCTAAAATCATGTTTTTACTAACAGAGTGAGCCAGACATAATCCCAATGTTTACAAATACACGTTTATAAATGCACTCTCAATCATAAAACATTAAGTTTTTCCTGACATTTTAGGCAGACTAACCTCTTCCTTGTCCATAAATGGTTCTGGGGATCTTCCAAAGCTGAACAAATCTCAGAACAAAGGAAAAATGCCAGGCAAGCAATTAAGCTTATTGTTTCTCTAATAATACACACACAGCAAGTATAACTTAACTCCACACAAAGCTTTATCTAGCAACTCATTTAAATCTTTTATTTTATTTACTTATCTTTGGCTACATAGGGTCTTCGTTGCTGTGCGCGGGCTTTCTCTAGTTGCAGTGAGCGGGGGCTACTCTTTGTTGTGGTGCGCAGGCTTCTCATTGCGGTACCTTCTCTTGTTGCGGTGCGCGGGCTTCAGTAGTTGTGGCACACAGGTTCTAAAGCACAAGCTCAGTAGTTGTGGCGCACGGACTTAGTTGCTCCGCGGCATGTGGGATCTTCCCGGACCAGGGCTCGAGCCTGTCTCTCTTGCATTGGCAGCTGGATTCTTAACCACTGCGCCAGCAGGGAAGCCCACTCATTTCAATCCTGTGGTCTCATTTCTTCTGAGTATTCCAGGAGGTTCTAATTTATGAGTCCCTCAGCCCTCCCCTCAAAATTAAATGTAAATTATTTTGGAATTGGGGACTCAGAATATTCAGAGCCTCTCTCTACGCCCCAGGATATAAAGAGAATTCCTACTTCTACTCCTCTAGCTATGGGGTTAGGGGCCTACTTTGGTTCTTTCTGACTGGCAGGACCAGCTTACCTGCATAAGGCAAACTGTGAAAACCAGAAGCATGATGCAGATCTGCCCCACTCAAACCTGCTTATTTTTTGGCCATTTAAATGAATGACTAGGTGAACTATTCCTTAAGAAACCATAGGCCAAACCTGACATAGGCAGGCTGAGAAGAAGGGAAAGATATTTTAATCAAATGAACCAATGCTAGGCCTCCCCAGGTGACCTCATCCAGCTCCATGGCCTTAAATGTTATCTATGACCTGATGATTCCAAAATACATCTTGAGTCTCAAACTTTCTCCTAAATTCCATGCTCTACCACCTGGGTGACAATGCCACTTAATGTCTGGTTAAGAGTCTTGAACTTAAAAAACCCCAAACCAAACTCTTGATTTCCCCTCTCAAACCCGTTCCTCCCCACACCTTCCCCTTAACCAGTCGTTGGTATCTCCATCATTCCAGTTGCTCAGGTTGAACACCTTGGAGTTCTCCTTGATCCACATGATCCACATCCAATCTAGTAGTAAACGCCATTGGCTGTACCTTAAAACTACATGCAGATTCCAATTACTTCTCATCACCTCCACTGCTTCAATCCTTGTCCAAGTCACCATCGTCTTGTGTCTAATTCCTAACTGAACTTCCTGCTTCTACTTCCTTCCCTATAGTCTTCTCCACCCCACCCCCCTGAAGCCAGAAGGACACATTTAAGCTCAAGCTAAAGTTCTTCCTCTGTTCAAGTTCTTCCAGTAGCCTCCCACCTCAAAATCCTAACCATGGCCTATTAAGCCCCACACAATCTGCTTCTGCCACTCATTTTATACCACTCTGCCCTCATTCATTCTGTCACACCTACAAAGGGCTTGCTTCATTGCTTGATTATGCCAAGGATGTTCTCACCTCAGGGCTTTGTTCTGTACTTATCTCCTTTCCCTGGAATGCTATTCTTTTCTGCCAGATGCATAACTGGCTTGCTTTTCTCACTTTCTTCAGATCTTGGTTCAAATGTCACCTTATCAGAGAGGCTTTACCAGCCCATATAAAACAGCAACCCCTGACCGTGAATTGGGTTTTGAAAAACAATCAGAAAGGGCTTCCCTGGTGGCGCAGTGGTTGAGAGTCCGCCTGCCGATGCAGGGGACAGGGGTTCGTGCCCGGGTCTGGGAAGATCCCACATGCCGCGGAGCGGCTAGGCCCGTGAGCCATGGCCACTGAGCCTGCGCGCCTGGAGCCTGTGCTCCGCAACGGGAGAGGCCACAGGAGTGAGAGGCCCGCGTACCGCAAAAAAAACAATCAGAAGTTTACCAGGTGGAAGAAGACAAAGTGCCCAGGACGAAGATCTATGATGAGGGAGCTGTTAATGTAATATTATGATACAGTATGGTGGGTTCAGGAAACAAGTCAATTGTTATTACCAGAACATAATTTTTTTTGTTTTTTTCTTTGAAAAATGACGTCTTTGTTTCTGGACAATGCACGCTTTTCTTTAACGATTAAAGCACATGTATAATATATGTTTGAGGCCACAAAACAGGCTGTTGTAGTTAGCACAGAAATCAGGTCAGAGCCAGAATGATTTCCCTGTACCCCAATATGGGAACACTTCTTTCATCCCATCCATCCGTCCGTGCATCCATCCATCCATCCATCCATCCACTGGACCACTGGAAGTCACAGGCCACAGGCCCTTCAGAGAGCACCGGACACAGCTTTCACCTGTACCTGCCAAGCGCCAAAGGGCACTCCAGATCCCTAGAGCCTAACAGACCCAACCCTTAGCAAACCTGCTAGTCACTGTGAAGTCAGCCCCCCACCCCACCCCCACCCCACCCCCAGCCCATGCCCCACGCTCACACAGTTGGAGGGCTGGCTTCAACTCTGGTGAGCTGGTTTGGGACTGGAAAGGAGGGAGAGAGCAGAGGGAGGTGGTGGGAAGTAGGGAGGGTGCACCAGCCTTCCCCTCCTCAGGTTACTGACGTCCCGGATCTCAGAGTCCGTGTCGCCGTCTTTGACCCACTGCCCCCACACTGATGGCTGGACCTGGTGGCAAGACGCCAAGTGGACCCAAATCCGGATCTAGGTGGGAGGTGATGGACTTCATCGTATGGAGAAAGGGGGGTGGGTTGGAATCTGGTGCCTGGTGAGGTGGCGAGTGGCAATGAAGATCTCCGAGTCCCCCCTCAAAATGATGGTTGCGTCGCCAGGAAATCCACCGACCCCGAGAGAGAGCAGTACCTCCCCCTAGACATAGGCAGAGGCGGCCCATGCCCTGGCGCCACACTGGGCAGATTCTCACTCTCCCAGTGCCTTGCAGGCAACTGTTGAAAGCCCCTTCTTTTCACCATTCTTCCATGCTAGGCCCCCAACCTCTCCCCGCCTCTGGAACATAAATTTTGGAAGGAGTAACAGTCTGGCAATTAGGCTGGAAAGGGAGATAAAGGCCACAAAAATGAAGGGCCTTGTATGTGTAAAAGAGCTTATACTTTATCTTGTAGATGACAGAGACTCCCTAAAGAGTTTTAAGCCAGGGAGTAGCATGGTTAATAAAGGGTATAAAAACTAACAGAGGAGGTATGGGGCTAGGGACTGAGACTGGAGTCCAAAAGATCAGCTAGCAGAAAGTGATGAATCTTGTACTCACATTAAGAGTAAGACTAATTGGGCCCACTGCTGCCAACTCCTAAGCAGCTGTCAGAGAGTCCTCTTTAACCTGGGAGAGAACTTTCACTTTGCTGAATTGAATCTGTGTCTGGGTCAGTTCCTACGTGCTCCTCCCTCTGTTTCAAATATGCACTGGCGGGACTTCCCTGCTGGCGCACTGGTTAAGAATCTGCCTGCCAATGCAGGGGACATGGGTTCGATCCTTGGTCCAGGAAGATTCCACATGCCGCAGAGCAACTAAGCCCGTGTGCCACAACTACTGAGCCTGAGCTCTAGAACCCGCGAGCCACAATTAATGAGCCCGCGCACTGCAACTACTGAAGCCTGCACACCTAGAGCCCGTGCTCTGCAACAAGAGAAGCCACCGCAATAAGAAGCCCGCGCACCACAATGAACAGTAGCCCTTGCTTGCCGCAACTAGGGAAAGCCCACACACATCAACGAAGACCCAACACAGCCAAAAAAACAAAACAAAACAAAAAATATGCATTGGCTTCACTCAGCTGGAGTAAAGCTTGGGATGTGAAGGGGGGTGCCGTGGGGCCTTCCAGACTACATAAATGTAATGACTGAGACCACCCACATGCTAAACAGTGTCTCAAGACCCCTAAAGGAACTAAATAACTCATCCTCCAATCTGTGCCCAACTTCCCCCATTGGTCACCTCTTGGTATGAGGGAAGCACCCTGGTGCGGCAGGACTACCAGTCTTCACTCCTGGGTTCACGTCCTAGCTTGATCACCACCTGCCTGGCGTTCTCACACAGGTACCTGGGCCTCTCTAAGGATAACTGTGCTTGGGATGTTGAGACAAAGGCTTCCCGGGGTCGGGGGTGGAGAGGAGGGGAAGCAGGAGACCCAGAGATAAACTCAGGCCCAGCTCCTGGGGGCTGCGCAGAGACACAGGAGAGGAATATCAACCAACCCTGGAGGGGAACAAAGGTGCCGGAGAAGAAGCTACTGCCCCCTGGGAAGCCCCTAAGAGTTTCCACCTCTCTTCCAGCCATGCCTCCAGGACACAGCAGGGCTGAACCAGTGCAAGGCTCTGGAGTATTTCCTCCCCAATCGGCTCTCTTCCTCCTCTGAGGCTCCCAATCCCCAACTCTGGCCCTTCAATTCACATCATGTGTGAATTTGTTTTCACCCGCCCTGGGAATCCAGAGCCTTCCCTGGACTCCCATCCCCAGCCTTCCCACAGCAGCAGAGCTGAGCACAGAGCCAGGCAGACAAGGCCTAGGGGAAAGGAGGGGTATTTGGGGCCCAGTATAAATAATGAAGTCCTGGACCTAGCTCTCTCATTTGGGGCTACAAGGGTCACAGGATCCCTGAGGGCTATTAATGTGCAGGCACTGGGGTCACATGTTTCTAGGTGACATTTCACAACCATGAGAGAAGGAAGGATTATTATATTCATTTTATTGAGGAGGAAACTATGGTTTAGAGCAGTCAAGCAACTGTTTCACTTTCACATAGTGAACAGCAGAGCTGGGATTCAAACCCAGGTCTCATTTCTCTAATTTGAAGAAACCCCAAAACTATGGAATCTGCCCTCTATCACCCACAAACTGACAACCAAAATAATTCATCAAAAAAAAAAAGAGTATGACTAACTGGGACAGTATGCTTGAAAACTAGAGTAGAGAACCAAGGGGCAAAGAGAAAGGTTGCTGATATGACACCAAGTGAGCTACCTCATCAGAGAACCCACAAGAACAACACTACCACCAATGACTGCCTTCTCTTAAGATGACTGAGGCTGATGATGTGCACATAAGATACAGAATCTACCCAGTTATGCCTCCAGCAGTCCCCAGGCCCTGGAACCGTGTCCCAGCATGGTTAATTGGCTGAAGTGGTTTAGATGCCGAGGAAGGTACAGCTGAATCCTATGGTTGATATTCTACTTGGTGATGTTACAGAATCTGTTTTTCATTCTTGAAGGCAGGCAGTTCTACGGTGTAGCAGTTAACAAGGAGAAAGAATGAACACAGCCTAGAAGTGGAACCTGAGAAACATGGGATCTAGTTCCAGCTCTACTGTTGTGAATTTATTCAAGCTTCTTCACCTTTGTACTTCATTCATTTCTCCATGACCCTCCAGAGTTTGCATCCTCCTCATATTTGTGGGGATTCTGATGCTCTGTATTTCACAGAGAGGTACCGCAACGATCACATTAAATGACATTTGCAGAATCATGCCTTCTACAAAACAATTGCCCATTTATGCATTTTTATGTGTCAGGGTTACTGATATTGTTTTTAAATATATTTGTAACCTGGGAATAAATCTGAGATACAAAAGGAATGCTCTTTTCTTCTCCCTTTCAGATGCTGAAGTATTCCTCCAAGGAGATTGGGCATAAAAGGATAGATAATTTGATGGGATGTCTTTTTATTTTATTTTTTAAATCACCAATTTCATTGCTCTCCAACCATGTTTATAAGTTCGGGATACAAAAATATGAGTTTTTCCTATGATGGAATAATGCATAAGAGTAATAAAACAACTTTTTGATTTGTTCACTTATAGCTCCTAAAACAAACACATCTGGTTAGTTGAGTTGACTGGGTTTTTTTTTCCAGTTTGTTTATTCACTGACATATTCCAAGTGTTTAAAACACTATCAGACACATAGGAGGCATTTACTAAATATGTGTTGAATAAATGTGTAAGAAACTTAGAATAAGAGAAGGGAGAGAAAAGCCCAAAAGGAAAGCTGAAATGTTCCAGTTCCAGGCAAAGTGCCACTATTGTCTTTTAACACAACAAGAGACAAAGAAATAAAAAGTCTGTGACATATAATAAAGGATAAGGCCAACCGAACAACATATTTATAGTAGAAAAACCACATAGCCAGTGTATTTTTGTGCTCTTGTTACTTACTGTATCTGCCGCAGTCAGATTGATACCCAGTCCTCCAGCTCGTGTACTTAGCAGGAACACAAAAATGTCATTCCTGCAGAAGAGGGAGGGATATTTTAAGAGGAAAAAATGAAAAAGAAAAATGGCATGTGGCAAAAGAGAGGGATCTCCGGACGAAGAACAGTGTCTAGGCCTAGAAAGAGTTTTGGTGGTTACCCAGACCTGATCCAGGTTTCTCTGACACACTGTACAAAGGTGCTCTGTTGCTAAAATCAAACCATGGCAGTCACCTTCCAATTTGCAGATAAACTTTTGCTGCCCACTAATATTGACTGATAGGCAATATAATTATAAACATTTGGCAAATGTAACAGAAAAATATGCTATGGAAGTAGAGACCTCTCTTTCTGTAACAGTTATATTTTTAGCAAGTCAAACTATTCCCAGTTCATACAGAGGGGACAAATAAGTCAGTATCTCCTGGTGTTTCCCCAAAGAATCATGACTTCCAACAATCTGGGAACTAATGATTTTAACTCCAAAGCACTAAAATTCATATGAAGAAAGTTAGTCCCAGAAAAATGACCCGAGGTCAGGATTAAGACTCAGATTATGACTTCTAAGTATTACGTTGAAGTTAGGATCAATCCATGAAGACAGGCTGAAATTAAAGTACTTTTTGACAAATGCCAACGTAATCCTTAACAGAAACAAGACAGTTTTCTCATTTTCCCTCTACATCCTACATCCTATTAAAGAAACCCAGAATTACAAATAAAT
Organism: Delphinus delphis; assembly: GCF_949987515.2. Lineage (NCBI taxonomy): Eukaryota > Metazoa > Chordata > Mammalia > Artiodactyla > Delphinidae > Delphinus > Delphinus delphis. The sequence continues at coordinate 84,912,427 of NC_082684.1, forward strand.
CAGTAGGTGCCACTGTCATTCATTCAGGCAGCAAATATTCACTGAATATCTTCTAGGAACAAGGGCCATGCCAGATCACAAACAGCAGTCTTCGACTGTAAGATTTATCTATGTATACACATACAACTAGGGGCTCGGTTTGAGCCCAGTTCCTGCAGATAACATAAATATATTTCAAGACTATCTTGCATTTTCATGTTCCTGCCACCTGAGGTTATTTTCCAGAACACTTCTAAGGGAAAGGGACTACCTTATACTGGTAAACAAACTTTACAGCCCTCTAAATCAAGCTGCTCACCCCCTTTCTCTATGACTATAATGAGGAATAAAAGTAGAAATTCATTTATATCAGTGTTATTCAAATTGCAGGTCACACCTATCATTGGTCAGGTCACCCCTATCATTGGTCATGAAATCAGTTTGGTGAGTCTGGACCACATAAATTAAAGAAAGAAATAGAACAGATTAGAAAATATTATAATACAACAAAGGTCATAAGGATAAGTACTGTTTTGTGATTTCAGATATGGTAGATATGTATTAAATCCCAACGTAAGATGAATTTTATTCTGTGGGTTCCAGTTTAAAAAAAAATAAAGAAAAAAGAAACACACTGGCATCAGGATGCTCTCATCCCTTGATGCTGTTCTTCCTTGGTAAAGTCACTTGGCTGCTAAAGGTCTGTTTCCTGTGCTATAAAATGAGGATGCTCTGAATATAGTTGAAGTGACTAAATGATGACATATCAATGTCAAACATGAATACCAGTGAAGGAACTATTCTGAAATAAGTATCCTGGTTAATCCCTAAGCTGGGTAGGTCCTAGTAGAAATCTGTCCATTAATTTGCTTTCAATTAAACACAGCTTTCCTAGAGGCAGACATGGATAACAGATCATGTTTGGAGGCTTCTTGTAGGGCATAATTCCAAAAGTATTGTACTCTCATGAAAGTTCTGCTCGTTTATCCTTGAATTTTATCATAAAGTTTAATATTTCAGAATTTTATCTATAAGATGTCATCTTTCACGGTTAAATCATAAAGGGCAAACCAAAAAGTTAAAAGGCATCTGCCAGTTTACAAACACATTTTCCCATAGATATGGGATGATATAAATGGAAGCTTGATACCTCACAGCCCATGGGAGAATATTTAACCACAATAAGGTTTCAAATAAAAATTGATGTAGCCTTCCAGGGCCATACTAATCTCTATAGAATAATCCTTCCCACTCTGGCCTTAGGAAGATTGCTCAGTCCCATACATCTCTCTTTCCTGCTCTGTGGACACAGAGGCAGGGGTCAGAGGCTTCTCTCCGATATCTGTGTAAGAGCTGATGGAGTCACCCGATGCCTAGGACGTCTTGTTGGTGTGGGGATGGGGGAACAGGGATGGCACAGGGAGGGAGACAGAAGGCAGCTGGGATCTATAGTAAAAGAGTAGAGGCAAAAAGATGGGTCATTTCCATAGTCTGGACAGTCAGAGAGGTAAGTCCCCAGATGTGGTAATCATTCACAAACAAGGACTATATACAGAAAAAAACACTAGAGAAAGGAATATAGATAAAAATAAATTAGAAGCAAAACTTAGAAACATTAACGGTGGAAAATGTTTTTTTGGGGATATTAACGATTTATTGAGAAGATGCTTTTAATGATGAGGTAGATGGTAAGTAGCAACGTTTGGCTGCATTCAGTGTAATTTCATCATACTGTAATGGAAAAATAAGGATTATGGGAACCCTGGGTGATTAAAAATCAAGGAAATTAGTGTCCATCCTGGATCACACTGTTGGATCATATGTAAACAAAAACACATCTAAACTGAACTGTTGAGAAGTTCCTTTCTACTTAATAAATCTAGTATTGATAATGTGAATTAATGTTTTGGGAGCTGACTAAAAGGAAGAAAACAGAATCCCAGAAGGCAACATGATGGTCTGGGTGCCCTCTAGGGGCTATAAAGGAATCTCAACTCAGGGTCTCTATTGGAAGGGGCCATAGAGACCAGGTTTCAGGGGGGTCTGTGAAGGAGCCTATGAAATCATGTAGCAAAGACATGCCTAAGTCTCACTCTTACTCTTCTTTAGTTAATGGCCCCTGAGGCTACTATGCAACAAAATACTCAAATAGTGCTAGGTACCTAGCTGACTGCAGTGAAGACTTGCTGAATGACTGAAAAAGAGCCAGAATTAAAGAAACTGGAGCTTTACACTCTCACCAAGAAGGAAAAATCCACACTACACTCATTTTTTCTCATGTTTTCCAAATGGTCACCCGAGTAATCAGATAATCAGGGAGATCCATTTGGCAAACGTCATGGGGTAGGAGGAAGGGAAGCAAAGGCCAAGGCAACCCAGAGCAAAGACCTTGTGAATGGCTTCTAGGATCATGCACTGGTCACGTGTCCTGAATGTTGCCCAGTCAGGACATCCTGGCCAAACAGTCTTTAGTCTCAGCCAGACTCTTTCCTGGAAGGATCCCTCATAAATAAATCTTGTATAAAGGGAATGTAAATGGCTTTTTATAGGAGTTCTTGTTTACTCTGGCTGACCTTTGAGCCACAGGGCTTTCCAGTTGAAACTACAATTTTTTCTTTTGATGTCTTTTCATTAATAATAATGAAAATATTTGGCAAGTCATGCTTTTTTGTTTTCAAAAACACCTGTCTTTTTCTCTATATTGGGCTACTGTTGCCATTCAAATTTGTAAATTTAGATACCATTTGGAGGGACCTGCCTGACAAGCTCCTAATCAGCATAGGCACAGTTCAGATTCTACACGTGAGAGGTAGGAGATTATTTCCTAGCCACAATCCTAACTCTACCATCTAGCTCATGTGTAGGAAGGGAAGAAGACTTTAGTCTGTTTTTTCATTTTACCTAATATTAGATGCAGATGCAGGTGTTAAAATGATTGTTACTCAGTATCTAAATAAAACTCATTGCTCCCTAAGTAATTCTTAGAAGTTGTAGAATTTGGATGCTCAAGTAAGGTTTTCCAGGAAAGCAAAGAAACAAGATATTTACTAAGCAGATCTAGTATAATTTAATGGTGAAAATACCCTTCTTTTAAAGCTAAGCTTTTCAAGACTAATGTGTACTACTGTGATTGCCCAAGTAATCACAAGTTAAATAAGAGATTTTAGAAGTAGTAAATTAGATACATCTACTGATTTTTTCCACTAAAAGGTCACTGTAAAATGTGGTGAGCCCTGGATCTCACAGTCCAGTTTTCTGGGAATTGCTTCACCTAGAAGAAAAATTGTAGCTCTACAACTCAGAAGCCAAAACTGTTAGAAGTCAACATAATACAGCTCTGACTGGACTCTAAACCAGTAGAATTTTCTACAAAGCAATATGACAATATACAGCCTTAAACATTCATATTCCTTTACTCAATAATCTCTCTTGTTTGGATCTATATTAAGAAAATAATCTAAAATGATGACAAACCTTTGTAAAAAAGATACTCAAGATTTTAACAACAGAAAGGTGGTATATCCAATGTAATGGAATATTGATCATTAAAAATAATGATTACAATGACTTTTTTAATGATATGTGAAGACCTTTATGATATACTGTTAAGTTGAAGAAATGAGGATACAGTCATCTCTACAATATGGTATCAACATATAAATCTAACTACATACACACATCAAAGACAAGAGGAATAAACCAAAATGTTAACAGTGATGGGATTGTGGGTGATTTTTACTTTCTTCATCAAATATTTCTCTAATTTTCCTCAACAGGCATTTTATATAATATACAATGGCCCCAACTGTTACTGGAAAAAAAAATTAGCTTTGCTATAAATGAGATTCTCAAATGTACAATATCAAACATATTAGTGGAAAAAAACACAAACAGTAATAGGCAAAAGATCTATTACTTAATGGCTTTTCTTCTAACACATAACTCATGCTGCCTCATACCAATGTGCCCAAATCACTTAAGTGCTGGCATTCCTGGAGAAAACATAGGCACCCTGGGGGAAACATACAGTCTATAGATCTTGTATGTAAGATTCTTGTCATTTGGAGCTCTGAAGGTTGGACTAGATAAGGACATAGTGAAATGTAATTCATTTGATTTCAAAATCAAGGAAAGATAAAGATCAGCTGGTAAACTTTTTTGGGGGTGGGGAGAGGTGCACACAGTATGGAGTGCTAGGAGGCACTACTATGATTATACATGTCTCACTCAAATAATTTAAGAATCGGTCGAAAGCTTCTGCTAGGTAAGAAGCTAAGTTAGGTCATCTACCACCTGCTTCAGGTAACAAACTAAAATAGGTCTAAAGTAGCTCTTCCCCTCCATTGTTGGTCAAACAGGCACCTGAATGCAGAAGTAGTTTCAACCTAGGAGTTATTGGTCTGAGTATATACTGCAAACCAAAACATCAGGATGTATCTCCTTACCCATGCAGTGTTATAAAGGACCGTGCAATAGCAAAAATTCTCAATCAGAGGATATTCTATGTTGAACTACGGATTTGTTTTATGCTGAAGTAAAACATGCTTTAAAACTGAAATGAAAGAAACTAAAAATTGCAACCTAAATACAAATGGCTATGTGCTTAATTTTCTACCCAAGAATTCCAAAGTTAAATATTAACAGACTACACAATTAAAGACCAAAAATTCAGAATTGTTCTGACTTACAGAACATTAAGATCTTACTCTATTCCTTAGTTCTCCAGGTCTAAGGAAAATTAAGGGTCGAGTTCAGGAGACCTGTCACTAGCAGACGCCAGCTTTCTCCTTGGAGAGAGCAGTAAGCAGACCCTGCTTATTACAATGAGAACCTGCACTTGGGATAATTATGGCTCTGTAGGCCATCAGCATCCAGCAGGCAGTATTTGAAATTTCATAGGCTCATTATCAGGTGGGAGAAGTACTATAACTGAGAGCTGCCAGAGGAATAGATTGCACACTACTGCAATCTGTCATACTGCACTGTACTACTACAATATTAGAGGGAAAGCAGGAAAAAGGAGGTATTTTTCTTTAAACTTATACAAAATGAAATGGGTAAGCAAAAACAAAGAGAAATTCAACTGTAAGTCAATACCCAGAGACAGCCATTGTTAACATTTAGGAATATAGCCTTGTGGACTTTTTTCTATGTACATATTATTCACATAAGGATCCTGGTTCATACTCAGAAATCATTTCTTTTATTGCCCAAAGAACCAGGCACTGATTTGGCACTAAAATTACCAACTATTCATTTCCTCTCTCTTTCACAGACACACAAATCTAAACCACTATAAGCAGATATAGCTACCTCATAAAATAGCAGAAATTATATCATGATTGCTTAACAATCTGAGATGTGTTGGTCTTTCTTTTAACTCACCATCTCAACTAGAGGAAAATCAAATGACCATTTTTGTAATTCCTATTAACATTACCTGGTCTGAAAATCAGCAACCATGTCCCGCCTCTCTGAGATCTTGGATGAGCCATCAAGCCTCATGTAGGTATGCTTCCTGTAAACCACATATTCCTGCCAATCAGAGTAAAAAGATATAATAAGTTTGATACAAATTACTGCATTCTAATTTCCACAAGCATCTACCCACCTCATCCATATTGGGGGCAAGTCATTCTATCCAGAATGAGGAGAAAGCAATCTCAGAAGTACAGGAATTTGACTCGTAAATGAGTTTATTGTCAGCGTGCGAAAATAGAGGGTACCCTGAAGATTACGACAACTCTCAATTTCATCTTAGAAACTAATCTTATTCCTACAGATTTCTGTAGGTTTTGTAAAAAAACAAACTGAACAAAATGAAATCTGTAAACCAAAATGGCTTTTCAGTCACTAACCAGATGTCTCTCATGGCTATGGAATAGCCAGTTTTCTTTCAGCAACACCCACCCCAGTGGGTTTCTCTCTAGCAAATTCTTGCTGACCAAAGTCCTTGAATTTACAACCTAAGCTCCCTTCTCCCAGCACAGCATACATCACTGTTAAGGGAGGCCTAAGCATCAGAATGAACAGAAGACAAGGTAACTTTCCATGGCAGAGAATGTTCTTGGCATTATCTGTAAGAGGAATTAAAACTTTTAAGAATGGAGAAGAGATTTCAAAAGATAAAATAGAGGGGATGTATCTCTATTCTTGGAAGCTGCAATTCCTCTTACAGATATGTCCAAATGAGCACTGATTTCCTTTCTTTACCCCAATTATATGGATTATGTTTCAAAAAGTCCACTTGCAGAGGGACTGTTACCAAAACCTAATACAGGGACTTCCCTGGTGGCGTAGTGGTTAAGAATCCGTCTGCCAATGCAGGGGACACGGGTTCTAGCCCCAGTCCAGGAAGATCCCACATGCCGCGGAGCAACTAAGCCCGTGTGCCACAACTACTGAGCCCACATGCCTAGTGCCTGTGCTCCACAAGAGAAGCCACGGCAATGAGAAGCCTGTGCACTGCAATGAAGAGTAGCCCCCGCTCGCTGCAACTAGAGAAAGCCCACGCGCAGCAACGAAGACCCAAGGCAACCAAAAAATAAAAAGCTAATACAGCTGCCTATTTATAAGAAACACCATGAAGCAGTTTTTTCAGTTCAAAGAAACCTTTTTCCTATTGAAAAAGACAAATCATTTCTACATTTGAGAGATGTTTCTATTAATTAATTTTCTGTGGTCGAATGTTCTTCCACTGTAGTATTCTCATTATGGACCTCTTATACCTGGCTGGGTACTTCAGCACAGAAGGTTGTTACAGTTTGGTATGACTGGTATAGTGTATGTGGCAGCACTCTTAGAGCAAGTTGATGTGTGTGTGTGTGTGTGTGTGTGTGTGTGTGTGTGTGTGTGTGTATATATTTCTTTTTCTTCCTTTTTTCACTATTTCCTTCTGTCTCCAGGTGGTTCTTTAAGGGCTTTGGTAATCACAGGGGGGGCAGAAAGTATTCAGTTAAAGCAAGCTTCACATTTAGTGGTAGAGCCCTATAATGGGAATGGGTTAATGGCAGAAGAGTAGGGGGTGTTTGGATGAGGAATTCAGGAAAGAAGATGAAAAATGACAGCATGATGATGGTCTTTAGAGGCTCACTATACCTGGGTAGCTAATCCAATCAGGAGATGTTGCCATCCAGAACAACAAAATACCTAGATCATAGAGAGACAGTCCACAGATTTGAACTTTAACCAAAAGGTGGGTTTCCTGCATAGGCACTGCACTCTTTTGCCTTTTGAACCAGAACTTCCAACTTTAGTGACAGGACTGATGAATGAACCTTCTTGTAGATCTTGCTGTTCATATCATTTATATATCAAGGTCAGAAAAACATTAGAGATATTAATCCTAGGCCATAATCAAACCAACACTGATCATAGACAACCTGTTACTGAGGCAACGGAAGTGAATCTTTCCCATTTGCTGCTTTAAGCCTTTGCTCTCTCACCCAGGGGAATAGTGGGATTTCAGAAGGCTTAGTTGAGTTTAGATCCTATTTCAGTAAATAGCTTCAAAACAACAAGTAAATGGACATGGAAACAGCAGTGAAAAGCAGAACAGAGGAATAGCTATATCCTGACAATACAGAAAAACATCTATAAGATAAAAGACTGAGCTAAAAAGGCAATTCAGTATTTCTTTCATTCAGAAATTCTGGCTACACCAAAGCTATCCTAGACATCTCTCTAGAACTCTAGGCTATTTGGGAAAGATAGTTAATTTAATCAAATGCTCATCCGGAAAGAAAAGCCTTATTTTTTCCAGTTGTTAATTTCAAGAACTGTTCCATTCTTAGTTCAGTTCTCCTATGATCCTAAAAACACCTAATGATTTAACATAAAATGTAATTCTATTTTTTAAAATAAAAAGACATTCTAACAACAAATGATTTGATAGTAGTCGTAGCACTTTTGAAAAGTTAGTTTAAAAATCTATTTAAAAAAATCTATCCCCACTTAACAATCTCTATATCAAAAGGTTTTCTAATGGTTTTCTAATACCCATCTTAAGAGTCTTGCTTAATATATTCTTTTCAAAGCCAGCAGCTGAGACTGGTTAATTAGTAACTATTTGCTGAGTTTTGCAGTTAAATGTCTTCTATTTTTAAACAAACTTTATTTATTTATTTATTTATGACTGCGTTGAGTCTTCTTTGCTGCGCATAGGGTTTCTCTAGTTGCGGTCAGCGGAGGCTACTCTGTTGCGGTGCGCAGGCAGGCCTCTCATTGCAGTGGCTTCTCTTGCTGTGGATCACAGGCTCTAGGCTTGCGGACTCTAGAGCACAGGCTCAGTAGTTGTGCTGCATGTGCTTAATTGCTCCACAGCATGTGGGATCTTCATGGACCAGGGCTTGAACCCGTGTCCCCTGCATTGGCAGGCGGATTCTTAACCATTGCACCACCACTGAAGTCCCTTAAATGTCTTTCAAGGATGGCACAGCATTCTCATTCATCCCCCAATAGTCTGTAAGTAATTCACTCCCATGCCTGAGGACCACTGCTGGATGACTACTGCTTGCTGGATGACTTTACTGTGTTTTGTAGGAACCGTGTCATGTTAGCACTCCTCTGCATTAAGAAGGGCTTATGGTACAGAAAGGCCAACCGTTACCCAGTTCTTCCTGACACTTGGCACTCTGTAGAAACCAAGGGCATTTCTAACCCAAGTCTACTTGGGTTATTTAGGAAAAGCTCAGAAAATGATCCATCAGTATGATTAAATTTCTTGGAACCTTGTAAACCAAGAATTCCTTTCCACTTAAAGCAGCAAAGAGAAAAGAGAAACCAAATGTAGACCTTCCCCTCCCAGAAGTCTCATAATTTAGTATCCTCCCTTAATTAAATAAATATGAACACCAGTATTCTCAAGTGGATCAATAACCACTAACCAAAGTAAGCTCTAATTCTGCTTGAACTAATAAAATAAAAATTATGGCTTTTAACATTTAGGAAGTCTTTAGACCTATACAGTTCTAGTAGATACTATTTTTAAAAATTATTGAAGAAGCCAAAGGCGTTATGGACAAGATGTACTCTTGGCATCTGAGTAGTGATTTTCAGCCGGGATTAAAATTCCTGGGTCCCACCCCAGGAATTCTGACTCTGTAGGTCTGGGTTAGGGCCTAGACCGGTTTATTTTTAAAAAGCTCCAAAGATGACTGCAATAGACACCCTATTTCTAGAGCTAAGAACAACCACTCCAGAGGGAAGGCAGGGCAGGGTCCCTTAGAATCATGCTATCTCAGCATGGCTCTCAGATGAGCAACACATGAAGTTTGTTAGAAATGCAGAACTGAGGGGCACACCCCATATCTAGTAAATCGAAATCTGCATTTAAGAGGTGTGACTTGTAAGTACATTTACACTGTTATAGAACATACCCTTATGCTATTTCTAAAGCACTGGAATACTTTTTTCAAGAAAACTCTTATATGGAATCCCTCTAATATAAAATAGATTTTAAAAAAAATTACTATTCTAGCTAACAAAGAAGGGTAGGGAGTCCAGGCCCCACCTGTTTAATGTCTACACCTAGGTCTCCTGTCCTATACCCAACCCCATCAGTTGAAAAACCACTGTCTTAGAATACAAATTGAGAAGACAGGTCAGTTCTGGAACACGTCCCTAAGTCCTACTTTTTAAGCAGTAGCATGTGAACAGAGCTATTAGCATAACTCAAAATAGTTTCAGCACGTGCCTCTCAATCCTTTAAAGTATACTAAATAAAATCAAACATTCACACACCCAGGGGTGTAAAACAAAGGGTCTAGGTTCACCTTGCAGTAGTGATAATGATGATGACTAGCATTTACTGAACATTTACTAAGTGACAATCACTATTCTGTGTATTTTACCTGGTTTTGCTTATCTAATCCTCACTATAGCCTTTCAGGTAGGTGTTATTATTGTCACTCCCATATCTTACAGATGTTAAGCAAGGTCTCTAAAGTGACACAGGCAGCAGGCATGGAGCTAGGATGGGAACTCAAGTAGACTAGATCCAGAGTCTTTAGCTTAACCCCTCCACCTACTGCTTCCCAGACAGAACAGAAGCTCACTACCACTAGCGGAAAAAAAGGGGAGGGAGAAGCCCCACAAGGTTCTTAATATATTATGACTATAATGATGAAAGGGTAACTGGGCACTTGAAAAAATAAAGGCAAATGTTTATATATCCCTAATGCAAACCTTCCATTCTGAGACTTCTTCACTATTTCAAAGTTGTCTCTGATGTTCATTTTAACCCAATTTCACTGTCACAAAAAAATTTGAGGGGAAGACTCAGTATGATCCACAAACCTGCAGACCTAGTGTAACTTTATTTTCTTGGACACACCCTTTTCCATCTTTGGTGTATATCACCAGCAAAAAGTGAGGCTCCCCTCAAGGTCTATTACAACTTTTGTTTTGTCCAAGCAAATTGCACCAAGCAAGTGAAATATGATAGTTATCCTTCCTTTATCTAATATAGAGCCCTCTGGAGCAATCACAAAGCATTCATGGGCCCACCATAATCTGCCTTCACCCTACTTGTTATTCCCCTTTCTTCTATACCACATGCTCCAGTTACGCTAAACTACTCCCCACTGCCCAATGTCTTGTACCTTCCCACGTCTGTGCCTTTTTACATCTGGCTTCCTTAGTCTGGAAATGCCCTTTTTCCTCATGGTTGAAATTCTATTTAAGTTCAGTTCATATGTCACCGTATGTGAAGCCTTCCCGAAGTGACCCAGTTGGAAATAAATGTATCATCCCTCCTGCTATCTTCAGCTCTCTTTATGCTTTATTTTTGGCATTAGTATCAGGGTACACTTGACAGTTATTTGTGTGAGACATATATATACATACATACATAAATCCTTCACTAGATTCATCTCTTAAAGTCAAAGACCACATTTAACTGGTATTTACCTCTGCCTAGCACAGTGCCTCGCTCACAGTTGACATGAAAAAGAAATGGACTAAACAGAATAAATATAGTGTGGTTGTAAGCAGACACATTTCTTTCTATTACTTCTAAGACCTAATGAAAATGCTAGTTAACAGTGACCCCAATTTGCTTTTCATTCCACGGAGCAGTTTTAAAATACTCAGTTTCCCTGTATGTTCAGAATCACAGCTCCCAAAGGTTACTTAGAGTTCTAAGAAAAGCCAGCCCATAAATGATAGAATGTCTGTTTGGGATGAATCCTTCCCCAGTGAGGTACTTGCTGACTAGGCAAGTTACACAACCCAGTGTCTCAAATATCATCATTAGCTATGGATTATCTGTATTTAATTCTGTGTTGCATTATTTTCATATATTGGTGTAGTGCAAGATTTGTCTGGGTTTCAGTACTTAACAATCACACATACAGCACCAGTTGGCTGACCCTTTCCAAGTATTTCTGTATCACATAGAAAGTACTGAGGCTTATTTCCTTGAACTACAGACTCAGTTGCTTGATGCAATAGGAATGAATCTCAAAAGAGATGACTCAGAGATAATGTAAGTCATCTGTAGTGAGTTAAAAGCTCTCTGCAACTACTAAACTATGGGGAGGGATGGGGAGTATCCCAAACTATAGGGTAAAATGGTGGTGGTGGGAAAAATTTTGTCTGACATCCAGCTGGATGCCACCATCCCAAAGGCATAGGGGCTATGTCTGTGTCCATAGTACCCCCATCAGGCAAGACCCTGTATGTGACTCAGGAAATAAAAATAAACTGATAACATAACTTAGTGACCTGTGATATCCTCCCTTATGTCCTTGACTTCTACCCATGGCACACTAAAAATTCCTGGCCCTGGAAATTAAGTAGTCCCCTTTTTAAATCCCCTATCTGGAAATACTATTTGGATACCATGGGACAAGATGAAATATTTCTGAATATAGAATTCTATTTGGAAGAAGATCTGATATATTCACTTGAAATTTAAATTAAAGTCAGATTTTTGCCCAAGAGAAGGAGGCTATCAATCACTTTAGAAAATACTGAGCAAATACAAAGTGCTTAGAACTAGTATTTTCACAAAATGGAATCCTGGCCATACAAAAGTGTGCGAATTTTTACTATCTTTTAGTTCTTCTGAGTCACAGAAACAGAAAAACACATAGCCAAGGCTAAGGCACAGAACAAAAAAAAACCCAAAAAGCTGTTAGATAAAAGAGATGCTGACACGCTCCACAGCTACACAGCACAGCTTCAACAGCCCCATGTGAGCTCAAATTCCTGCTCTATTGGAAGTTTTTCTTCCATCTTTGATATACAGGGTACAAGATGTCAAGGGAAAAAGAGAATCCTGAAAACATTTTTTTTAATCTAAAAAAACAAACAAGCAAACAAAAACCACAATACTCTGAGAATGAAGAAGCAAGGCCAAGGGTCAAGGTATTTTTTTAAATTAATACTAGGTCATGTTTTAAAGTGGAACATGGCTCTAATGAATGTTTACAATGAAAGCTTCCATCATGAAAGTGACTGAAAAACCCATAATACTCTTTGAAAAGATAATGAAAAGTAGACCTAATCCTGCACTGTCCTAAAATCCACAATACATTTACATTTCTGTAAATGATTAGACAAATATTAAACATTGTGGGCACTGTAATTCTATGCCCACAAAATATATTTGGAGGGGCTTCCCTGGTGGTGCAGTGGTTGGGAGTCTGCCTGCTGATGCAGGGGACGCGGGCTCGTGCCCCGGTCCGGGAGGATCCCACATGCTGCAGAGCAGCTGGGCCCGTGAACCATGGCCGCTGAGCCTGCGCATCCGGAGCCTGTGGTCCGCAATGGGAGAGGCCACGGCAGTGAGAGGCCCGCATACCGCAAAAAAAAAAAAAAAATATATATATATATGTATTTGGAGGACTAAACTCTTGGAATACAAAATGTGGTTCGTTTGAGTAAATAATATTAAAACAAATAAATAGACTGAAAAAAAGAAACTTTAAAATTTAATGTTGAAGGAAAAAGAATAGTATAGTAGTAAGGAAACTAGACAACAGTTTCATTTTAATTTTTCAGTACAAACAGTTGCAACATTTTCTGGCTTCAACATCCTAGAAGCATGTTACACACATGGCTAAGGAATGTTAGCAGTTGTGAAATTCAGGCTTTGAATCTGCTTTTCCCTAATTTAGAATTCCCCATAGAGCAATGCAACTACATTTAGAGAAGATTCTCAAGCTGCCTTCATTGCTAAGCCTACCCACAAAGTCCACATCCCCTCTAAAAATCCTGTTGGATTACAGACAGACAGGAAGTGACCCTGGTGGGTAGTGTTCACAGCACTCATCGTGAACAAAATCATTATCATACTTTGAATTACTTATCTTAGTGAGTCTTATGAGTACCTAGAAGTGTGCAATATACAGAATAAGGGACTAAAATGCAGCACTGTGTCACTTAACCTACCCACACTTGCCTTCATCTACCAGAGCTAGCTTATTTTTTGGTGGCTCACCCCCTTTTCCTTGGAACTTCCCTTATAATGTGAATCAGCTTTTAAGACTCTATAATATACTGATATATAGCCTTGGGAAAAAAGAAGATTATTAACTCTCTTACAAAATCCTTAGCATATATTACCTTTTCTATAATTCTTATCAGTGAAAGATTACTATTTCATCTATACTTTCCTGACTCTTCAGGAAAAGGCAAGTGCACTTTATCTAAAAAGAGTCCTACTGAAAGAAAGTTACTCATATTGTTTTGGCTGTCGACATCATTTAGTTTGAACAAAATTTTTTTTTTGCTGCATTGCGTCTTTGTTGCTGCTCAGGCTTTCTCTAGTTGTGGCGAGCGGGGGCCACTCTTCGTTGTGGTGCGTGGGCTTCTCATTGAGGTGGCTTCTTGTTGTGGAGCACGGACTCTAGGTGCACAGGCTTCAGTTGTTGCAGCGCACAGGCTCAGTAGTTGTGGCTCACGGGCTTTAGAGCACAGGCTCAGTAGTTGTGGTGCACGGACTTAGCTGCTCTGCAGTACGTGGGATCTTCCTGGACCAGGGCTCGAACCCAAGCCCCCTGCATTGGCAGGCAGATTCTTAACCACTCTGCTACCAGGGAAGTCCCTGAACAGAATATTAAGGATGCAGGCAGTCCTCTTATTTTGGATTATTGTTGTTAGGACCTTTAACATAGTCAAGATTTACATCAAACACAACGGCTTAATCACCTCTTAAGGTGACTCACAGTCACTTATAAGCATTTTTTCCATCATTTAGAAATAGATGACCTACTCACAATACAAAAAGGCAGGAACTTCTGCCTGTTGACAGCATTCCAGAGGCTAAACACTTTTTATTAAACATGAAACAGTGATTAAATTGACCTCAAATATTATTTGTTATGTCTCTTGCTAAAAGAAGTTGCCTGATTATTTAAGAGCCTGCCACTGAATTTAGATAAACTCACTGCAAAATTCAGTGAGCCAGCCTTGGCTTCTGAAGAACCTAAAATTCTCCCCTACTGCTACCCTTCATTCCTTCTGCACTGATAGAATCTCTACTCCCTTATTCCTAGATAGGGATAATAATGTCCAATTTCCACTTATTTATTACCAACTAGTCCCTGGAGTAGCAGGGTTAAAATTTAAAGGCTTATTAAATATGTAAAACACACCAAAAAACATGAGAATATTTATACACTACTGACATCCAGATGCTTTAGCCTCTCAACAGATGGCTTTCCAACTTTCTTGCACGAAAAACTTACTCTAGTCGTCTGTGATTATTTGTCCTCACTTTCACTCCTCTGTTTATATGTCCATGACTTTCTCTCCCTCAAATAATAAGCCACTACTTCAACAACAAGAAAGCAGAGAGAATGTCAACTCAGAAGTAATAAAAGAAACAAAATCTGCCCTGCACAGTAAGACAGAGCTGTATCTTTTACCATAACCCAATGGCTGTCAACTTTGGTTATATATTAGAATCACCTTGGGAACTTTTATCCTAATGCCTAGGCCTCATTCCATACTTCTTACATAAGTATCTCTGAGGATGGGACATCAGTATTTTTCAAAGCTCCCCCAAAAGACTGCAAAATGTAGTCAGGTTGAGAACCACTACACCAACTCAGGATGAATAGCTGCTCTCTAATAAGAATTAATCCCAAATCTTGTTTTCCATACAGAATTTCAGAGGACTTTTCAAGAAATTCCTAGGATCTGATCTGCTTTAAAATTTGGGAATTTCTTCACTAGTAAAGGAAGGAAGGAGGGGGATTCTGTTTCACTGATACAAGGAAGGAGGAAGAAGTCCTCTGCACACTTTCATATCCGCCAGGAGTTGCTTCTCCTCCCCATATAGATGGTCAAATCACGAAGACAAGTTTTGGGTTCCCATTAAGCAGGACTGACATTAGTCATACAGCTACGATTCCTGCAATTTAAATGTCAAAGCGTCCTAGTCCCCAAAGGTTCTTTCTCCTACCTCCAGCAGGTCTATCATCCTGGTCATCTGGGAGTAGATAAGGACCCTATGTCCTTGAGACTTGAGCCGAGTCAACAGGACATCAAGGGCATACAGCTTTCCACTGTCAGTGATGAGGCTCTCCTTGCCTAGGGAGAAGAAAAGGGGGGAAGCGGGAAATTATATTTAATTGAAGCAGCAAAATCACTCACTGCAAAGCTGTATGCAGCCAAAATTACTGCAACCAGGACGCTTGTCATCATGAGAGCAGGAAAGTACTCTAGAGAAGAATGCAAACCACTGTTAAATCATATCGAGTAGTGCTCTGGGAAGAAATATCCTGAAGTAGGGAAGTGTAGGTCCCCTCCCAACTGACAGTTCCCAATCAGACATCTGCTGCTAAGGCATCTGAAAGTTTCCCTGCTCCACATTTTTTTCCCCCGCTCCACATTTTTATTCAAGAGACAGCAGGTATATGTGGACATCTAAGAGTAATATCCATGCCAAACCTGCTGTAAGTGACCTGAGAAATCTGTTTTTCCTTTGTTCACCTTATCTCTAGGTATCTGTTTCTACTAGTTCTGTGGCTACATGGTTTACCTCCCAAAGGCATGAGAATGTAGAGAAACAAGGGCTGCTCTTGCCTGCCCCTAAAGACACTTGAACACCAAGAAATGCACTAAAAACCAAAACCAAAACCAAAATTAAAAAAACCCCTTCCTCTCTTGGATGATTTCAAATAGGTTGGCTGGTAAATGTCATTATCCTAAGCTGTAATTTAATAAAGACACTAGGGCTTATTCAGCTTTTCAGAAAGACTGACTTTGGGTTTCTGTGAAATGGAAGCTGCTTTCACTCACTAATTTGTGCTTCCTCCTTCCTCTTCCCATTAAAAAAAAAAAAAAAAGGCATTTCAGCCAAAGATCTTTAGAGAACACTTAACTCACAAATTTTCATCTGATCCATTCAGTATCATTCAACTCCCATCACATTTCAGGAAGTAGAGTTTCCTGTTTGCAGACTGGTCCATAAACATACCCTAAACAATTGCTGCTACTAGGAAGGGAAGAGATGAAACTTAAGGGGCTGGGAGATGTAAGAGTATGTTTGCAAGTGGCTGTGGGATGCAAAAAGAGAGACAGAAAGGCTAGAGAGCTCACATACACAGCTAACTACTAAAAGTAAAAAAAGAAAACTGTTATGAAAAACATACTGTCTACCTTTAGTTTCAGGTTTGAACCTGTGGTTTTTCCTCTGAACTACAGAAGCTGACTGTTCAGAGCAATCCAAAAGTTTTCAACGGTCATTTCTCTGTTCTCGCCACTATCTGCCAAGTGCACAATTAATTGTATAAACCGAATGAGAACAGATGTGCTGACAGCACCACAACAAATCATCAGCCACTCTGTTTCTGCTACAAAGCTACAGGTCCTGGATGTTTACTCCTCTGCACTGCAGCCTGCCTTTTCCCACCTTCGGAACATTGCCAGGCCACATTTCTTCCTCCACCACCCCCTCCCTGACACTGTGGCACACACCTTTGTTCAGCCTCTTTGTTTGGTCCTGTTTAGATTATTGGAATGCTCTCCTTGTTGGCTGCCTTACCAACGCAATCAAATGACTGCAGCTGGGACAGAACCGATTGCTAAGCCCTCTTGCTGGCACCGGACAAGGAGGCCTATATAAATTCCCAGTCTGATCAGGCAGCAATGCTTTCGTAACAACTTCAAGGGTTTCTTCTTGCCAATTACCCTTCTCCTTTAATTGGGTTCCCAAGGGTCCCTCAATTTTGATAGCTCCTAAACATTCCCTAAAGAGGTACCAATCAGCTTCAGACAGTAAGTTTCTTTTTTTCTCATTAAAAGCACAGGAAAGTGAAAAAAAGAAACCCATATGTTTTTCAGTCACTGAGTGAGAGTGGGCAAGCTAAGCACATCAGATTTCTGCAGCCTGCTTATCTCCTCTTTCCATTCATATATAGTCCCTCAACACAAATATTTAAGTATATACAAATCTGTCTTGTGTCTGAATATTCAAAAGCTTCAATTCATCTCAAAATCATGATTTAATGGTTTTCATACCTTCCTGCTTCCCACATCTGCTTTACTTTGCAAGCAGAACGAACTGATGCTAGGATTAGGAAAACTCAGAGATGAAGATGCACACTTAGAAGAGAACTCTGATGCACCTAAAAGAAGCAAGAAGTCGCACCTGCTGTTAGCTTGTTATTGTTTAGGTGGGGGAGGTGGAAGTGGATGGACTGAATTTCTTTGGACTTGCCTGAAGGAAAAAGTCCAAGAAGAAAGTGACATCAGCAACAGCCTTAAAACACTTAAGCAGAAAAAAACAGTTTTCTTTCACTGCACACTGTTGCCTTCTGGGCCTGGCATCCATTACCCAATTTTCAGGAGCTACCAAAGTTGCACTGGACAAGAGCACCACCTGTTGCTAAGCAGGGCACAGAGCCAAGAAGAGCACAATTCCCTAGAAATTAGGCTGACTCTGCCAAGTCAAACCTGTGCCCAGCCCCTTCTTTCAAACAGAAGCTCGAAAAATGTTGAAAAGACCTACGCTACTTTCTTGCAATCTTTCCTACAATCCTACAGTACACAATCTTACAGTATTTTCACTTAGATACAAGCTCTCACTGACCACAGTATAAGATCCTGGTCACTGACAAAATGAATGTATCCAATGGCAGTAAAATTAGGGTAACAGATAAAATAATATCTCCTTTTTCCAAGGAGAGGAGACTTTTGAAGGGATTGTACACACTTCTCTTGGTGAAACACAGAGAGACATTCAAGGTGTGAAATCCAGAAGATTTTGGTCAGTCTCTCAAGGAATATAATAAAACCAACCCTTCCCAGGGAAACAGAAAATGTAAAAGTATAGAGGAAAAAGAGATAAAATACAGGTTCCAATGACCCCTCCACCCCCCACTGCCCTGCCCAGCCAGTCTACCGAGCACAATGGGGTCAGTGAGGAGCTGGTTGGTTCTCACAGTAAACAGCCAGTGAGGCTGGTGCTTTTTATCGATGCAAAAAGAACTCAGACACTTCCTGCTATTTAAACAAGGTCCATTTTTCTTTCAAAGAACAGGAAAAGCCACAAGAGATTCCCACAGCGCCAGCAATAAGCCTTCTCCTTCTGTACTGGGAACTTAGGAGTCAAAATGAAAAAGGGAGAAAGAAGAAATAAGGTGTTATCTTGCTTCTTTTAACACCTGTGCTCATCTTCTGCCGGGGACTCTGTGGTTTCCAAACCTGCTGGCTTCTATTCCTCTATTCCAACTACTATTCAGGCCTGCTTTACACCTGGGCTTTCCCCTTATTTTCTAACAATATACCTTCACCCACTGCTTTCACCTGTTTTAAGTCAGATATGAGGCCATATACATATTGCTCTTGTACACAAAACGGTATCTTCCAGTTCAAAGTACCCCCAAAGCAACTAATAGGTTGACCCAAAGTCCCTCGACACTTGACAAAGTTAACATTAAATGGAAAAGCCAGGCCTTAAAGCCTTTAACCCAGTTATCTCTTAGAAATAGCAGACTCTCTCTTTTGAACCCTTAACTCTAGTTTACTTCCTTTACGTGCCAGTAAGATGAATACAATCAAAGCATCAGAGAATTTGGACAACTGAAACGAACATGGTAGCTTTAAGCTACCACTCCAGTGTGCCTGCAGGTGTAAGCAAGGAACATAAGCCTATGAACCCTGTGTTTGGTTTCCTTAAAAGTAGTCTCACTAAAGCAAAAATGAAAACCTAGTTTCCTTTCAACCCTCGACCTTGACTCTAGTAGGTCTGGGAATCCGCTAGCATTTTGGCACAAAACACTGTTTTTCTTCTGGTTATCATTCAGATCTCTAGTGCTTCGTGCAGGACACTGTTTATGCTACTTAAACTAGGCTTTCTGTGAGTGACGACATTCTCATTCATTCCACTGGCAATGGCACAAGACGACTGTACTCACTCGACCTGAAGCCTTTCCTACGAAGTTTATTTCCCTTCACCCCCCGCCCCCATCCCTAAGAGTCATATTCCTCTCTCAGCTGTAAGCTTGTCACAGGAGAGCATTTAGGCAGAAATCTAAAAAAAATTTCTATTTCCACTCAAGTCACAAATTACTTAAGCATTCTTACCTACAATCACTAAGGGTAAAAGAGGAAATAGAAACCTCAAGAACTTTGAATTCTGAATATCTGAAACCACCACATGGAGTATCTTCCTGGTTCTTCCCTTGCCAAAGCCGGGAACATATGCCAAGAGAAAGGAGGACTCACCTGGAATCCTGATGAAAGACCAGCCATTCTGAGGCCTAATGCTCCACAGTCCTCCAGCTGGTTCTGGAAAGAACTGAGACCGTCGATTTAGCCAGTCTGCCGCCAGTTCAGGGGCCCCATTCAACAAACACTGCTTGGCTGCCAGACTCCCTCCTTCCTTCAGCACTCGTCGCTCATATTCTGCACTTCGGTCATTGCAGTAAGAATCCAATGGCACTGCGGTGACCTGCAGTGAAAGATTCACGTGAGATGGCTCTTTCACATTTTCCACACCCACTAAGCCTTTTGGGAACTTTGACTCTGAAATCAGACTAATGTGGATAATTCTTAGACTAGCGGTTTTAACTTCCCTGCTCTGACAAACTAACCTGTCCTTAATAACTGACTTAGTGAGCTTCCCCAGGTAAAAAGCCAACCTCCATAAAAAGAATTTTCAACAAACTAAAGATCCAAAGAGTGCTGGAGTTTGCAGATAAACTGGGATACCAGGTCAGGAATAATTCTATCACAAATATATATATATATATAAAATCACTTTGTCATCTCCCTTCATTGCCAGACAGTGCTTTTGGCAAAGTTCTATTAGCCATACACAGGATGGTGAGGCCATAAAGGGAGCTGGAGATAGTCATCATTAAAGAACTAAAGAGCATCCTCCTGGTGCATCTGAAGCTATCTTTAAGGCTTCTGTGGCAAAGCTCCCAAGTTTGTCAACATTTCTTTTTCCTCTTCCCTGACCGGGTTACTGACTGACAAACGTAATGGAAGATAAGAGAATCTTTCTTTCAGGCCATAAGCTGCCGGGGAGCGTTATGGGGTAGGGATTAGAGAAAGCAATTGCCAGAGAGTAGTGAATTCATTTCCTGGCTAGGGCAGAGGCTTTGCACAAATTCTTATCTCACATTCAAATGCTGCCCCCCAAAGGAACAGAAGGCTCCTGCCAACTTAGAAACACAGGTTTTATCCTTCTTTAATGACCTGGGTCTATTCCCACTATAATAAGCAGCTATGCATTCAGATGTCTGTGAAATCATCTGATAAGGAGTCTGAGGTTACCTTTTGTTAAAATTTGGAGGTTGTGATTACCTGTAAGCCCAGGTTGATAAAAATGCTAAGGTCCCATTATTAGCAGCGAATTGCTCAGAAGAACCATGGAGCTAGACCAAGAGATAGGAAGAATGTGGATATAAGGAGCAAGGGCAGAGGTATGGGAAAGATCAGAACATAAAGTACTGGCTGTATGTAGTTAGGTAGTTCTATTCTTTCTATTATTTATTGGAAGTTAAACATTTAGGAAAATCTACTTGCTACTAACTTTTCTATTTTCATGCCCATCAATATTTAGGGCAATGGTTTGTCAAGTTTTGGTGGGCATAAGAACCTTCTTAGGAGCCTATCTAATGTGCAGATTTTGATCCAGGCCTAAGGTAGGAATCACTACTTCTAGGGTTTTGTTTGTTTGTTTGTTTGTTTTGCGGTACGCGGGCTTCCCACTGCCGTGGCCTCTCCCGTTGCGGAGCACAGGCTCCGGAGGCGCAGGCTCAGCAGCCACGGTTCACGGGCCTAGCCGCTCTGTGGCATGTGGGTCCTCGTGGCACGAACCCGTGTCCCCTGTATCAGCAGTTGGACTCTCAACCACCGTGCCACCAGGGAAGCCCGCGAATGCAATCTTTTTTTTTTTCTCGGTACGCAGGCCTCTCACTGTTGTGGCCTCTCCCGTTGCGGAGCACAGGCTCCGGACATGCAGGCTCAGCGGCCATGGCTCACGGGCCCAGCCGCTCCATGGCATGTGGGATCTTCCCGGACCGCGGCAGGAATCCGTGTCCCCTGCATCGGTAGGCGGACTCTCAACCACTGCGCCACTAGGGAAGCCCTAGTTCTAGGTTTTTAACATGCACCCCAGCATCTCAGGCCAAGCCTTGAGAAATACTGCCTTGGGGTACATAAACAATCAGCTAGCTGACTGTGGGGCTGCAGGTACCTCTGCTAGAAACTGGAGGATACCAAAACTGGAGAAAGAGCATCATTTACCAATAACCAAAGACTACACTACTCTGGCTTACAGATGAAGCTAAATTCATTTTGCTAGGGAGCAGTGCCATCTATGGTCCACATGCAAAACTACAGTGGGTCACAGCAAGCTGGGCCCCTGGTGCTCCAAAACCCAGAAAAGCTCACGCATTAAATCAGCTTACTTAGTACTAGGAATAGGTTTTGGTAGTCTCATGCCACATTTACCCACTCCAAAAGGAGTTTGTTCTCTTGCTTCCAAGTTATTCATCTTTCCCACCGAAAGTTGAGCACAGGCAAATAAAGACCGAAACACAAAGTAGGTGATTAAAAATTGGGTCACGACTTCTCTGGTGGTGCAGTGGTTAAGAATCGCCCTCCAATGCAGGGGACTCGGGCTCGATCCCTGGTCAGGGAACTAGATCCCACATGCATGCTACAACTAAGGAGCACACATGCCCCAGGTAAGACCTGGTGCAACCAGGATAAATTAAATAAATAAAAATAAAAATAGGGCTTCCCTGGTGGCACAGTGGTTGAGAGTCCGCCTGCCGATGCGGGGGACACGGGTTCGTGCCCTGGTCTGGGAAGATCTCACATGCCGCGGAGCGGCTGGGCCCGTGAGCCATGGCCACTGGGCCTGCGCATCCGGAGCCTGTGCTCTGCAACGGGAGACACCACAACAGTGAGAGGCCCACGTACCGCAAAAATAAATAAATAAATAAATAAATAAGTTGTGTCTTTCACTCAGGCCCGTGGCGCTGGCAGGATGGGCAAGTGTTGCAGTCTTCGCACTACCAGGAAGCTCCATAGCCACCGACGAGACTAGAAGTGGCATTATAAACAGTACAAGAAAGCCCATTTGGCACAGCCCTGAAGGCCAACCCTTTTGGAGGTGCTTCTCATGCCAAGGGAATTGTGCTTGAAAAAGTAGGGGTTGAAGCCAAACAGCCAAATTCTGCCATCAGGAAGTGTGTCAGGGTTCAGCTCATCAAGAATGGCAAAAAAATCAGAGCCTTTGTACCCAATGATGGTTGTTTGAATTTTATTCATCATTTAGGAAAATGATGAAGTTCTGGTTGCTGGATCTGGTTGCAAAGGTCATGCTCTTGGTGACATTCCTGGAGTCTGCTCTTAAGGTCGTCAAAGTAGCCAATGTCTCCCTTTTGGCCTTATACAAAGGGAAGAAGGAAAGACCAAGATCGTAAGTTTTGATGTTAAAAGCAGGATAGCAATAAATTTCCATATGCCAAAAAAAAAAAAAAAAAAAAAATTAGGTCTCTCCTGCCATGGCTTGTCCTGGCAGTAGACCAGCAGATACTAAACCAGAGCAGACATCTGCCACCTAGGATATGAGTTTCAGAACGTGACAATCAATAGTGGCTATACTTCCACAAAAATGGTTTGAGAAGCAGTGGTCTGAACCACAGAAGCATGACCAGTTCTATATAGCTCAAACAGCAAGCACTCTTGGATGAGTAAGCATACTTAATCTTTTCTAATTAGAGACTCATATGGACGAATTTTACACTCAAAGATAACTGCTTTTTTTAAAAATCTTATTGGAGTATAGTTGATCTACTATTGTCGTGTTAATTTCTGCTGCATAGCAAAGTAACTCAGTTATACATATATATATTCTTTTTCATTACCGTTTATCACAGGATATTGAATATAGTTCCCTATGCTATACAGTAGGACCTTGTTGTTTATCCATCCTATATATAAAATAGTTTGCATCTGCTAATCCCAAACTCTCAATCCTTCCCTCCCTCCCCCACCACCTCTTACTTTGATTTTTCTTTTTTTGAAGAAAAGCAGAACATATACTGGAATTATATATAAAAACTTTGGGCCCATATTCTCGACATGAAAAATCAAAAGCTAGCAAATCATGAAGGAATAGGGGGAGAACAGTGACACAGGAAAGAGTGTCATTTCTAGACACTCTAATAGTTTAAAAACAAAACAACTTCTCAAAAAAGCTGAGAAAAAATAAAAATTGCTTTAATCAAAAAAAAAAAACAAAAAAAACCCACAACTTTTTCCAGTTATAAACTTTCACCTATTTTCCAATTTCATTTTACTGATAGCCTTCAAAGTCCAGGATTACAAACTAGGAGGTTTGCAAGGCACAACTCTTAGTAAAAATTAAAAAAAATATATATATATATTTTTAAAATTATTATTATTATTATTTTTTTCCGGTACACGGGCCTCTCACTGTTGTGGCCTCTCCTGTTGTGGAGCACAGGCTCCGGGCGTGCAGGCTCAGCGGCCATGGCTCACGGGCCCAGCCGCTCTGCGGCATGTGGGATCTTCCCGGACCAGGGCATGAACCCGTGTCCCCTGCGTCGGCAGGCGGACTCTCGACCACTGCGCCACCAGGGAAGCCCAGTGAAATATTTTTTAATGTTTTGATAAGCTTATTTGGCAGGAGCCCTGGATCAAGATATATACAGAATCATACAGTGTCATGTTGTAAGTACGTAAGCAGTGAACTCATGAGGTCCAAAAGGAGGCAAACAAGTCCATTTCTACTTAAATTGTGCTTTCTAAGTCAGCTCTATCCTAAACAGCCTCCACCCATTCTGCTAACCCCAAGTGGCCTTCCTGATTGCTCAGAAGCAGATGAAGCATGACATACCCATTCTTGCCTCCCCACAAATGGAAATGCATACACCCTTTAGTCCCACATGAGCAAACCCCTGCTTCTTGCTTCATTAACTTCCTAAACTATAGTATCTTCAGGGGCTGCCTCCTCAAGCATTCAGCGCGTCCTTCCTGAGGACACGTATATTCCTGCTCTAGCTCTAGGAAGCGTGACCGCTCCAAGCGCTTCAGTTTCTTTGTGTGATGAATTTCCAGGGTCTTAGCTTATTAACCCTGCAGAATGATTTCTTAAGCTAATGATAATTCCTTCCTTAGTGACACAGTTCTTCCTGAATTGACCCTAAAGTTTTCACAGCACGTGCCATGGAAATTAATTTGTGTTAACTCAATGCCAGGGTTGAGGCGTCAAAGGAAATCAGTTTCTCTCCACTGCAGATGGGTTAGAAATCAATATAAGATCATTAAAATACCTCATAAAATGTTGCCTTATTCACACCCCCGGCCTGATCTACAGATCTTGTGTGTGTATAAAACATTCAGACATGTTTAAAACTCTTCTTCCTGTCCTCCTAACTATGGGGTGATTACTCCCATTTCAGATTTAGCACATGCTACGTGAAGAAACTCTACAAATGTGGGGAGAAGGGCTGAACAGGAAAGGGTGCTGGGGAGGAGCCCCTCAGCCAGATGAGAAAAGCTTCCTCCTGCTTCCTGCCTGCCACCACACCTTTAGGCTAACAGTCTTCTTCAAGTTACTATTGTTTTTTTAGGGAAACATCAGTACCAGGCATGATAGTTTAGACTTCAGGCTCCTCAGAAACAATACGTAAGTAGTACAGTGGGGGTCTGTATATGTAAGTATGTCAGAAGAGTGGGGTTATTCTTCAGAGTGGTTGGCTACAGAGCTTTTATTTTTTTTATTTTTATTTTTATTTTGTGGTACGTGGGCCTCTCACTGTTGTGGCCTCTCCCGCTGCGGAGCACAGGCTCCGGACGCGCAGGCCCAGCAGCCATGGCTCACAGGCTCAGCCGCTCCGCGGCATGTGGGATCTTCCCAGACCAGGGCACGAACCTGTGTCCCCTGCATCAGCAGGCGGACTCTCAACCACTGTGCCACCAGGGAAGCCTGGGCAATTCACTTTTTACTGGCTCTATAAAACACGGGGAATATGAGAAGTAAAAAATGTCTTGACATCCCTCTCTCAAAAATCTAGGCTTCCTCTTATCGGCCTCTCCATGTACATAACAGATTAGGAGAGTAAAAAGGAAACAACCATGCAACTATGAAGCCTGAAGGCTGCTTTCTATGCAAGCCCTTGGCTTTAGATGTTTTCTGGAAAAAGTGCTTTTCCCTAGATCAACTTAAGCTTCAAAGACCAAGAATGCTTTGGAAGAACTGGGTACCTACAAAACCCAAATACTTTCTGGAGAATCAATATAAATCAAACAAAGTTGATAATGGTAAGAGAATCAAGTTTGTGTAGCACAGGACAAGCAGAGAAATCTAGGCAGGCAGGAAATCAATGGGACTCTACTGTCATCTCATTTCCATTCATCATCTTTCTTTGGATCCTCTGCCAGATTCTGACCTTTGATAACTTAATAAAGTTAAGGATGTAAGCTGATATAAATAATGGTAGAGAAATATCATCACAAAGAAGAATTAAAAGTCTCCACCTTCTTTGAATGGAACTGTGAAAACAGTAGACTTGCTAGGATGAGCGAAGAAAACAAGATAAAAACACAGAAGGGTAAGAAAAGTCAACCTCTTAGAGTCTCCTGGCTAAATGAAAGTTGCCCTTAGAGCAAATGGAAACAAGCTGGAAAGACAAACTTGTTTTTGCTCTAATTGCAGTCTGGCCACATCTCTACTCTGCCTCTCCCCCTTCATGTACTGCTTCATGGTTGTAAGAGAGTTTCTGTCTGGCTCTGATCAGAAAGACATGAAGAGTGGAAGATGTAAGCGAAGTAAACAGCCACAGTGTGCCAAGGGGAGCCTTTGCAGCAACACTGTCGGCAATCACCAGAGTGCCCTGTTTTGATAAACAGGGTATCAGGAAGGATCTAACAGCTGTTCAAAGTTGAAACCACAATAGAAACTACTCCCAATCTGCGAACAAGACTACTACCACTGACTGGTGGATATGGCCCAATAGTCACTTTTCAGAGGGAACACACTTGTGAACCACAGTCCAGGCAGAGCTGCTGAAGAAAGCTAGAGAATACCATCTAAGAAGTTTCTTGATGCTGGAGTGTTATGTTTCCCTTTGTTATTTGGAGACTGTACTGAGGCGATAAGGCCAGATCAAATCTCCCTCCTAATCGGGCCCCCTCCTCTGAAAAACCCTCAAAAACCTCAACACAGGTGACAAATGGCTCCCTCTTCTATTCAAATATTCCACTGTTCCTGTCCCTGCTATTGGGTGATAACCTACCTAGTAACAGATGGCTTGCTCCCATGGTAGTTTAGAGCCCCAGGCTAAATGAGAGGAACTACACGGAAGCAACATCAGGGAAAGAAGTCACTTCTATTACCATACAACTGTTCTCAAACCAACACTATTCAAAGTGAGGAGTGCTGTCTTGGGAAAGCCAGGACCACGGATCTCCTTTCTAAATACCGAGCATTTATATGTTTCTCAAGGTCCAAATAGCTTAAAACAGTTCTGGTTAAGAAATGGATCCCTTGAAAACTGGTTTATTTCTTCAAACACCATCTATTTTATCTCTTCCCTCCTGCGGCACTTACTCGTGGACTGGCCACACACAAAAAAGATGGCAGCTCAGTGAGCAGGCAGCAACGAAGCGAGGAGGTAGCTGATCTCCGCTGATGGATGACCTGGTCTGAGTAGCCACTCACTGCTTTACAGTGGCTGCTGAAAACCAGAGACTACAAAACAAAAATGCAAATTAGTGCTACTGACAATTATTTAATGTAAGCAAAACAGAAAAAATATCACATATAATCAAGGTTCATTCTAATTTCAAACTGTGCTTTTATTAATGTACCTTAGGTAAATGTCATCTCTAATTCTGCCTTTTTCTGGAAGAGATTCTGTTTATTATAAATAGTTACAGCAAAATTTTCATTAGACAAAACAACATTTTGTGTATGTCGGGGAAGTTTGGTTCATTTGTTAAACTGTGGATACAAACCCATTTGTCTTGAGCTAAAAAAGATGACCAATAATATTTCCTCCTAAATTTTTCTTTTAGGCAGATCTGTTTAGTATTTCATGTGTGTACAACAGTGCAGTATAGCTCTAGCAAGGTTAGAAGTTCTATTTATTTGGAGGTATCAATAAAAGTGGTCAGGAACAGGAAACAATATCTCTTTAGTTCCTCTAACCTAACTACCATTTAAAAAATTTAAAACTTACATTACTGTATCAATTCATTTTAACAGACTTAAAGCTCATGTTAAAGCTTCAGTTTGCAGCCATTCATATGAAAGATTTTCAAGTATGGAATGTTCACATACAAAGAATTTGTCAGTGGGATTACAATGTTGTATCAATATATTGCAGGTGCAGTTCTTTATTCAGTTCAATATTAGACATTTTATCTTTGGATCTCCATTCTCGATTATTTCATTTATTTGTCTTACTGGTTTCTCAAGGCAGGCTGGTAACCTAAATAATCATATGAATGAAGATAATACAAAAACTGCGAGGAACAGTAACCAGGACCCTCTGCAGGAGAATAACAGTTATAATTCCAATACCGAAAGTGTCCAGTACCAAATCTCTTCAAAGCTTCTTTGTTTAGTATATATTTCCTCCTGAAGTACATGGGTTCTTCAGGATCACAGTTTGAAAGAAGCCATCTCAAGTTGTCTAGTAGGACAGGTGTATCATAATCTGCTTTCATGAAGCAATCAGCACCTTCTAAATAATGGGCATGAAAAAACTGAAAGGCTTTAAATGTTTCCCGCAGAGTTGGGACGTCTTCAGTGATTTCTAATCACACTGTATGGAAGTCTTTACAACACTTCAGTACAATGCTGGACTCATGTAGCTTTGATATGTTTGACATTTTTCTCCAGATGTTTAGGTCCCATCATTAACCAGAAAAGAACATTAATCTTCTGATATCGTTTTTCAACAATATCTGTGTTCTCATCTTTATGTTGGATAGCATCTGCACTGAGATTTATCCACCTCTCTACATGTTTATCTCCATTATCACCTGAATGCCTAGTGTGAGGATCATTATGAAGATTAATAGACCAGGTGTCACCCTGTTCTTCCAATACTGAATACTGACGAGCTAGGATCATTACTAAAAAAATCCTATTGCTGATACATAGATGAAAGTAAAAAAAAAAAAAAAATGTATCCAATTTTCTTGTTTTCTGAAAGTTCACTTCTGATTATTAGTAATAGCTCTTCTTTCCCCTCCTGAGGGTGAAGAGATGACACAAGCCTAGCAACCGCTGCTCGTATCTGTCGTAGTTCAGGGCTGCTAGCTGGGGTGTCCACTGCCACCCGGGTGGCTGAGATAGCAGCAGTGGCTGGCCCAGAGACTTCTGAATTCTTTACTAACTTCTAAAGAGCAGTATCCGTTATCACTTTATCTTTGTAAAAGGAGCTTCTTATACTCCTATTTCTTATACTCCTAAAGAGCAATATCTAAACAATGTCTCAGGGAGGGATCTCTTAAAGTCAACCTCATTTTCAGTATTCTTAAATGGCAAAATCCAACAGATAAGAGATGAAAGAATGCCCATTTCCTTCAATTATTTTCTCTCCAACATTGTAGTTATTAATAAGGGATACAACAATCACGATAGGGAGTCATTTTAACACAATATTTTGCTTGTGGTACCTTTCTGGAAAAAGTCTAATGATAATTTATTTCCGGGGTGGTCATTCCTAAATTAGAACATGTTCACTTGTCTTATATCAGTTAGGTTAAGACAGGCTTCTCATTGGCAGTCACTAAATCAAGGTGATTTGTAGCTGATTCCAGATTTAAAAAGTGATTCACTAGCTCAACATACACAAGCCTTAGCTTTAGAGAAACCCTGACTACCCCCAGTACACTTCACTCAATCTATACTTTTCTAGATCATTTTCTCTTAACACTGGTTCCATCAAATCTTCCTTAGCACAGGTGGTCCTTGGTACCATACTATCCACATTCCCTTCACATAAGGACATGAACTGCTAGGTACTGCTAGATACAGAAAATTTTAATGCTTAATAGAGAAGAACACAAAGGACACCTTCGGCACCACTGTGTAGGATGCAGGGGGCGGGGGGGAGGGTGCAGAAAAGAAGATTCATTACTTCTTTAGTCTACTTTGGCCTAAAACAAATTAGAAAAAAAGAAACAATGTCACACAATGAGAGATGCGACTTGGTAATAATGTGGTCACAGTTTTTGCTCTTCTGTTGTCCCCTCCTCGTGTTCTTGAGTATCTTACTACCCTGTAGGCACTGGCAACTGTGTGTCTTGCTGCCAGTACTGCAATATACACACAGCAGTGAAGGAAGGCTTTTGTAGAGTCTTTTGGCACCATGCAAGTCTCAAGTGAAAAATAACAGGGCAGTATGATAGGCCCATCAGCTGTACACTACCTGCCACAGTGGAGCACAGAGAACACACAGATGTTTTCCCCTCAGATACATACTTGTCCACTTAACAAGGGGCCGTTCTTTGCTTTCCATGCCTTATTTAAAATTAAAAAGAATACTTATGCTAACGTTAGGTCTTCATTACTTAGAAATTAATTTTCTGTTTTTGCTCTTAAAGAACACGTCAAACTCAGATATAGAGAAAAGGTCTCACTTAAAATGAAAGGGTGTAATGTTTATAGATCAATTGCTAAGATTGCATGGATTCTATTTTCACAGATATTCTAAGTAACCAAACAAAAAGGGGGAAATAAAATACAGAAAAACTCTGAAAACAATGGCTTCCCAGAGCTTTCCACAAGGGGTACTGGCAGCTCTCATGATCTCAGGAAATGATGATACAGATACTGCAGTTGCAAATTAACCTCCAGTGGAAGAGTTTTTGGAAACTTCCTGTTTGGGGGATTCTTCATCAATAGCCATTCTAAGCTCTCTAAGCATTTAATAGAGTATAGTGTTTAAAACTTAAAACACACACCACTCTTTTCAAAATAACTCTTTATGCTTAGATTCTTTTGTATATATATTTTTAAATCTTTTTTTTTTTTTTTTTGACTGTGCTGTGTCTTAGTTACGGCCTGCGGGATTCTTTTTAGTTGAGGCATGCAGGATCTAGTTCCCTGACCAGGGATCGAAACTGGGCCCCCTGCACTGGGAGCGCAGAGTCCTAACCACTGGACCACCTGGAAAGTCCTGTATATTTTAAATTGCAAAATCTGAAATTCCCTCAATTTCTATAAGTTAGTTGGCTCACTAGAGTTGTAGAGTATATAAAGCTTTCAACACGTATAATGCCTAAGCAGACCATAACCATGACAACAGTTTCACTGGGACAGGAAATGAAGTTAATGCTGGTACTGTTTCTGCCAATTATCATTTTTAACATAGTATTTAACTGGATACAGTATAAAATCTGTTCTGCCTCCCCAAAAGATGGCTAAATGGTGTATTTCCTACAGATTCTGGTTTTTGTCTTTATTCTTCTGAGCAAAATAAGATTAAAAAGAAAAAAATTCATATGTGTGAGACTTGCACTCTAACCCTTGTAAAACTGTACAAGAAAGGAGCTCTGGTCAGAGCCTACAGTGGGGAGGGAGATTTGTGAGAATGAATTCATAAAATTTTTTAACTAAATGCTATTCCTTCTTGAACTCATCACCAGTAAAGCAGGGTAGAGAACAATGAGGTTAAGAGGACAACACAGAATCATGCTGGCTTTTGTTCTACAAGCATCACAAGAAATCAGAAAAGCATTCACGTCAAGTAAGAGACTTTAAAAGGCCCTAAACTTCGTTCAAAGTACCCTAAGTGTCATCTGATCCATGTCCTTAGCCTAGTTCCTAGTTCCTTGATGTTTTTGTACCATCCCAAAGCCAGCATTATGAGAATGGTACTTCCTTGAACTCTGTAACACAGAATTCAAATTTAATATTCACTGCAGAGTAATATTCACTGCAGGGTAAGAAGAAGAGTTTTATAGGCACACTCAGTGAGGGGAAGATCTCACTGTTCACATTCATTCACGTCCATGGGTGGCAAGGAAGATGAGAGGATTGGATTAGACTGCTGGATATAACTCAGGTAGTATGTGATTTAAGACAGCTTACCACGAACAAGATGACAACATGCAGGTAAGTCAACATTCATTAACTATCTCCTCAGAGGAATAAGAACAAAGCCTTCACCTTGATCTGATGATAGGAAGCTGTATTTAGGAGACAGGCTGCTGGAACAATACCTACTACTTTTCATAAAACAAATGAAGGCACAGCTACTTTTCATAAAACAAATGAAGGCACAGAAGAGAACAGGATGAAGGGTTTTCTGCAATAAGAGGATAAAGGTGAATATGGAAAAATTAATTCAAAGTTAATCTGGTAGCTCCAAAGGAATTTTACTCAAAATTATTTTTGAATAGTACAAGAGACCTGGCACTCGCTTCCAATTTTAGCATTTCCCCTTGTCTCTTCTCTCAGGTTTGTCTGCTTGAGAATAATCCCCAACTTTACTTTTAAGACTGATCTTGAACATGGAAGCCGGATTCATGTTCTCCCATCAAAACACTGAAACATAAATTTGTGTTTACTTTACGTATTAAACAAGGCTACTCTACTTCACGGTATCACAAAAGAAAGCAAAACAAGGATTTGGAGAAACAGCATCTCTTCACCATTATGTTTACAAATAATCAAAGTTACATAATCAGAACTAAGTTGGCAACTCAAATGAAAATGCAAGATACAGAAAAAAACAGAGCTTGCAATGAAAAAAAATTTGCTCACAAGGAGTTAGGGCTTCTGAGCAATGAATTTCCGTTGAAGATGAACGGCACATATTATACTGCATTTGCAGTAGCTAATAAAACTGTGAACAGACAGGTAACATGGAGAACAAGGAGAGGTGATACCAGCATCCCTTCCAATTTATGAACTTTCATAGCGTCACAGTCAGAACCCATCTGTTGCCTAAGCCAAAATCTCAGAACAGGGAATACCAAAACAAACGTGGTAATGAAGTAACTAATACAAAAGGCATTGAAGCTCCTCCTTGCTCTCTCTCTTGAATCACTCACTCTGGGGGAAGCCAGCTGCCATGCCATGAGGACACTGAAGCAGCCCCATGGAAAAGTCCACACATCGAGGAACAGAGTCCTCCAGACAACAGCCAGCACCAACTTAACCAGGCATATAAGTGAGCTAACCTGGAAGCAAAAACTACGGCTCCAGTCAATCTTTCAGGTAACTGCAACCCTAGCTGATATCCTGACTGCAACTTCATAAGATTTTCTGAGTCGGAATCACCTACCTAAGCTGCTCCCGAGTTATTAACCAACATAAACGATGAGATATTAAAAATGTTCATTGTTTTAAGCTGCTAGATTTGCGGGTAATTTGTTATATAGGTATAGGTAACTACTACAGGGGCTAATATCCACAATTGATACCCTTTTGAAGATGTCTAAAAAGTAGCTTCTTTCTGCTGGTATATTTCTCACTCCCAAGAAATGCCTCTAGCTCTCAGCTCAAATGCAGGGCAAAAATAACTAATGTGCAATAAACTCAATGCATGATCAAACAAATTAGCAATGCCACCCATATTTCCCAACCTCCAAGGAAAAGTTAGAACTCTTCACAAAATTCTATTTTAAATACAGAGGAAGACTATACTTCTAATTTTAGGGTGGAGGACATTCCCTCAGATAACAAAACACAAAGTTCCAAAGGGAAAAACAACACTAATACAATGCACCAAGACTTACTAAGTCATTCAGTAAACATTTATTTAACCTTGTAAGTGCAAGGTGCCTAAAATAACCCGACCACAAAGACAAGAGGGACTATGTCCAAACATCTAAATTCTGTTCTCACACTTGGGGGGGAAAAAGAAATGAAGAAAAAAAAGAAAGAAAAAAAGTAACAGAATTGTGGGGGGTTTTTGGCCCTGACACGCAGCACGTGGGATCTTAGTTCCCTGACCAGGGACTGAACCTGTGCCCCCTGCACTGGAAGTGTGGAGCCTTAACCACTGGACCACCAGGGAAGTCCAAAAATGACAGAACTGTTTAACAGCACTTTTTTTTTTCATGTTAAGCTTGGTTTCAGTCTTTCTGCACATTGTAAAATATTCTTTGTATTAGAGAAGTATCTTTCTATTAATTATAGAGCTCCTACCTGTATTCACTGGTTTTCTACCATACAAAAAGGATAGTTAACCACTTTTGCATCCACTATCAATCATCTTTCGTGCATGTTTGATTTCCCTCTTAGCTGCCTTTTCTTCTTTTTTCGTCTTCAAATCTGAGTCTCCTCTCTCTTACAAACTCAGCTTTTAGTTAAAACCAACTGTCCCTCCTGAAATGTCTTCCTATTCTTTTTAACTGTTACACTTCATTACCTATTTCCTAACCAGAATCCTTCTCCTTGTAAATCCCTGCACCTGGGCCTCCTCTGTTATATCTGCACTCGTAACATCAAAGAGCTCCTAATTCATTCCTAAGTGTTCACTTTAAACTTGATATAGAATTCAGCACTCCCTCTGAATCCTCTCTTGAACTCTGGGTTTTGGAAGTTATTCCTTCACTGCCAATGCTCATCCATATCCAAATCAGAGTCCATTCACCCTTTCTTCACCATCTTTTGGTTACAACTATTTCTGTTGGGTCCTTTGTACCTGATACTTGGAACTTTGGTTTAATACCCTCCTTAACATGGATTCCCACATCCAATCTTTCTTGTTATCACACTCTTGAGATTAGTCATCAAGTACCAATGGCAGAGATCCCCACTGATGTGCTGTAATGACTTGAATGATTTAACAGCCTTCCTAAAACCAACTACCTGATTATTCCTTCCCATGGCTTGACAGTAGCCACCAAAACTTTATTCCCCCAGGATTACAACAGTATCATCTATTGAAGAAGGTGAGCCAAAAAAGGGCTGAAACTCCTGGTTTAGTATCTAAACCCCAATAGACTGGCATTCAAAGATTCCTTGGGAGAAAAGGTGACTTACCTTTCTGGCCTTTTTTCTCACTACTGCTCTGTATTTTGGCTCAAATCTTCAACTTGGAAAATCCTTCCTTCTACCCAGGGTCCCTACCACTCAAGATCCAACTTAAACAATACCATTTCTATAAAAGAGTTTTTTGTCCATTTTAACCTAAAGTGATCTCCTATCCTGAACTTTACCACTAATCATCTATCATTATTTTGGCAGTTAATTATGTTTTCTTTCATCTCTGATCTTGAATCATTTCTATTTTTAAAGTCCTTTTAACTTTGTGCATGTCTTTTTACTATATACATGAATGAGTTTTCAAACCAGAAAATAAGAGACCATGACTGTTAACACACCTTGCTCACAATAGGCACTGATGCGTGACACGTTTGTAAACAACATTAATTACAAGTGCTTTTTCTCTGTGGGAGTAGACTGACACTGGGAGGAGGCTATTATGAAAGAACATTAGAAAAACCCCAACCCTTAAGCCAAGATCACAGTCAACCACTGAAGATTCAGTCAATCAATAAGCTCTTCTGATATACATACAAATTAATGGACCCATTCACTCAATCCTATTGGCCCTTGGGATCAAACAAGTGAAAACAGCAGGAGAGAAAGAGTGAAGAGTGTATGGAAAAAAATAGTACTTTCTCCAGTAAATAGTGTGTCCTCCCCTCTATTAACATTCCTTACTCAATTAGCCTTCTTTTAACTGCCTGGATCAGTGGTCTCCAGAGAAATTACATGCAGGCTTCACAATGTAAATAATATTAATATGCTATTATTTATGTATCATTTTAAAAGAAATAATGCATAGGTATTGGCAAAATGGATAAAGAATGTTTTAGTAATAGGGGACATAATCAAAAAACATGGGGCTACTGGCATTGCTGAAAAGAGTTTAAACTAAGATAGATAAGCTGATTCAAAATTTACATGAAAATGCAAAAGGCCAAGAACAGTGAAGGCAATATTGAAGAAAAACAAAGCTAGAGGACTGGTGCTACCAGTTATCAAGCCTTATTATGAAGCTATAGTTATTAAGATAAAGTGGTACTGGTCAAGGATAGACAAATGGACTAATGGAATAGAACAGGGTCTAGAAACAGACCCACACATATACAGCCACCTGTTTGACAAAAGTGATGCTGCAGTGCAACAAGGATGGTCTTTTCAACAAATGAACTTGGGTCAAAAGGATATGGATATCTGTAAGTCAAAAAATGACAACCCATAACACAGACTGAAAACCCAGTTTCTTGTAGATCCGAATGGTAAATCAAAACAACCTTTGGAGAAAAACAGAATTATCTTTATGACCTTGGTAAAGGCAAAGATTTCTTCAACAGGACACAAAAAATGCTAACGATTCAACAGAAGACAATATTTAGAGTGATAAAGTAAGCTACAGAGTAGAAGACATCTGCAATACATAAAGAACTACAAAACACCATGAAAAATACAGACAGACTAACAGAAAAATAAGCAAGGGTCTCAAATAAGCACTTCATAAAGGAGGTTATCCAAATGGCCAATGAGCATTAGAAAAGGTACTCAATATCATTATTCATAAGGGAAATATAATTTAAAGCCACAGTGAGATACTACCACATAGAAGGACTAAAATGAACAGACAAAACAATGTCACATTCTGGTAAGGACATGGAGCAACTAGAACCTCTTATACACTGTTAATGGGAATGAAAATGGGCACAACTGCTTTGGAAAACTGTCTGGCATAACCTATTATAGATTACCATATGCATACCCTATGACCCAGCAATTTGACTACTAGATATATATACCCCACAAAATACATATGAATTTTCATTAAAAGGTGTGTACAGTAACGTTCACAGCAGCACTATCTGTAATAATAAAAACTATAAGCCACCCAAACATTTTGCCTATAGTAACTCTTACAGGGAGGACACTGGGAGGAACAATGAATGGAAGTGGGCACAAAGGGGCCTCTGAGGTAAAGTTCTAACAGTGTTTTGTGAAGTTATCAAGCTGTATGTACACTTATGATTTGTGCACTTTCCTATATGTATGTTAGTATCTCTAGAAGAATAGCCAAGGCAATAAGAAAAAGGTTTATATTTTTTTAATATAGTATACCTATTACTTCTCTCTGTCTCTCTAATCTCCTTGGCCTGTTGTTTACTAAAGGAAAGCAAATGGTCATATTTTCAGAATCAACTTAGCTGCTTCTTAGACTCATGAATTCAAACGGTTATTAATTAATTTCATTAGAAAAAAATTTTAACTCTCTAATAATTGATTAGCGTTACTGGTTATCATTTCCAAGTTTTCTTCCTACCTCCTTAAGCTTTTAAAGATGGACCCACATTTATATGTCAGTCCTTTTCTAATCTTTCAAGACTTTTCTTTGTCTTCCTGAGGTTCTAATTCACCATATGAATGATAGCAAATACCTCTCAAGTCATATTTTCAGGACATTTGCTAAAACTAGTAAGCACAATTTTAAGTTTGTTTTCTGTGAAAATAAAAAATTTTCTCTCTGATTCCACAGTAGTAGCGTCCCTGTATAAGTAAAGGAATCTTCCAGATGATCTGTAAATTGTATTAATAATGCCAGAAGTATTTTTGTAGATTTCAATGACAACAAACAAGTCATGTCAGGAAAAGGCACAAAGCACATACATGATGAATTTATCCCACACAAAGCAACAAACAAAAAGAATCCAAGACCCTGTATCTAAATCCAAATGACAAATCCAAACATCAGCAAGACAGATAATTATTACATTTAAGTCTCACCACTGCTGTCCATACTTGAAGAGTTACCTTTGAAAAAAGGCTCATTTTTGTCAATCATATTTTTGTGAAAAACTGTAAACTGGCAGGATTACAACAGACTATGAAATCTGGATGTGTGTTTCTGATGTGTGTATGTATGCTAAAATACCATGCATCTTAAGTTTTAGCTTTTATACTCTTAACAAAGGAATTTTGGGAATCTGTTGTAAAGGATTAGGTGTTCAAAATTTCCTTCTCTATCCTTCTTTGCAAAACAGACAATGTAATATTCTCTAAAATACTTCTTGAATAAGAGAAAAACTCAGTTCGGGACTTCCCTGGTAGCGCAGTGGTTAAGAATAAGCCTACCAGGGCTTCCCTGGTGGCGCAGTGGTTGAGAGTCCGCCTGCCGATGCAGGGGACACGGGTTAGTGCCCTGGTCCAGGAAGATCCCACATGCTGCAGAGCGGCTGGGCCCGTGAGCCATGACCGCTGAGCCTGCGAGTCTGGAGCCTGTGCTCCGCAACGGGAGAGGCCACAACAGTGAGAGGCCCGCGCACCGCAAAAAAAATAAAATAAAATAAAAAAGAATAAGCCTGCCAGTGCAGGGTACATGGGTTTGAGCCCTGGTCCAGGAAGATCTCACATGCTGCGGAGCAGCTAAGCCCGTGTGCCACAACTACTGAGCCTGTGTTCTACAGCTCGCGAGCCACAACTACTGAGCCCGCATGCCACAACTACTGAAGCCCACAAGCCTAGAGCCCGTGCTCCGCAACAAGAGAAGCCACCGCAAAGAGAAACCCATGCACCGCAATGAAGAGTAGCCCCCGTTCACTGCAACTAGAGAAAGACCATGAGCAGCAAGAAGACCCAACGCAGCCATAAATGGAAGAAAGGGAGGGAGGAAGAGAGAAAGAAAGACTGTTTGGAGAAATCAGTGTGAGAAACAGTACAATAGTGGTAAAAGGCATATTCTAACAAAGCCATTCTTGGGGGACAGTTCTCATAATAAACTACTTTGCTCAAGTCTGAATTGGGTTTTTTCAAAATTACTTAACTTTATTTATATTATCTCTGAATAGGAGGGATATAACAGGTACATGCCAAAATATACTAAGACAGAGATGGACCTTGATCACTAACTACATGTCAGGGTAACTCTGCAATGAAATGTGCATATTGATCTCAGAGTGACTTCTGGTGGTCTCTTTCATATTCAGAAAGTGAGACCTTCTTCCTTAAGTCCCAAAATGTCAGTTTCTTTCCTTTCTTACTATTAAAAAGAATGATCCAGAATCTTTCTATATGGTGACTTTCTTTACCTAGTCCCCTTGCTATTCTAATATCATGCAGTCACTGAATGCTGTATTTTTCAAACTGTGAGTAGTAGGGTCATGAAATCATTTTTTAGTAGCTTCCAAACTAACATTAAGAAAAACAAAAGGAAAAAACTCTGTGCACTGAAGGAGGGTAAATACTGTTTTGTGAATATTTTGTCTTAAAAATTTATGGATGTGTAATATTTATATATGTATGTAATATCTGATATATCTACATAACTACAGGTGGTGTAAAATATTCTTGTGAGTCATGGTCAGACTTCAAAAGCCACAGATATAATGGGCTTTATTATATTTTTATTGTTACACATGGAGCTTCAACAAAATGATTCTTCATTCAGAACCCAGTCTAACCTTTAAGGCTAGATATCATGTAAAGATTATTCTGCTTAGTTGAAAGCAAATATTTCTTAGAACAGATATACCAACCAACTCTGGCAAGATACACTGGTATTTCAATATATGTATTTTGGAGATAAGGATGGTGAGACCAAAAGCAGAACAGTATCTCTACACATACATGATTAGC
Organism: Delphinus delphis; assembly: GCF_949987515.2. NCBI lineage: Eukaryota > Metazoa > Chordata > Mammalia > Artiodactyla > Delphinidae > Delphinus > Delphinus delphis. The sequence continues at coordinate 84,951,482 of NC_082684.1, forward strand.
TTTCAGCTACCTGTGGCTCAGTAACTCAGTGTACATTCTAAGCCACTACAAGAGCAAAGGTCTATCTATAACACAAAATAAAAGTAAAGAAGAGGACATGGAAGTGAATCTAACTTTGGAAAAACCAGTTTCACATAAAGCATATTGCCCACATCTAAATTTCTCAGGAAATTAACTGATATAAGGACCTCACTGAACAGGTGATCTGAACATACTACTGTATTTTCATAAAGCAGAAGACTACAAATAAGTGATGCATATCTTTCAGTGTTAAGTAAGATGCAGGTATCTACATAATAGAGCATAAAAAACCCCTGGGAGAATGGTGCGCTCTGTACCAAAAATAAAACTAGTAAAAAAATTTTAACTGTAGTAATATAGAGTACCAAATGTAAGGAAATTGGTCTACAGAGGTTAAGCAACTCTTCATTAGACATATCAGTATTCACTAGTAGGAAGTCACCTTGCCACAACTGACTATATTATTCCAAACAGGCTGGAACCCAATTCTATTCTCCTTCTGCATTAACGATCTTATCTTCAGAGTCCAAAAAAGTATATGGAGCAATGCTTGAGAAACCAACTGGGAAAACAGAAGAAAAGGAAATCATACGGGTTCTCCAGTATACAGGGGGCAAATAACCAGATGCAGCCAAAGAACATCCTACATTCGATAGCTGTATGACTGATGACACATTAAATTTTCTAGAGGATACAAAGAAAAAGTTCTACCTTCTAAACTTTTAATCTAGTTGAAGAACTACAACATATAAACATACAAGTCTCTTACTAAAACTCTCCAGTGTTACACCCATTTCATTCAGAATAAAACCCAAATCCTTAGCATTAACTTATGAGGCCTCACATGATCTGAATCTGCACCTATCACCTATCACTTATTTCCTATCCCTTTTCCCCTTACCTACTATACAACGGCAAACAGTTATATGAAAAAGTGCTCAGCATCATTACTTTCCATGGAAATGCAACTGAAAACCACAAATTCAAAATAAATGGGCCAACAATACCAGGGGTAGGCAAGATTTACAAGAATAAATCTCTCACATTGCTGGTGGGAGTTTAACTTTGAAAAACCATTTTGGAAAAATGTTTGGCAGTGGGAACTAAATCTAAACATACGTATATATGATGATACAGCAATCCCATTTAGTTGCAGGCCGCAACTAACACCTGATGCAGCCAAATAAATAAATAAATAAAAACAGTACAATAATAAATTGTGATTAGAAACAGACAATGGAACACTTCATAGCATTAAAAAAGAATGCTACAGTGCAACATGGATGAATCTTACAGACATAATAATTGAGGGAAAGGAGCCAGACACAAAACAGTACACACTGGATCATTCCATTTACATTAAGTTCAAAAACAGGGTAAAATAATCTGGGATGATAGCAGTAGAATAGTGATTACCTTTATTTGTTGATTTGTTCTGAACTAGAGGTTTCAAATGGGAAGAAGTATGAGGGAGACTTCTGGGTGCTGGAAGTATTCTATACCTTCATCTAGGCAGTTGTTACACAAGTGTATACACATGTATAAATTCAAAGAGTTGTACACTTAAGATCTGTGTACTTCACAGTAAAGTTATATACAAAACATATATTAAATATATATACACACACACACACACACACACACACACACACACATAAAATGTCTATTAAGTGATATGTAATAAGCTATAACACTACACTGCTCCCACTTCTCTGGGAACTTTCTGACTCCCTCAGGTCTTCATTTACTTTATTACTTTTATTGATTCAAAGAAAAGGGAAGGGAGTACTAAACAGATAACTGATGCTGAAACAATTGCTTACCTTTAACAAAGGGCAGCTGGAAAGGTTGGGAAAGGAGAGTGGAAAATTAACCCCAAGAAGGAAATCCTTGTTTCTCAGATATTTCTGCTGGCTCTCCCCTTCTGGCTCTCCCCAGGAGCGCAGCTGATGGAGCCTGTAGGAGGCTTTCAGAGACAGGAAAAGAGCTAACCATCTGAAACAAACCACAGCAGACATGCTTATTCAGTGCTCCATGGAGGGCTGAGGGTAGTTCATAGCAGTGAGGAACCTTGTCTCTCATTAACATGTCTCTTTTGTAAATCTTGAACATTTTAGACACAGCTCTTTCCTACTTTCAGATAAAGCCATTTCATACTTTTGTTCTATAAATTCTATCTTTGGCATGAATTGGTGTGCTACTATGAAAATGAAAATCCTCTGTAAAGCTCCTCTCAGAATTAAGGAATATTCAACTCTATCACAAAAACTGTAATAAAAACATCCTTATACTAAGGAGATAGCCTCTCCTAATGAGGTCACTATTTTTTACACAAATACAAAGTAATAAATTAAGTAACAGCCATTATTCCAAAGAATAAGAAAAGAGAACTAAGCTTCCCTGAATACGTAAGGCAGGCTATGCTGCAATCACTACTAACTAAAGGAATCATCAGTCATCATTTGCCCTGTAGAAACAAATAAAACAAAGTAGTCTACCTAGAAATTAAGAAGAATTGAAGACCTTCTGGTAGCATTTGGGAGAAGAGCCTAAATAGTTTTTATTTAAGGTATATCACAAAGCATCATGCAATTATTAAAGGATCAAAAGTATGATTTCCTTATAAAAATTTTAATTCTTAACAATACAAAAAGAATGAGAGGCTCTGTAAGATGATATAATAGTAAATATTTAATTTCACAGTATTCGACCTTCGCCCCTGATTATTCCCAACTGCTCTCTCAAACAATGAGCAAACTTCTCACCTGGCCAAAAGTCCCTGAAGCATGAGGTTTGCCATTTCAGCTGGAGATACATCAATAAAGCGAAGGAAAGAGAAACAGCTTTCTTCATTAACACCTGGAATATCAAAGGACAAAGTTAAACCCAACAGAAAACCAAGAGGCAATACTCAACTAAAGCCTGCTGAACTGCTGAATTTTGACTTAAGAATCAAAAACTATTTTAAAGGTTCCAATACAGCCACTTTGATATTAGACAGTATGTCATATTTTTGTACTACAATCATAAGTAGAAGAGGCAGACCTATGAGATATGGCATATATGGGCCAGAGTGGAGTTGGCTCATCAGTTACCTCTGGGGTTTTGGATTCTTGGCTAACTGCCTTCCTCTTTTTATCGTGCCAGGAAAAAAAAGAAGAAAAGGAAAACACAGAGGTGTTTCTGAACCTCTGCCTTAATACTTTGGACAATGCTCAAAGTCGAGCAGCTTCCTTTCCTTAAACTAAGGAGGAGGGACCTAAGAGTCCCACACTAACAAGAGTCCTGCATTGTCTCTATCACACCTCTATTCAGAGGGTGTAAAAAATTCTTAAGAGGCAGGTATAAAATAAAGATGGAAGGTCAATCAAAATGGAAAACAATTAATCCAAAAAAATTTTTATTGCTTCCTGTTATAGCCAAAAAGCCTAGCATCTATAGATGAAGACAAGTAATTTACTTAAATCTTATCAAGACTTTATAAATAAAGGCCTAGAATTCACGCAAAGCCACTACTAGTTCCAACTTAGCAAAACAAAGAGCATCCTGATAAATCCTTGGCATTCTTCCCTTCTCAAATATCAAAACACCTACCTTTTCTGTGAAACAGAGACTGCTGGACATAGTCCGGTGCAAATGGAGAAAGAAGAACCCTTAACCACCTGTAAAGTAAGTAAATAAAATAAATCCAAACCCAAATATAAATATCAGGAACTTAACTAAACTGGAGGTTCCAAACTAAAAGAATCATTTAAGGTTTGAAACTGTTTCTACTTCTGAGAAGTTTGTTGCCAGACAAAATCATAACATATATGTCAGAAAGTACTAAGTACTTAATAAAGGTAGTAGATTATAATACAAGTTCAAAGTGGTCTCATTTTATTTCAGAGAAGCACAATTCTAGCACTGCAAGTTGCTATATACTATATTAAACAAAAAGCACTACAACTCTGGTTGTTTCCCCCTGCCCATCTAGTTAAGTACTCGCCTGAAGCTATCACAGACAAAGAATTCCTAAAATGAAACCCAAGAAATGTGTCTCAATTTCAATAATATCAGGCTAGATGTTGTTGATGATTATTTTGAAAGTACTGTTTATATTGTCTCTCTACAGAAGGAGCGTTCTAAATCTATGGTTCTCAAGTGCAGGTGTGCGCAAGAATCCTTTGGGAGCTTGTTTAAAAATCCAGAAGCCAGGGCCACCCTCACTCGGAGGTGCAGAATGTACATACACAGCCATTTTCTGAATGGAAATGGTTTCTAGCATATTACCATTAACAATCACTTCACTTTTACCAAATCTGTGACTGCTGATTCTGGGAAGAAGATAAATTTGATTAATTTGAAATCCAATCAGTTCTTCCACAAGTGCTATTCCAAGTGTATAAACCAACACAAAGCCATTTCAGTACTGAGGCAGAGACATTTGCTGATCTCTCTTGGTACAAGTACATATTTGTACACAGGTGCACATTCCTCACTCAGAAAGGCAACTGGAAGTGCCAGTTAAATTCCTGATAGTGCACAGATCCTATCACAAGATCTCTCAACAAATAGTGGTCCACCCATTGCTTAAATACCTCGTTGTGAAACTCACTCTCAATTAAATTTATCTAAGCCACAAAACCCCAAATTATACAAAAACACTCTTAGAGCAAACAGATATTAATATTTGCTCACCTGTCTCGTGAATGGTTGAAGACCCTGATCTGTCCATGACGGTAGATAAACTTTGAAATCTGGTATGGCTTTAGGGAAATATGAAATGGAGACCAAGTTTCTTGTCGTTCAAATAACTCTGGGTGATTACACACCTAACAGGAAAGGAAATGATAAGACAGTATTGTCATGTGCAGACATCACTCTATGAAACGATGGAGGAATCCCAAACCCTAAATGTTTACCTTTATGAATATATACTTTCCCATTTTCATCCTTTTTTAACTGCCTTTGTTTATTTGGCATCAAGGCAAGATAGAGCCTTTTTTCTTGAAGTGGGTTAATAATAAAGACAACTCCAAGGCAGCTGACATAAGCTCTTACCTTCCTAAACTGCATGACCAGATTCATGAGGCTGCTGGTGGTTGTCTGTGCTTGCTGGGTAGAGCCCATAGAAGACTGCAATAAATCCTCAATGGAAATTTTGTTCTTTAGTGCCTGATATAGCAGCTTCTGTCGGCTGGTCAGTTGGCAATACATTAGAATCTCAATCTAAAAATCAATAAGGACATTTATATTTTGAAAAGAGTTTGTAAGAAAACGCAGTATCAGCATAAAGTTGGAAACTCATGCAAGGCAGATTATGATTGGAAAAAACAATATACATATTTCTAGAAACTCAGTATCTCTATAAACCTGTGATATGGCTAATTATCCAGAAAAATGTGCCTTCTTTGACCCTCTTCCCTTGTCACTCACTCTACACTCTGTCCCTGGGCAACCTCTTCCATTTCTAATAACCCCAACTACCGTCCATCACAGTGACTTGCAAAAATATATTTCCCAACATCCCCAGCCCAATATTTCCAACTACCTACCATAATAGTATCACTCAGAGTCTGCAGCAATTGCATTTGTGACATATCAGAAAAAAATTCTCTTTCACAATTTACTTAATTTATTAACAGCATTATCACTCAGTTGCCCAAACAGAAACTTCAGTCACCTCTGATTTTTTCTCTCTCATACCCCATGTTCTATCATTTCCTAAGTCCCTCAACTCAACCTGGAAATCTACCTCTAACCACCTTTTCTGACCATTCCCATTGCTTTAATACAGGATCTCATCATATCTAATCTATACTATTACTGTGGGAGCTTCCTGCCTCTAGTCTCTCCTGGTTCCAAGAAACTTTCCATACAAATCTTATAAGGTACTCAACTGCTGAAAAACCTTCAATGTAAGTTACTGCCTATAGTAAAATATTAAAAATTCTCCTGTAGGCAGAGGCCTCCCATAATCTAACTATCCATATTATCCCAATCTCATCAAGTCCTCCTATATATATTAGCTACAACAGTCTGAATAATGTTTGCCAAACATGCTGCCTATTTGAATATTGTTCTACCTTTGTTCACTCTTGTTGCTTAGCACCCCTTCCTACCATATTTTCCTAGTAAATGCCAACTCATTATTCCAGATCTAGCTCACATGTCATCTCTGCTTTGATACCTTCTCTAACCTTCCCTAATAGAACTACTCCCTTATCTATGTTCCCATTATATTTCACATAGATAATCATTGCATATCTTACGATACAGTACTAGCTATTTATGTATTCATCCCCCTTGGAAATCTGAATAGAACCTGGAAGCTGCATCTCTACGGACCAGTTGCTGGCAGACAGTAAGAGTTCAATACTACTACTGAACTATACTATAAATACTATTGAACTATACTATGAATACTATTATTTATTGTATTATAAATAATATACTATTTAATAACAGATTAGAAACATTACTGATGTTTAAGAAATTTATACTCTGCACAGTGGTTAAGAACCATACGTCTTTTGATCACCTCCCTAATGACCACTAAATAACAGACATTATGATACTGCTATTGTTTTTAAGCTGTTTCTGATATAAAGGCCTCAAGGATCCATTTTTTATAAAGTGCTTTCTATCAGGTACACATCTGTGTGAACTACTATTCAGTTAAAATCAGCCAGTTTCACAAAGCAGCCATAAAGATTTTTTTAAAAGGAATAAAACAAAGGTACACTTTTATTCCTTTTTTTTTAATTTTTTTTATTTTTTTAATATATTTTTTTATTCCTCTCTTTGAAGGTGTACATCTCCACCACAATCTTGTAAGAGAGTTACTAATTTCAAAATGATCCAGCCTTCTGGCAGTGACAGAGAGAATCACCTGATATTATCAAGAACTTGGAAAGATGCTTTTTATATAGACAGCAGAACTGTGAGGAACAGGTGCAATCTATGGGAGATGGGAAAATACCCCAAAGGACTGGGAACTGGGTGAAAAAAGAAGGAAGGAAAATATGGGGAGGATTCACAAGAGATAATAGAAAACTACAGAAGTCTGGTAAGATCCAAAAAAACATTATTTATAAACCAAAATTACTGACTTTTTATGAGAAAAAATATTACAACCCAAAACACATTAAACTTCTAAATCTATCTCTCAGTCTGCAGAAATACAGGAGACAGAGGAACATGTTAGACAACACCACAATGATGCAACCAGCAAAATCCAGTATGTGGGAAAACTCTACAGGACAAACAACTCGGTTTCTTCAACAAAGAATTGCAAGGGGAGAAAAAGTAGGGTGGGACTAAAAGATGCTTAAAAGACATAGCACCCAAATACTATGTGTGGACCTTGCTTGGATTCTGGTTTCAAAAGCTGAATACTTTTTCAAAGAGAGAGAAAGAAAAAAGCATACACAAAGACAACTGGGAATATCTGAGCACTGACTGGGTATGTGATACTACAATGAAATAACTGCCTTTTTTAGTAGAGGTGATAATGATATGTGAATATGTATTTTAAAAAACACCAAATCTTTTAGAGACACCCATGAAAATATTTATAAATGAAACAAAAGACAACTGGGATCTGCTTCAGAATAATGCAGAGGGGTGAAAAATTGTCATGAGTTGATCATTTAAACTATATGGAGTTCATTATACTCTTTTTTCTACTTTTGTAATGTTTCAAACTCTCTGTAATAAAAAGTATAAAACAAGAAGAAGAAAAAAACTATTACTTGCCTTCATTATTTGACTCATTTTAAGTCTTCTTTGACCCTCTCAAGTTTAAAGGTCTCCTATCAATCAAACTAATTACCCTTCAACTAAACATTTACCGAGGAATTTCTTTTCACCCTGGAACCCTAGGTTGGTGCCTATTAAGGCATAAACTCACAAGGTCTTCTTTCCTTACCTTGTCAGACAATTCATTTTCCACATCTTTCTTGATTCTCCTCAGCATAAATGGCTTCAAGATCATGTGTAAGCGAGAGAGTTGATCTGAAATGCCAGGAGCCCCACCGACAAATAATACATTATATCAATTTAACACAAACAAAAGAAATATCATGACCACCCTTCACTAAACCATTCTAACACCTTTTGGCTCAATGATTTTCTACAAGAAGACAAACAATCGCAAGGAGGAAGCCAAGGGATCTGAACTTTCCACAACGTCTTCCTGGAGTCAATTGTGCAAATGCATTTTGCTCTCATTTACTCAAACCAGTAAGGATGGCTTTGTTTTTATTAGAATTCACCTTTACAGTGTTTTAGGAACATTCTATCAATAATAGGGTTCTCAGACAGGTCTAATGCAAGCTATCTGGGACTCCCAGTGTTCCCCAAAAGTCATTTTTTCAATGTATATCAGCAAATGAACAACATGTAGTGTAAGAAATTACTTAAAGACTTTTCTAATAGTTAGTAGGTGGCACTTCATGTTATGTAATAATACCTCATAACTCTCTTAAAATATTAGTCAAGAGGTAAAAAGAAATTGATAAACAAGGTTAAAAAATGTTTATAGAAGAAACAAATCCTAATATATAGAGAAAATAACAAAAATTATCCTTCTAATATTTTCTGGTTTTATCACAGGCAAAAAGTCTTACCCCATTCCACAAAGAATATAAAATTTTTCAGGATCTACGTGGAAAATGAGGATTTCGTAATCCAAAATGTGAATTTTGCCTGTTCTGCCTTGATCAGTCAACACTACAGGAGCATCACTTGAGTTAGTCCTTTTTGGACTCTTTTAAATATGTACAAAGCACATAATTATTTTAAAAGAGAAAAAACTTTTCTCTCAGATCCTTCTATGCATACCAGAAGAAAAATTCTTCATATACAAGAAAATACAGAATTATGTAGTTGCCTACACTAATAGGTAGAAAGAATGAATGTTCATAAAAGTACTCACTCTCATCTATGGCAGATTTGTTTTCAGCGTGGCTCTCAATGTCCTTGGAAAACCATTCATTAAATTCCTCATGTGAATCAAATAATGTTGGCATAATGAAATGCAGCAGAGCCCAGAGCTGGAAACAAACAAAAAGCAAAATAACTATAGAGCAACAAAACGACAGTATGTGAAGACATGATGAGAGTTTGGAGAGAGAAAGAGTGAAGTTGCAGGTCTGTGTATCTGTGTCTAGGAGCATGTGTATGTGTGAGTAAGTGAGAGAGAATGAGTGTGTAAGCACACTGCCTCATCAACCAACTCTAATTCTATAAGGTACTATAGCAAAAAACTATTTTTCAATTAATTTCCCACTGAAAGTCTGAAAGCGCAAGTCCTGCTCAGCTTGTGCAGTGAGATAGTTTAAAAGATCTTGTATAAAGATCCATTCCACAACTGAACACAGTCTGAGGCAGCATAACTTGCTAATAATAACTCTAGATCAGGGGTCAGCAAATTACGCCTTGTGGTGCCAAGTCTGGTCTGCCATCTATTTTTGTAAATCAAGCTTTATTGGAACACAGTCACACCTATTCATTTATATCTATATATATATATATATATATATAGCTGCTTTCACATTACAATAGAAGGTTGAGTAGCTGTGCAGTGACTATATGGCCTATAAAGTCTAAATATTTATTATCTGGCTCTTTACAGAAAGTTTTCTGACCCCTATTCTAGAAGATAAAATTATCTTCCCCAAAGAAAGAATTTTAGCTCCTCTCAGTGTCAAAGAATATTACCTTTTTATTCTAGTATAAAAATATCTCTGCATTAGATGAGTAGCATTCTTAATGTGATTATGATTTATTATATAAGAAACAAAGGAATAAAGAAATTTATTTGCCTTTTGCCAGAGAATAAGAAAATAGTAATGATGCCCCCCCCAAAAAAACCACTTAGGGCAAGCCATGGTCAAATTCTTCCTTTTATGTGGGGATTGTAATTTATACAAAGCCGTAACACTCCAGGTAGGCATGGGTAAAGAATTTTATTCTGTGTTGGAGCCACTCTGTTTAATGCAGACATAAAACTGAGGTCTTTACTAGTGCCTACCTCTGCCATGGTGTTCTGAATGGGGGTCCCAGTTAGCAAAAGCCGATTCCGACACTGAAACTGCAAGAGTATCTTCCAACGAACACTGTCCAGTAAGATGAATTACAAATTCCAAGTTAGCAGTAAATATTCACCCTATTGAGACCCCTTATTTCTAAAAATGCTTTTCAAAAAAATAACAAACACTCAAAATCAAGTATCAATACTCTACCATGAACACAATTGAAAAATATTACTCAACAAAGCTGATGACAGGAAATTTCAAAGGAACTGACTCTATACTGAAAACGTGGTATTAGGGTATACATTAAAAAAAGCCCTCGAATAGCAGAGTAGGATCCTTTCTGGCTTGATAAAAGTCCTCTACTACCTTTGGTCAGTTTTGTTGATACAGACCATATAATTATAAAGTATTATCTACAGTAGTAGGTTTTAAAATTATTACTCTATGCGCTTCCAGTGTGAGTTTGGAGGGAGCAATGGAGAAAGAGAAAGGGTGTGAGAAGAAAATGCAATGTGAGTCTACTGCTCCTGGCCACAAGCATGCCCTACTTCAAAAGAGTAAAATATGAAATAATGCTCTTTAGAGGATGGAAAGTTCCATGGAAAATACCATCCTGCCAGTTAACGTGGACTTCTAAGAAAGCCCTATGGGCTCACCAAGAGTTAATAAAAATCCATCAAACCCAAGGTCTAATACCACTGAGTAACACTTTCTAGTCAACCACTCATTTACTATTCATTTTGGGAACTTAAAGGTATTAGAACATTTTAAACATGTAACTTCCAATAAAAGGATTCTTGGGCGTCTAATAACCATTCAGGGACTAGACATAAAACAGTAGAAACAGTAGAAGCTACAATCCACATAATGTAACATTCTACTTCCTACTAAGACCTCCTGTCTAAAATAAGCCCTGAAGCAATGAGCGGACACCCCTTCCTCCACAGAAAATTTCCTTGAAGAACAAAAATCGGTTAAAATGCCATAATTATTGAATAGGGAGAAAAAAAGCTGAGGAAAATCTTTATACTCTAAACATTAATATGTATATTCCATGAAAATGCAAAAGAGAATTTATGTCTTCTGGTCAGATATATGGCTTATGCAGAGACCCTAAGACCATATATAAGCCATATACCATGTTTTCAAATCTCTCTGATCTTCATTCACATGTGTGTGTATATGAGACACACATATCTATATATCCTCAGTCCACAGGCTTTATTTCTACTACTCATGTTACCTGGAACTACTCTTGAGCGCCTGAGCCTCATCCAATACCATGTACTGCCACTTGACTCGCTGGAAATACTTTACATCCTGCACCACCAGCTGGTAACTGGTGATAACCACATGGAAGGGGGCATCCTGAGTGTAGAGGGTCTTCTGCAAACATAAGAGGGCAAGGGTGAAAAGAGATACCTAACAAGTCATAATAAGACAATGAGGAATGGAATTCATTTTCTAAGGCCAAGAAGTTTAAGATAGCTCTAAAGATATACTTCTCCAATGTAGGAGATGTGCAGTGAATTAAAAGCATAACTGTTTTTAAGGTAGTTACCTTAACCACAAACCTTGTTAAAAACTAGTCTTCAGCTTATTAAAGAAAAAAGTTCTTACTTAATCCTGGACTTCAAGTCCAGCTGATTGTCTATAACAGGAAAAGCATTGTAAAAGAAAAAAAGTACACTTGCCTAGTGTCCAGAAACATATAAGAAGATTTTATGTAAGTGAAATTACTCAAATCAACTGGAGAAATAATGACTGCACATATGTGTGAACATGTATATGTGTGTGTGCATGCGTGTACAGTAAGCTGAAAGTTACCTGACTCCAGAACCTCCTGATAACTTTTCTATCATGAGGATTTCCCCAATATGGTAGCACCTGGAAAAAGGACCAATATACAGATTATTTCCTAGTGATAATCTTAAAAGTATCATCACAAATACGTTATTCAGAATGATTTTTTAAAAACCTAATAGAATGAATATAAGAGTTCCTCTTCTGTCACTGCCGCACTAGGTGCTGGACTAGCACTCCTCCTACTGACCAAGTTAAAACACAGATACAAAACATTTGTTTGAAGGCTTCAGAGAGCTACTGAGTCAGTGGAGAATTATACAGCCCAGATCTAGAAAAGAGAGGAAAGCCTGGCATCTGGAACATGTTCCCCCTGTGGGTACTGATCCTTCCCAAAAGTTCTAGTTGAGGCTGAGAAACTGAAAAGTTGTTTTTTGTTTTTGTTTTTGTTTTTTTTTTTTAAAGAGACACAGGACCACAAAACAAAAACTGTAGTTCAAGGAGGAGGGATTCTGATAACCACCCACCTCCCTGGCCTTAAGTTGGGAATCAAAAGATAGATACACAGGGTTCCCTGGTGGCACAGTGGTTGAGAGTCCGCCTGCCAATGCAGGGGACGCAGGTTCGTGCCCCGGTCTGGGAAGATCCCACATGCCACTAAGCGGCTGGGCCCGTGAGCCATGGCCGCTGAGCCTGCGCGTCCGGAGCCTGTGCTCCACAACGGGAGAGGCCACAACAGTGAGAGGCCCATGTACCACAAAAAAAAAAAAAAAAAAAAGATAGATACACACCTGTAGTAAAGGTAAACTATACATACACTTGCTTTATCAGGTACTGAATCCTGGTTTCAAATCATCTCAATTCCTGACTAGATTAAGGGGGCTTTGGATTATTATTGCCCCAGAAAAAAAATTACTATAGGCAAAAAAATCCACAACAAAACCCCAAACACACATTAATCCTCTCTCAGGAAGAAGAAAACAGTATCCAGAGCCCACAATTATCTCTACAATTTTTCCTATACAATGTCTGGCATTAAAACAAAAACAAAACAAAACAAAAAATCAGATATGGAAAGACTAGACCACATAACTGAAAACCAACATGAAATATAGATAAAAGAAACAAACTCACAGGAGATCTAGATAACAAAAATTTTAGAAACAAACTTTTAAAAAAGTGCTAGTTTTGGGCTTCCCTGGTGGCGCGGTGGTTAAGAATCTGCCTGCCAGTGCAGGGGACACGGGTTTGAGCCCTGATCTGGGAAGATCCCACATGCCGCAGAGCAACTAAACCCATGCGCCACAACTACTGAGCCTGCGCTCTAGAGCCCGCGAGCCACAATTGCTGAGCCTGCGTGCCTAGAGCCTGTGCTCCACAGCAAAAGAAGCCACCCAATGAGAAGCTCATGCACCGCAATGAAGAGTAGCCCCCACTTGCCACAACTAGAGAGAGCCTGCGTGCAGCAATGAAGACCCAATGCTGCCAAAAAAAAAAAAAGCAAGTTTGTTCATTGAATTAAAAGATTGAGAATTTCAGTGGTATACTAGAAACTATAAAAGAATCAAAGAGAATTTTTAGAACTGAAAAAATATAATTAAAATTAAGAATTCAATGACGAGGGCTTCCCTGGTGGTGCAGTGGCTAAGAATCCACCTGCCAATGCAGGGGACACGGGTTCGAGCTCTGGTCTGGGAGGATCTCACATGCTGCAGAGCAACTAAGCCCATGCACCACAACTGTGAGCCTGCGCTCTAGAGCCCGCGTGCCACAACTACTGAGGCCCACGTGCCTAGAGCCTGTGCTCGGCAACAGGAGAATCCACTGCAATGAGAAGCCCACGCACCGCAACAAAGAATAGCCCCTGTTCGCCACAACTAGAGAGAGCCTGCATGCAGCAATGAAGACCCAACGCAGCCAAAAATAAATAAATAAAACAAACAAACAAACAAAAAAAGTAGCCGGGGGTGGGGCGGGGAAGACACATAACATACAGAAAAACAACCATAAGAAGTAGAACTGGAAAACACAGAACATCTTTAAAGTACAAAAATTTATTTTAAAATTAAAAACAAAAAAAAGAATTCAGTGACGAGTTTAACAGCAGATAGAATCAGCTGAAGAGCTGATTAGTGAACTTGAAGAGAGGTCAGAAGGAAATATCCAGACTAAAGCATGGAGAAACAAAAGAATGCAAAATTCAGCACTTTTCTGTGATGTTTCTAAGTGTGACTTTCATTTTTTTTATTGTTATGGGGCTCAAAGTGCTTCTAGAATCCGTAGCTTGATGTCCTTTGTTCTTTTGAAAAATGTCAGCCAAATGAAAGCACAAATATGCAAGGAGGAATGAAGATCAATGAGCAATGAATATGTAAGTAATATGAATAAATCTAAGTAAGTTTTAAATGTATAAATAATAATGTCTTCTGGGGTTTAAAATATAAAATATATACAAAAACAACAGCATGTAAGTCTAGAGAAGGCGGATGTAGTTACAGTACTCTACTAAGGTCTTTGTACTGTCTGGAAAGTATTAACAGTACTAATTTATATTACTTTTGAAAAAGTTAAGGGTGCATGTGGTATTCTCCTGGGTATCTACTGAATAACAGAATGAATATATAATTAGCAAGTTTAAAAGGGAGAGGAAAAAAAAAGGAATGATAAAATCTAATCAATCCAAAAGGATTCAAAAGGAAAAAAAAGTAAAGCTGAACAGGTGAAAGAAGCAGAAAGCAGGGACTTCCCTGGTGGCACAGTGGTTAAGACTCTGCACTCCCAATGCAGGGGGCCCGGGTTTGATCTCTGGTTGGGGAAAGAGATCCCAAATGCATGCCGCAACTAAGGAGCTGGTGAGCCGCAACTAAAGACCTGGCACTATCAAATAAATAAATAAATATTTTAAAACTAAAAACTAAAAACCATAAACACAATAACAACCCTATTTAAAAAAAGAAGTAGAAAGCAAAGAGCAAGGCAGCAGTTTTAAACACAATATATCAATAATTACATTAAAAGTAAGCACAGATATTCCAAATAAAAGGCACGAAATACACCTTAAATGTAAGGCTATAGAATGGTTAAAAGTAAAAAGACGAAAAAGATACCATGCAAATACTAGCCAAAAGAAAGCTATTTAATATCAGAGAAAATAGACTTTAAGGCAAAAGTCTTAAAGGAGGAATTTCATAGTAATAAAAGGTTCATTCACCAGGAAGATAAAATTATAAATTTGTATACATCTCACAGCCTCAAAGCAAAAACAAAAGAAAACAGAATGGATAAATCCATAATTGTTGCAAATATTAACACACCTCTTTCAGTCAGTAATAGGAGAGGCAGACAAAAAAATCAGTAAAGATAAAAAAGAGCTGAACAAGTTAACAAACTTGACCTAATCAACATATATACAACACTGTATTCAACAAGTACAGAATAACTATTATTTTCAAACACACACAGGACATTTATAAAAACTGACCATATGCTGAGCTATGAAAGCAAAGCAACAAATTTCAAAGGATTAAAATAATAAAAAGCATGTTTTCTTATCAGTGGATTTAAGCTATAAATAACAAAAAGATACCTAGAAAACCATCCTTTGTGTAGAGAGTAAAAACAACACTTTTAAATAACCCGTGAATCAAATAAGAACTTACAGTAGAAGCTGACAGTATTTTGCATTGTAAGATAATGAAAATGTGACACATCAAACCTTTGGATGGCTACAGTCATGCTTAGAAAGCAATACCCTTAAATATACATTAGAAAAAGCTGAAAATCAACAATCTAAGCTCCATCTCAAGATGACAGAAAAAGAAAAAAGTTTACAAAAAAAGTAGACAAGAATAATAGAAGAGCAGAAATAAATGAAATACAAAACATACAGAATAGCCAATTTCAGGAATGAAAAGTGGTACATTAACTAGAGAAAAAATGTAAATCTTATTTCATGAGGAAAAGGAGGTCAGAGGCAGTAATCATACTAGAACCATAAAATGAGTGTTACTCAGACACCTGCCAAATAAAATGAACTTTCTGATGTTATCATCATAGATCTAAGTATCTTTTGAATGTAACCAGATTATAAATCTGAGCAGAGTCTACTTCTAACTATGTTCTACAGGGAAGCAAACACATTTCTGACAATTCAAAGGAGTAATGGTAATAGAAACAATGAATCAATAGAGCAGAGGTCATTAAACTTTTCCTATAAATGGCCAGATAGTAAGAATTTTAGTTTTGTAGGCCACACAGTCTCTGCCACAACTACTCAACTGTGCCTGTTGTACTGTGAATGCAGCCATAAATAATAAATAATCAAAGGTGTGGCTGTATTCCAATATACATGTATTTAAATTTCATATATCATTTGCTACGAAATATTTTTTAATCAACAATTTTAAAAAGTAAAAACTATTCTTAGCTCATAAGCTGCACAAAAGAACACGTGGTGGATTCCTCAATAAGTTAAATATAAAGTGACTTAGCAATTCCACTCCTAGGTCTATACCCAAAAGAACTGAAAACAGGACAGGTGTTCAAACAAAAACCTGTACATGAATGTTTATAGCAGCACTATTAACAATAGCCAAAAGGAACAACCAAAATACCCATCAACAGATGAATGGATAAACAAAATACAGTATACCCAGATAATGAAATATTATTCACTATAATATTATATGTTATAATATTATGACTGAAATATTATTCAGTCATAAAAGGAATGAAGTGCTGATACATGTTACAACATGATGAACCTTGAAAAACCTACTAAGTGAAAAGCAGCAGCCAGACATAAAAGGCCACATTCCAGGTATACAAAATATTCACAATAACCAAACCACAGAGACATAAAGCAGATTTGTGGTAGCCAGGGACAAGAGGGAAAGTGAAATAGGGAGTGACTGCTTAATGGGAAGGAGATTTCTGTTTGGTATAATGATAAAATTCTGCAATACGATAGCAGTGATTATTGTACCACACTGTAAATGTACTTAATACTACAGAATTGTACACTTTCAATTGGCCCACAGGCCATATTTTACTGACCCCTAGACTAGAGCTTCAAAAGGAAACTCCACGTGCAAATGAAAACTCAGTGTCAGGCATGGGTATAAAGTCAAAGGAGAGGTACCAATGACGTAAGTAGTACTACATTGCCATCTATCGGCCAGTGAAGGAAATACTGAAAACTTTAGTGGTTTGGAAGAAAATTTTAAGACAATTTTTCAAGCTCCTAATTGTTTGACATGTACTAAACGACAATAACAACAACAAGAAAGCAGAAAAAAGATGAGGGGCTCCTTATTCAATGTGAAAAAACCCTGGAGAAAATATTCAATAAATTGCCTTAGAACGATCTCACCTCCTTAGAAAGTTAAGAATGAGTCAGCCAAGCTAAAAGCCATATACCTAATGTGCCTTGTAAACAGTTCCTAAGTCTATTAATTCAGCCGCAAAGGTGGGGCCACAGACACAAAGGTGCCCCAAAGTGGAATATCCCAGACATGTCCCTATTCCTTATAAAGTATAAGCCAGAAAAACACCTCCCCCATGACCTCTTAAATTGCATAGAACCCATGATTATTATGGAGACCCAAGATCAGAGATTATGTCAATATCTCTTGATACATATCTCCAAAAAATCCTCCTTACCATGCAACTTCATTATCATTATATTCCTTTAGGGACAAAACAAATATTTAACTCATTTCCTTCTTTTTACTTGCAAATAATATAAAAAATCCTACCCATTCTTTCTTACATCCCAACAACTTTGCATAATTAAATCCCTATTTAAATCTTGTCCATACTTGATGCAGCATATTTCCCTGCTGATCACATCCTACCTAAATCTCAATTCTTTTCCTCTGAATTAGTTAAATGCAACTCTCACATTATCTACCTTAGACATTATAATCTGGACCAAGACTGAAGAGCTGGCTTTGGAGTGTCAAGAAAATAGATAATCTATGAATAAATTTGAAGGGGGAGGAGTGTGGACAACAATGCCATAAATTACAGTATATGTACCTTGATTTATCAAAACCTATATTAAGCTAGCAACGCAGACATTTTCTATTATGGCAGTACAACTAGGAGCTACAATTCATGTCGTCAATGCAGCAAATCACTCAAACTGGACTTTGTCTTTCTCATAAAACATAAGGATGTAATATGCTCTTTTATTGCTCCCATCAGTAACTTTGATAGGAAATGTATGCAAGGTTATTTTGAAAAAAAATGCAAGAAATTAAAAGCTATTATGAGCAATTAAGTAAGTAAGGCAGCAAAAAAGGAGTCAGAAAGTTTATTTTAAAAAGCAAGAGAATTTTGTTGATTTTTACCTTAAATTTAGGAACAAATCTAGTAAACTCCTGGTGCCAATTGTTAAGTGTAGAAGCAGGTGAAATTATTAAGAAAGGTCCCCAAATGTTCTCTCTCTGAAACAGAAAAACTGGGTCAGCCAACTGCAGGAAAACTGAAGAAATTTAATTCAAAATTATAATTAACGACAAGAGGAGTTTAAGAATAGGAGATGCATTACAACAAGAGAAATGGTTCGTATCTCCCATACCTGCACACTCAATGATAATATCCTATGTTAAGAAAAATAATATTCTATGTTAATAATAACACAGGCAAGGAAGTTGCTCGCACACACCTTGAGGAAAAAAAAACCAAGCAATTACTCCCCACCCGCCCTTACGGGTCTTAGTTTATATCATTCACAAAGCACTTATGACATACTGACTTGTATGTGTTGCTTTTCCTTATACTAGATGATCACAACTATTTTACTATTATTTAATTGGTATAGAGTTTTCTGCATTTTTCAAAATGCTTTCACGCATTTCTTCTCATTTAATTCTCACAAATTTCCTGTAAGGCAGATAGTATCCCCACTTTGCAGAAGTGGAAACTAAACCTCACAGAGTTAAAGTGAAGTCAGGTCAAAAGAGGCTAAGTGAATTGTCCAAGTTTACACTGCTAGTAAGCACAGAGCTGAGATGTGAAACCAGGTCTTCTGATCTAACTAACTACAGTGTTTTTGCCACTACAATGGTGGTTCTCTACAGAAGTGGGAGATGGGGAATGAAAACACACATGCTTAGAAACTGTCCTAGTCTTCTTGAAAACCAGAATGTTTCACCACACTGTATCACCCACCCTGTAAAGGCCTTGAAGGCAAGGAGCAAGTCCTACTGTCTTGGTATGCTACGGAGTCTAGCATACTGCTTGATAATGGCTGATTCTCAATAGAAAATGACCCTAGGATGGACAGAGAGGAAGAAGAAAAGACTGCATGCATCTACCCACCTCAGCCAGATGGGCAAGGAGGGCAATGCTCTGTACTGTCTTACCAAGTCCCATTTCATCGGCAAGAATGCCATTAATACCCTGGAAAAAAAATACACATAGTCAACACCTCTCACATTGCATTACACAGGGTTCAACTTACTGCCAAAAAGAACTACCCAAAATGTCAGACTTGTTCAAACGAAAGTGACTAGAGATACCCAGCTTCAGCACTATTACTACTGTAATGATTCCTTTTGCCAGTTCCACAGCTACAACTCTGAATCATGAGACAAACACGCCAAAGCCAGTTTTTCAGCTAATCTAATCCAGGTACAAGTAATCAGGTTTATTACTAAGACTACTTAAGACAAACTTTATACATGATGCAAATAATCCCCAATAAAATCTCCAGGTTAGAAATATACAGACATCTTTCTGATTCTTGTCAAACGATAAAGCTTTTTAAAAAGGATGAAATCTAAAACATTATCTTGTGCTCATTTCACAATACACTGAACCAACGACTTTAGGAAAACAGATAACAAAACAGAGTGGGTATGAATAGTTCTAAAATTTACCTGTTCATAGAGATTTGCCAACCAATTCATGCCTTTCAGCTGATAACCTTTTAATTTGCCATTAAAAATTGTAGGCTGTGGAATATCCTCACCAGCCCGGATAGATGGGTTTGCCAGGCTATAACTCTCCCCAAACCCAGTGCCAGACTTGTTTGCTGCCCGTAGGGCAGCTGCTCGACTTTCTTTTGCATCTTCATCAAATGACCTTGTCTGGAAAATAAAAATATATTAGAAGAAATATATAAGAGGAAAATAATTAAATTCAAATAAAATTCATAATGCCAATATATCTAACTTGTGCTAGTTCGAACAAACTTTCTGATAATATAATGTAATATATTACATGTAAGCATAATACACTTGACTCTTGAACAACATGGGTTTGAACTGTGTGGGTCAACTGATACGTGAAGTTTTTTCACTAAGTATGTGCAGGAGTACTACTTGATCCTGTGGTTGGTTGGATATGTGGATGTGGATCCATAGGTATGGAGGGCTGACTGTAAAGTTATACAAAGATTTTTGACTGCAGGGTGGGTCGGCACCCCTAACTCCCAGAGTTACTCAAGGGTCAAGCGTAAAGTATATTACTAATACTTTAAAATTATTTTAACAATTATATTGAGAATACATTTCTGATAGACAGGCAGTAAGCCATATTACACAATTACTTGCTTCATCAATGAATTTACTAAGATTTGATATAAAACCTGTTTGATTGGTTGGGGTTGGTGAGGAATAGGTTGAGTTTGTCTCTATCCTTGATTTGGACCCTGTCAAAGTTACACAGGGGCTCCTATGCAGTATATTAAACTGTATTTTCCTTACTTAATTTGATCTAACTGCAGTTTCTTTCTGATTTCATTAAATGTCACTATATCATGAACAAGCAAGTTATTACTAAAGTAAAAGAAGGTGCTAACTTAGCAGTTTTAATACATGATATAACTTTCTTAACATGCAACAGTGTGGACTTTTTCACTAAACAACCATGATCCACTTCATTCTATATTACCCATGATCACCAGGAAGGACAGAAGAAAAAAAATAGGCAAACTGTCTTAGCGTCAATCAACACATTCTTAAAGCTCAGACAAGTGAATGCTCGTTTCCCATCTTTCCTCAGGTATTCCTCTATTACTCTAAAGTAAATAGAGACACACACACCCCCAATGCAGTCACATACACATGTACACATCCATTAATGTTTTTAACTGAAAATATGATTAAGATTAAAGGAAGACCACCTAAGTAAAAAGTTGTATTTCCAGGGCCCAACATTTCATTTTTAAGACTCACCCGCGCCTGATGAATATGGTAAGCATTTTCAGCATTCTTCAGGGCCTGGGCTTTGAAATGGTTACTATCTGAAAAGGGAAACGTGTAGATTATAACACCTCATTAACTGATCTCCTTTAAGGATGCAATTTATACTAGCATATGTGGATCCCTGACGCCCACATTCTATTTATCCCTAAGTTCACAGAGGGTGAGGGAGAAGAAAGGCTCAAATTACTTGACAGAGGTAAGGACTTGGAAGTGGCAATGGAGGCAGAGGGCTGCCATGGTCTCTAGGAGCCAAAGCCAGCTCACAAAAGCCACCTCACAAAAGCCACCAGGAGACTGAGCCCCAGTCTCCCAATCCTGCGTTTCTTGCACGAAGCAATGCCGATGCCGGGAAAAGCAAGACAATGAGGATTCAAAATTGTAATATATTTACACCAGGTGATTCCAAAAGAAGAAACAGAGACTGTGTAAATCCCAACATAATCTGAAGCACTCTCATTTTCTCTTATTCTTACTCAACATGATCTTGACCACTATTCTCTGCGAACTTCCTCTCAAACTTTACCCCAATTCCTCCCTCTCTGTGTGGTCACAAAAATACCAAAACAGTCTCTTCTCATGCTTTACTCACATCACCAAGAATCCTGTTATGTGAGAGATGATTTTCTCTAATTAGATATGTTCACTGAATTCTTCTGATACAATATCTTTTATTTCTACGAACAAATCAACACACAAAATATTCCCAAATTTGCAAGATCTTATAACCACACCCTTTCTTTTTCAAATTCTTTAATAAAATTTTTTTATATGCTTATTTTATACAAACATTCACACTTCCCCTACTCCAGTAAAATAAATCCCCCTTTTGATCAATATTACCTATTGATCAAGACAAAACGTGCAAGAATTAATGAGTATAACCTGAGATATGAAAAAATTTTGGGTATCTCCTTCCTCCCATTCCTGATTCAGGACTCACCATAATCCTCCTGTGTGATGTTAACTACCACCCCTCCACCAATGTCAATTTGTCTCTGTGTAGAACTATCTTCCAGTTTCCTTAAGATTTCTTCCTGGATCCCATCATGACCCATGTCTCGTTTGCGACTCATGAAATGGGCATACAACTCTGTCTGGGTGATGAGGAAGTTCAGTTTTCGCTGCTGCCTCTTGGCCTAAAGGGGAAAAAAGATGAAAGTGAAAAGAGTCAAATCACCAATCACATACAAGGGTAGTCAACAGAATTCACTATACATAGTTTGCAAACAATTCCTTTACAAAGTATTTACCTTTAGAAAGGTAAAAATTGTTAATGAACAAATTTTATTATAACTAAGTCAGTGGTACTAAACGCAAGGAATAATCTTCATTTATAGCCTAATAATAACCTATGTTTTGCTCTCCTTTACAAAATAAAATCTTTTTTCCACTAGGCTTCTGTCTAAAATGCTTATTTCTTTACTGTATTACTTTTCTTTAATGGCACTGAGATACCAACTAAATTCAAACAACATGCTTTACTTAATAACTTGGGTGATAAATACACGTGTACAGCTTTATTATTTTTAAAAACATAAATGTGTCCAAAAATCTTCTCTAACACCGAAAGGCAAAATAAATGACGAAGAGCTATAAATTATTCTGAAAGTCAATGAAGGAGGTATATGAGAATAAGAAGCCCATGAAAAAAGAAAATGCTCCCCAAAACAGCCAACTGTTCATCTGTGATAATGATAGCTATAAAACATGAATATAGACCAAATACAAAATCACAAGCACATATACCTTTTTTTAAAATATGAGAAAGCTAAATTCAAAGTGCCTCTGAAATAACCTAGTAAGAAAAATAATCATTGTCAGTAAAAATAATTCTTCAAGATAAACAATAAAATGAGTAAGCAAATGATTCAAAAGACTGAATTATATGAAATACAGCATACACAATAAATACCAAATCAAAGAATCATTATTCTGCATGAACTATTTTATAATAAAATTCATATGAAGTATACTTGATTTATCCTTGATCCACCTCCACAAGAGAAAAACAACAATAAAATAAGGAACATGGCCAGGAAGGACATAAGTCCCAAAGTATGCTACGCAAAACTAGACTTTCTCCTTAAGGTTTTATAACACTTTAGCCAAATTCAGATTAGAAAAAAAAATCTGAGAGTTTGAGAGAAAACTGATTTATTTTCATAAAGGATACAGATGTTCATGTTCTAAAGCTAAAGTACTGTCAAGAAAACCTTTCTAGGAACTTCCCTGGTGGTCCAGTGGTTGAGACTCCGTGCTTCCACTGCAGGGGGCACGGGTCTATTCCCTGGTGGGGAAACTAAGACCCCGCAAGAGGCACAGTGCAGCCAAAAATTAAAAGAAAACCTTTCTAAATTAAACCATAAAAAGTAACATTTTCTTTAACTTTAAGGAAGTCAACTATGTGCCTAAATGAAGAAGGCAAATTAAGGGAACAAGGATACATCAAAAATGTCTTAATTCAAAAATTCAGAGAAAAAGACACATAAGTCAACATAATCACAGATGAAAGCCTCATCAGTTAGCTATCAACATAACTGAGAGAATGTCTCACAAACCTAGATCATAAGCCAAGTCAGTTTCAAAACTTCAAGATCTGTGACTAACTCAAATGCCTCTAAACTCAGTGAGCAAATATTTCCATTAGCATCAAAAGTTTACTAACTCAATAATATGTTTATCTTCCAGGCAAAGAAACAAGTCACCCAGGGACTTAAGAGAACTGGGCAAAATCCATATTCCCCCTCAAAGGCATGAGACAGGAGGGAAGAGAACTCCAAAGAGTCTCCACGGCTCTGCTTTGACAGGAGTACTACCTATACCCGAAAGAAAACATTCAATCCTGATTCCCTTCCTCCTCCAGACCTCAACTGTCCTTCCACTCATCCCAATGGGCTTACCAATGGCAACATAATAACTCTGTCCTCTTAATCTCTCCTCTTGCTTCCCTGAATAATACTCTCAGCTGATACCAAGCTTAGCAAGAGAACTGACTGCAAGTTAAAACAGAAAAGTAGGCGGCAGCAGGTGGGGAGGGGGGAGGTGTCTCAGAAAACTGAGCTAGTTGTCCATTGTCCCTATCTGGCCCTAAATTTGGCAACCAGCCCTCATCTTCCAACAAATCGAAATTACAGCCAGCATCTGGAACCAAGCCCAGATAAGCTCTAAGCTGTTTTCTTTTTCTTTCATTCCTTTTCTTTTTTTGTGGGGGAAGGCTGGGGAAGGGTGTCCTCCAGAAATATTCAAAAGAATAAGGCTACAAAGAATAGAGGAAACGGGGACTTCCCTGGTGGCGCAGTGGTTACGAATCCGCCTGCCAACGCAGGGGACACACGTTCAAGTCCTGGTCTGGGAAGATCCCACATGCCGCGGAGCAACAAAGCCCGTGTGTCACAACTACTGAAGCTTGCACGCCTAGAGCCCGTGCTCTGCAACAAGAGAAGCCACTGCAATGAGAAGCCCACGCACCGCAACGAAGAGTGGCCCCCACTTGCCGCAGCTAGAGAAAGGCCACGTTCAGCAACGAAGACCCAACACAGCCAAAAATAAATAAAATTAAAAAAAAAAAAAAAAAGAAGGGAGGAAGTGAGCACAGAAGAGGGGTGAAGGCCAGGGAGAGGGCCTTACTAAAAGAATAAAAACAGAACTGATTTACTGGACTAAAATCAAGTTATGTCTTAAAATATGTTTTCAACCATTTCATTAGTTAGATTTATAACTTATGAAATGCTAACCAATCTCTTAATATGGCTGCAGCAATTATGGTTTTCAAAATTTCATGCTATTGCCCTACCTCCCGCATTTCTTCATCCAACTTCCGCTGCTCCAAGGCTTCCTTCTCTGCACGTTTGCGGTGTTCCTTCTCCACCTTCTCATACTTCTTCCA
This sequence comes from Delphinus delphis, assembly GCF_949987515.2. Lineage (NCBI taxonomy): Eukaryota > Metazoa > Chordata > Mammalia > Artiodactyla > Delphinidae > Delphinus > Delphinus delphis. Next base: position 84,976,429 of record NC_082684.1, read on the forward strand.
GTACAGAAGCATTTCCTTGGTGAGGCGGCGAGCACGAGGTAAGGTCTCCTTACAGTTTTTCTGGGCCTGCAAGGCAGCTCGACGCACCTCCTTCATGCATTGGTGGGCGAGCTGCAAGTGACAACAATGTTATCACATTGGAGGAGGATCAACACCAGGGCCAGTTCTCCCTGGACTCTAAACCACAACATCCCTCAACCTGTTCAGGGCATATAGTCCTCCTATGGCCACATCTCTTTCTCCCTAATCTGATTAACGTCTCTATACAGTCCTATGAGCCAGTCCCAGACCACAAAGTAATATCAGGGATGAGAAATCTACAGATACATTGCCTTAGAAGATGAAAAAAAAGTATAATAACCTAAGATGTTCTGGGAAGTTTTGAAATATTATCATACACATTAATAATAAAAGCTTTCGGGAATTCCCTGGCAGTCTAGTGGTTAGGGCTCTGCACACTCACTGCTAAGGGCCCGGGGGTTCAATCCTTGGTTGAGGAACTAAAATCCCACAAGCCGTGTGGCATGGCCAAAAAAAATTTTTTAATAATAATAATAATAATAGCTGTCAGTGTTTATTATATGCTAGGCACCATTCTAAGCTTAACATATATTAAACTAATTCATTCTCCACAAAAACACTGTGAAGTTGATATTTTATATATAGATGAGGAAATGAGGATGAGTGACTAGCCCAGGGATACACAACTAGTAAGGTTACCTCATCTAATTCTCACAATACCCAAAGAAAGTTGCATTAATTCCCTCTAAGGGAAAGTATTAATACCATCATTTCTTAGATGAAGAGACTGAGCACAGGATGACGGCATGATTTGCCCAAGGAATTAGCAGTTGGCTATGGTCTTACCCCCCAAAATTTGAAAACCAGAAATGCGAGGAAGAGCAATTTTATTTTTAAAATAGATTGAAAAAGAAATGGAACTGAGTTATTTGTAGTGAGGTGGATGGACCTAGAGCCTGTCATACAGAGTGAAGTAAGTCAGAAAGAGAGAAACAAATACCGTATGCTAACACATATATATGGAATCTAAAAAAAAAGGTTCTAATGAACCTAGGGGCAGGACAGGGATAAAGACGCAGACGTCACCACCTAGAGAGGTGGGATAGCGAGGGTGTGAGGGAGGGAGATGCAAGAGGGAAGAGATATGGGGACATGTGTATATGTATACCTGATACACTTTGTTATAAAGCAGAAGCTGACACACCATTGTAAAGCAATTATACTCTAATAAAGATTTTTTTTTAAAAAAGAAAAAGACACAGACGTAGAGAATGGACTTGAGGACACGGGGTGGGGGAAGGGTAAGCCAGGACGAAGTGAGAGAGTAGCACTGACATATATACACTACCAAACATAAAATAGATAGCTAGTGGGAAGCAGCCGCATCGCACAGGGAGATCAGTTCGGTGCTTTGTGACCACCTAGGGGGTGGGCTAAGGAGGGTGGGAGGAGACGCAAGAGGGAGGAGATATGGGGATATATGTATACATAGAGCTGATTCACTTTGTTATACTGCAGAAGCTGAAACAACATTGTAAAGCAATTATACTCCAATAAAGATGTTAAAAGAAAATAGATTGAGAACATTTAGAAACTCTCTTAAGTACTATTAGATTAAGTATCAACAGGTCACAAGAGACAAGAGCAGCAACCATAGATCTAAATAATAAGAACACATTCCAGCAAAACATAAAATGGGAAATATAATCGTACCTTGCGGCTATTGGTGAGAAACAGGTTACGAGCTGAAGCTTTCTGCTTGTTGGCCTAAAATAGTTAAAAACAATAATTCATTTAGGATTCTTTTTTGAAATACAATTGTGTAGACTGGCACCGTACTTTACTGATCTCCTCAAAGATTAAAAAATAAAATGCCAAACCAAGCGTAGTCAAAATACATTACTTCTTTCAATTAAAATAAAATACATTACTTCTAAGAGTCACCCAAATGTACCAACTCAGAACCACACATAAAGCTCCTAAAGCCTCATTAAAAAAAATAAACTGGTGTTGTATCTGCCTTAAATTGAGTCTTCTGTATCCTTCTGGAAAGAATTTAAGCTATATTTAAGGCTTGAAGTGAACTAGGAAAATGTAACAACATACCCTAATCCTAGCACCACCCTGATTTAGAACACTGCTTTCTAGGGCCAATATGCAAAGAAGCTGAGACAGCAGGGCACTCAGATACAAAAATCATTAGGAGAAAGGTAAACTAGCTTCTTAGTTTGTGATTCTAGCCCCACCTCCAGCCAAGGCAAACCCACTGCCACTATTATTCAATTTTTACCACCACTTGACCTCATCTTCTTCAACAAAAATTCCAAGGCAGACCTAACACAATATGACTCAGCAGCCCACAACCAAGTCCCAAGCTGCTTATTATGTCTACCACTTCAGTTAAAAAAAAACTAGCTTCAATAAAGATACCTGATTTTAACCATGATGGTCCATTTATTTGATATGGGAAAGAAGAGGCAGAGCTGAGTGGCTCTCTGACTATTAAAGAGATCTCCCCCAGACTGTAAAGAAACAATGGGTGCGAAGTTATACAAAGGGCCTGAAAGCCATTTCGATAATAATCCCACCTCAGACTGTCTGACTAAGGGAATTTTTAGGGCTTTTAATAAAAACTTTCTCTAATTCTAAAGCAACTATTGCCACTTTAAAGATAAAAATCTCAAATATTCCCACTGAATTCCTTATCATCAGAGGGCATCATCTGAAGCCTCTTCAAGTATGAAACAAGTTTTTCTGTAACTTTTCCCATCACGAATGTTCATACAAAGTCAACAGGCACATGAAAAGGTGCTCAACATCACTAATTATCATAGAAATTCAGTCAAAATAAAAATGAGATATCACCTCATACCTGTCAGAATGGCTACCATCAAGAGGACCACAAATAAATGTTGGAGAGGATATGGAAAAAGGGAACCCTAGCACACTGCTGGTGGGAATGTAAATTGGTACAGCCACTATGGAAAACAGTATGGAGGGCCCTCAAAAGACTAAAAACAGAACTACCATATCGCCCAGCAATTCCACCCCTGGGTATACATCCAAAGAAAACGAAAACACTAAGTCAAAAAGATACACGCACCCCAATGTTCATAGTAGCACTATTTACAATAGCCAAGATATGGAAGCAACCTAAGGGTCCAACAACAGATGAATGAATAAAGAAGATGTGATACACACACACACACACACACACACACACACACACACACACAAACACCCGTAATATTACTCAGCCATAAAAAAGAATGAAATTCTGCCATTTGCAACAACATGGATGGACCTAGAGGGTATTATGCTTAGTGAAATAAGTCAGAGAAAGACAAATACTGTATGTTATCACTTACATGTAGAATCTAAGAAATAAAACAAATGAATATAACAAACCAGAAACTGTCTCATAGATATAGAGAATAAACGAGTGGTTACTAGCGGGAAGAGGGAAGAGAGGGAACAAGATAGAGGTATGGGATTAACAGGTACAAACTACTATGTATAAAAAATAAAATAAAAAATAAATAAATAAATAAGCAACAAGGATATATTGTATAGCACAGAGAACTTAGCCAATATTTTATAATAACTTTAAATGGAGTATAATGTATAAAAATTTTGAATCACTATGCTGCACACCTGAAACTAATATTATAAATCAACTATATCTCAATTAAAAAAAAAGAATGCTCAAACATATACTCTCTCTCCAGAAATATAATTGCAATGGAGGGAGGGGAAGTAATTGCACAATGCAGAGGCACCATCATACTAAGGGATCAAAGCTAGTATCACAATATAGGGACAGATGTGTCAAGTGCCTCCTGATGAGGTATGTCAAGAACATATCACTCTCTAGTAATATTGCCAAAAATGCATAATTCAAATCTAATCCCAAGGAAACATCACACAAACCCAAATTCAAAAATATTCTACAAAATTATATACTCTTCAAAATAACAATGTCAGGAAAGATGAAGGCTAAGGAATTGTTTCAGAATAAAGGAGATTAATGAGACATGACAATTAAATGCAACATATAGTCCTAGATTGATTCAGGGATGGGGAAAGTGCTATAAAGGACATTATTGAAACAAGTGATGAAATATGAAAACCTATGGGTCAGATAATAATTTTTAATACTGCACTGTGGTTATGCACTAGATGATTTCCTTTTTCTTCGGAAACACACAATTATTAGGAGTAAATTTAGCACAAAATCTCAAACTAACCCTTAAAGTGAGTGAGGAAAAAACTATGCATTTATATGGCAAAAGAAAATGAGGCAAACAGGTGCTAAATACAAGTAAAAGACACATGGCAGTTCCTTGCATTATTCTTGCCATATTTTTTCTTTTTTTTAATTTTTAGTTAATTTATTTATTTATCTATTTTTTGGCTGTGCTGGGTCTTTGTTGCTGTGCACGGGCTTTCTCTAGTTGGAACTACCGTTCTATTTTTAGTTTTCTAAGGGACCTCCATACCAATTTACATTCCCACCAACAGTGTGCTAGGGTTCCTTCTTCCCCACATCCTCTCCAACATTTGTTATTTGTGGTCCTTTTGATTAACAGCCATTCTGACAGATGTGAGGTGATATCTCATTTTTGTTTTGATTTGCATTTCTCTGATGATTAGCAATGTTGAGTATCTTTTCATGTACCTGTTAACCATCTACATGACTTCTTTGGAAAAGTGTCTATTCAAGTCTTCTGGCCATTTTCTGATTAGGTTGCTTTTTTGATACTGAGTTGTATGAGCTGTTTATATATTTCGGATATTAATCCTTTGCCAGTCATACCGTTTGCAAATATTTTCTCTCATTCTATACATTATCTTTTTGTTCTGTCAATGGTTTTCCTTGCTGGCCAAAACCTTTTACATTTAACTAGGTCCCATTTGTTTACTTTTGCTTTTATTTCTTCTTTTGCCTCAAGAAACAGATCCAAAGAAATACTGCTACAACTTATGTCAAAGGTTGTTCTGCCTATGTTTTCTTCCAGGAGTTTCATGGTTTCAGATCTTATCAGATCTTCTCAGGTCTTGAATCCAGTTTGAGTTTATTTTTGTATACGGTGTGAGGAAACTGAACTAACTTTAGAGTTATGGAAAACATGCAAAAAATAGTAGAGTTCCCTTACTACTTCCCACCCACGCTTTCCCTAATTTTAGCAACTTATATAACCATAGTGCAATTATTAAGAAAGGAAATTAACTGCCCTTTAGAGCCCATGAGCCACAACTACTGAAGCCCGTGAGCCACATCTACTGAAGCTCGCACGCCATAACTACTGAAGCCCATGTGCCTAGAGTCCATGCTCTGCCACAAGAGAATCTACCGCAATGAGAAGCCCACGCACTTCAACAGAGTAGCCCCCACTCACCACAACTAAAGAAAGCCCATGCAGCAACAAAGAGCCAATGCAGTCAAAAATAAATTAATTAAAGTTCCCTTTAAAAAATAATAAAAAAGTGATGCTTCTTGACACTTACGAATTTAAAAAAAAAAAAAAAAAGCAAGGAAATTAACACCAGTAAAGTATTAACCAAATTATATATAGATCTTATTTGAATGTCAACAACTTTTCCACTAATATCCTTTCACTGTTCCAGGATCCTACACAGGATCTCACAATGCGTTCATTTAGTTGTTCTTCTCCTTAATCTCTTCCTGTATGTAACATTTCCTCAATCCTTCTCTTTCATGTCCTTGACACTTTTGAAAAGCACCAATCAGTTATTCTGTAAAGTGTCCCAAAATGTGTGGTTTTCCGCTGTCTCCTCATGATGGGAATGACATCATTTACTATGGCAAGAATACCAGAGAAATGATGTTTTGATGATGTGCTCCTCTCAGTGCATCACATCAAGGAGTTCATGATATCAAAATTTATATTACTAGTGATGTTTACTTTGATCATTTGGTTAAGGTCCACTCTGCCAGTTTTGAAGCTATGCAACTTCTGTTTCTCCTCTACCTTTTGCCCTCTAATTTTAGCATTCATAAGTGGATGTAGTCTGCAACAATTATTACTGTGGTATTTGCATAAAGATAATTTTATTTCCTTCTACACTTTCTAATTGGAATTCCTACTGAAAGGAAGAGTTGTTCCTTCTACACTTTGTCTATTCAAGTATTTACTTATAACAGTATGGACTGACAAATATTTCTTTTATTCTATGGGTCAAAATCCAGTATTATTCTTATTTATTTTGTTGCTCAAATTATTCTAAATTTCGCCATGAGGCGCTCCTTCAGGTTGCCTCCTGTGTTCTTTTGACAAGCCCCACCTCCCCCCAATCTTTCTTCAGAACTTCTTTACTTTCTGGCACCACTTAAAAATGTTCTTCATTTTGTCTTTGGCTGCCCTGCACGGCTTGCGGGATCTTAGTTCCCTGACCAGGGGTTGAACCCGGGCCCCGGCAGTGAAAGCACAAAGTCCTAACCACTGGACCGCCAGAAAATTCCCCAAGGTTCATTTTGTATTTTCCCTGCTGAGTTCTGGAATACGGTACTTCTTCAAGGAGCCTTGGTTCCTCTTATTAGAGAATAAAAGTTGTTTAGAAATCAAGACCCAGGGACTTCTCTGGTGGTGCAGTGGTTAAAAATCCGCCTGCCAATGCAGGTGACATGGGTTCGATCCCTGGTCTGGGAAGATCCCACATGCCACAGAGCAACTAAACCCGTGTGTCACAACTACTGAAGCCCGCGCACCTAGAGCCCGTGCTCCGTGACAAGAGAAGCCACTACAATGAGAAGCCCACGCACCGCGACGAGGAGTAGCCCCCGCTCTCCGCAACTAGAGAAAGCCCGCTCGCAGCAACGAAGATGCAACACAACCAAAAACAAATAAATAAGTAAGTAAGAAATCACGACCTGGTTGCCAGGTATCTTCATTGTTACTGGGGTGTCACTGCTTCTAGGCCCTCTCAGCAAACAGAACCAGAAAAAATATACATATGCATGCTAATCCATGCATACACACCCAAGTATATTTCAGTTATCTATCTGTATGTGTGTATATATATATGAAACCATGAATTTATACTGATACCTCTGATCCCAGTCAAACTTCATGGGCTTCATTTTAGCTTTCCCCTTCTCCTTACTTATAACTTCTTTCTCCAGCAGTGAGAAACTGGCTCATCTACAATATATTTACTTATTTGTTCAATCCTAGTATACACATAAAGTAGTTTCAAAATTGCTAACCTATTCATTACCCTATGAGAAACACTTTTACTATGTCAATCATGGCATTTACGCATAGTTCCATCAGTCTTTAGCCTTACATACCCAATCAAAATAATGTTCTCCTCAGTTACTTAGATGAGTTCTTTCTTCCCCACTCCCTGCAACTTGATCATGTTACTCATTTCTAATACAGTTAAGTTCATTTGTTCCTACTTTTATTCCATTTTGACCACACATCCCCCCAACCTCCCTCTCCACCCACATCCTGGTTGGTTTAATACTGGAGGTATATCAGAAATCTGTGAAACATTACTATGGTTCTAAAAGTCAGCCTCATACAAAATATACTCAAAGACTCCTTCCTCCTCATCCTTGCTACCCTGTTCCCATTCCTTCCCTCCTTTCCACCCTTTTCCCACTTGCCCTCTATAAGGAATCAATCACTTTAATTTCTGCTTCATCCTTCTTGAATTTCTTTTGAATGAATGAGCAGATATTTGTGTACTTTCTTGTATTCCCTTTATTCTTACATGAAGGGTATACTTACTTTTTTGTGTTTTGCCTCTTTCACTTAACTGTATATCCTCGAAATTACTTCAAATCAGTTCAGGGAGGTCTTCTTCATTCTTTATTTTTAACAGCAGTATAATAATCCACTGAGATCTACCATCGTTTAATTCAAGGCCCATGTATGAACATTTAGATTGTTTCTGTTATTTTGCAATTACACATAATGCTACAATGAATAACTTTGTTTACATGTATTCGTGTATGGTTGCTTTAGCTTTAAGGTAGATTCCTAGAACTGGTAGTGCTGATTTTAAAGGTAAGTGCATCTGTAGATTGCTAGGTGTTGCCAACTTACCCCACAACACAGTCCTAATTTGTATTCCTATCAGTAATTTATGAGAGCACCTGCTTCCCCACAGGCTCCTTAACAGAATGTGTTGTCATATTTTTAAATTTTTGCCAGTGTGATAGGTGACAAATAGTGTCTAAGTGTTATTTTAATTTGTATTACCCCAATTATGAGAGACTTTGAACCTTTTTAATATGTTTTAGAGCCATTTTTATATCTCTTTGCTAACTGTCTATTCTTGACATTTTCCCATTTGTCTACTGAATCTGTGGTCATTTGTCCCTCCATTTTTTTTTTTAATATTTATTTATTTTGGCTGCACTGGGTCTTAGTTGAGGCATGCAGGATCTTCGTTGTGGCATGTTTAGTTGTGGCATGTGGGATCTTTAGTTGCAGCATGTGGGCTTCTTAGTTGCAGCATGTGAACTCTTAAGTGTGGCATATCTAGTTCCCCGACCAGGGATTGAACCCAAGTCCCCTGCATTGGGAGCACAGAGTCTTACCCACTGGACCACCAGGGAAGTCCCTGTCCCTCAATTTTTAATAGTTCTTTCCATATTATTAGAGGTAACAGCCCTTTGACTGTAGTATTCAATGTAAATAATGCAGACTTCCCTGGTGGCGCAGTGGTTAAGAATACGCCTGCCAATGCCGGGGACATGGGTTCAAGCCCTGGTACGGGAAAATCCCACATGCAGCGGAGCAATTAAGCCTGTGTGCCACAACTACTGAAGCCCGCACACCTAGAGCCTGTGCTCTGCAAAACGAGAAGCCCATACACCGCAACAAAGAGTAGCCCCCGCTCGCCGCAACTAGAGAAAGCCCGCATGCAGCAGCAAAGACCCAACACAGCCAAAAATAAATTTTAAAAATTAAAAATTAAAAAAAATAATATCTCCCAGTTTGTCAGTTGTCTTTTTTTTTTTTTTTGGCGGTATGCGGGCCTCTCACTGTTGTGGCCTCTCCCGTTGCGGAGCACAGGCTCCGGACGCACAGGCTCAGCAGCCATGGTGCACAGGCCCAGCCGCTCCGCGGCATGTGGGATCTTCCCAGACCGGGGCACGAACCCGTGTCCCCTGCATCGGCAGGCAGACTCTCAACCACTGCGCCACCAGGGAAGCCCCTGTCAGTTGTCTTTTGTCATGCAAAAATTTATTTTTATGCGGCCAGATTTAAGAGTATTTTTTTTATTACCTCTGGATATTGAATCATAGTTAGAAACTCTTTTCCTACACAAACGTTAGATAGAAATGCAGTTGTTTTATTCTAATATTTGTATGATTTCTTTTTTTTACACTGAGATGCCAAATCCATTTGGAGTATATGTGTGAGATACAGACCTAATTTTATCTTTTACAAAATGGCTACCTAGTTGTCCCAACACCATTTATTAAAGGTACTACTGATCTATCTGCCCATTCATGTGTCAGTACCATACTGTTCTAATTGTAGAGATTTTATAGTATGTTTTAATGTTTGGGAAGGCTTTTTTTACTGTTTCCCTAGCAATTCTCGCATACTGACTTTTTCCACATTGAGTTTAGAATCATCTTCTCTAAATTCATAAAATATCCTGTTCATATGTCTATTAAGATTGCACTCAATTTATAATGAAGCAATTAACTGGGTAAAATGCAAACCACTGGTGAATCTAAGTAAACAGTATAAGGGGACTTGGTGGTCCAGTGGTTAAGAACTGGTCTTGCAAAGCAGGGACGCTGGTACGATCCCTGGTCAGGGAACTAAGATACCACATGCCTCGGGGCAACTAAGCCCACACACCACGACTAGAGAGCCTGCGTGCAGCAACTACAGAGCCCACACACTCTGGAGCCTGCACGCCACAACTAGAGAGGAGCCTGCGCACCACAATAAAGATTCCGCATGCTGCAACTAAGACCCGACACAGCCATAAATAAATAAATAAACAAATAAATAAATAAATAGGGTATACAGACATTATTCCTGCAACTTTTAAGTTTGAAATTAGTATATCAAAACATTCAAGCAAATTAAAAGAGCAAAATGAATGCTTATACATGTTTTTCCTAAATCATTCACATTTTCTTCTAATACCTGTGATTATTCAGTAACATCCAAATGTTTATAAAGTCTAAGAAACACACGTCCATCATTTTATTTTAATTTCCTGCATTATGACCTATCAATTTGCTGTCAAATCTCTATTTCTTTATGTAAGAAAACTGCATTCCTCAAAGAGGTTTCCCTCCATTTGTTTGGCCAAGGAGCATAACACAACAATTATCTCATGTATTTTGATAAAATTCTAGAAAATCAGTTAACTGAAGAGAGTACTATTCAGGATTTTCCTAATTCCAAAAGATTAGTTTTCTTTCTGAACCGTGTGAAGGTATCTACCTCTCACAGCTTCTCTTTGGAGGGCAGGCAGAGAAAACATTCTATCTGGAGGCACTCACTTACCTTTGGTAGTTCCTTTTTCACAATGCTGAGCCATACTTTCCTGCGACGGGCATTGAGCTGCTCAATGGATAAGTGCTTCTTCTTGGTGCCAGGAGGAGGTGCATCATGAGAGAACTTGGCAAAGACTTTGGTCTGGTGGTGGTGGCGACGAGGGGATTCTTCAGAGGAAAGTTCTTCATCCCTTCGCCTTTTTTTCTTCACTTTTTTCAACTTAGCTGCAAAGGAAACAGACTCTCAGAAGGTTGCATTTCTTCCCTTCCACAGGAGAAAGTCACAAAACAACCTCATCACTTTAAGAAAAATCAAGGTTCTTTTCTCATTCCACTGAGACTGGCAATGTTTCTCCTTTTATCTATTCAGGTCCATGAATATTCCAAGAAGAAGCTAACACTACCTCAAAAAAGAACACTGGATACTCCCTCTGTTTACATGAAAGAGAAATAGAAGAGAACCTAAGAACTGTATTTCTTTTGAACCCAACAATAGGAAAGGAGGCTTATGAAGTATCATGAGCTCAAGTCATGATCAGAGGAAGGAACTTTTCTACTTGGTAGCAATGTAAGGTGACTAAAGAAAAATAACAGAGAAAGAAAAAAAATGCATTAACTGATATGACACTGAGACCTGTGAAAAGAAAACTGCACATGAAACAAAAATCTAGTTTGAGAGGGAGGGTGGAAGGATGAGAAAATACTGAGATAAACAAGGAGGATGTGGAAGAAATAAGGGAAGAAGGCTGAAAAGAGTGTTTCTGTACAGAGTTCATGCCTTTAGGGGAATAAAATCTGCCTAGTACAGATAGTCTAAAACTTTCCTTTCCTATTTCCTTCCTGACTTCCAGCTGCTTGGAACTCAGAGAGGAAAACACATTTCCTGGCAAACGTGCAAACAAGCACTACAGAAGATCATCAGGAGGTGTCTATTTTAAATCACTACATACAGCAACAATGATAACTTATTCCAAATACTTCAGGTGACTCTACATACTTCCCTGTGTATAACTAACTTCTTTCTGTCCCAGAACATTTTCAATATTTGGAGAGTATGTAGAAGAAAAAAAGGAATAACCTAATTGGCTTAAATCTCTGGCAAAGAATCTATAGTTCTCATGTCTTCATAATTCTAGAATAGATCATAAACCAAATACAAAATAAATTTAATACTATTTACAACTAGTAATCGGATAAGGGAGACTAGGGTTTTTCAGATAAAGCAAATTTCTACTACATGGATTATGTTCAAAGCCCAAACGTACCTGGAACTAAGAATGAGTAAAGGTAGAAGGCAAGTCAATATCCTCACCTTTAAGTTTCTTTTCTTCCTTGAATTTCTTTTTTTTAGGTCCAAGAAGGTGCCGTTGCTGCTCATAGAAAGGGTCATATGTGGAGAGCAGTCCTGCACTGTAGTATTGGTATTGCTGCAACTGAAGTAGGCAAAGACAGTGATGTTTAGAAGGGCCTGTCTTTCCTACAGCACAGCCTTCAAATTATCTTTACTAAAGAAAGCTGATCCAGAGAAAAAACATAATTCCTACATACAGTATCCTTCCCACAAAGAGACCAATAAACGTTTAATACATCAAAGTGAATTATTTCCTTAACTTCAGAACAAAATGGGTTCATTAGCTATGCACATGGAAAGTTGTTGAAAATAACTTAAAAAAACAAATAAACAAAAAAGAAAAACCTTCATGATTCTGATTCTCCACCAGAATATTTACTTTGTCCTGACACATATTTATCATTGCAGAAAGGTCTCCTCTTCAATTCATCAACAAGAAATAAACCATACTTCTACTACCGATAGGTCCCCAGATTTACTAAGGTTTCTAATGCCTGCTTTCCCAGCTCTTAGCCTTATATTTAGTTTGAATAGTCCCCAGCCATGACAATTCTTCAATCTCTGAAGTCTTCTCTCTTCATTTCCCACTAAGAGTCTGACAATATTATACATAGTGTCTTTGTTACCAGAATTCTAACATATGAATAATCTATTTTTTTTCTGTCTAGAGAGTACTTAATCTTTTCAAACATTTCATTCAAATTGACCTCCAAAGCTCAAATTTTGTCTGACCTATTACTAACGGGTAAATACGAAGATAAATAAAATTAGATAGTCCACTGCAGAATCTCTTTCCTGAATTACAGGCAAATGAGTTGTTCAAAGACTGAAACTAGGATAGAAGAGTGACATGGAGAACTATTACAAGGTCCTCTGTTAAAGCATTCACACAGCTGTAAACTTAAAATCTGTGGACTTTCCCACATGTGGCTTTTACTTCAATTTTAAGAAGACCAAGTATTTTGAGCACCAACTGCCTTAGCACTGTACTTTAAAAAGGAACTCCTTGTCTAAGTCAAAAGTCATACATCTTCATACATCTTACTATTTATTACTTCTACAGGTTTATAACTTTTAGCATATTATTCAAAGCTTTCTGAACTGACTTTGGACTTTAACTAATTGCTGGAATGTTTTAGGTCTTCAAATATTCTATTGCTCATTATGTACAAAGTGCTACACTCCTGACAAAAATCAGAAGGCGTTTGTAACACCATTCAAATAGTTGCCACATAAAACTATCATCAATCTAATGTTAGTATGTGAAGAAAGGGAGTTTTTCCAAGATAGGAACACTTCCAAAGAACAACTGCATTAAAAAGCAACCACAAGAATTTTAAATGGTGCAGCTGCTTTGGAAAACAGCCTGACAGTTCCCCCAAAGGGTAAGCATAGTTTTATCATATGACCCAGCAATTCTTTTCCTTGGTATATACCCAAGAGAAATAAAAATACCTGTCCACACCGAAAATCTGCACACAAATCTTCAGGGCAGCATTATTCATACGAGCCAAAAAGTGAAACAAGTCACTATTCATAGCTACAATCCATAAAACCCAAAAAGTAGAAGCAATCCAATTAGTTCATCAAATGATGCATGGATAAGTAAAACGCACTATGTCCATACAATGGAATATTATTTGGTAATAAAATGGAATGAGGTACTAATACATGCTACAACATGAATGAACCCTGAAAACCTTATGCTAAGTGAGAGAAGCTGGACACATGTTGTTCCATTTGTATGAAGGGTCTAGAATAGGCACATTTATAGAGACAAATGGTGGACTGATGACTGTCTGGGGCTGAGGGGAATGAAGAGAATGAGGGGGGGAGTTCCCTGCTGGCCTAGTGGTTAGGATTCCAGACGTTCACTGCTGTGGCCCAGGTTCAATCCCTGGTAGGGGAACTGAGATCCTGCAAGCCACACAGCAAAAAATTTAAAAATGTAAAAAATTTAAAAAAAAAAAAAAAAAGAAAGAAAGAGAATGAGGGGCAAGAGCTAAGAGAAATGAGATTTCTTTTTGGGGTGAGAAAATGTTCCAAAATTAGAAAGTGATGATAGTTACAAACTCTATGAATATACTAAGACCAACTGAACTGTGTACATTAAAAGGCTGAATTTTTTTGGTATGTGAAGTATATTTCAATTATCAGAACAACCACAACCACCACCTAAATATAAAGTTAAAATGATGTATTTTCAATTAATATAAACCAGAGGGTAAATACCCAGCATGAAAATCTGAGATTTCTCCTGAAACCCTTACCTCCTTGTCTTTACTATACTTATTCTGGTGAAGTTTCTTATATTTGTGCAGTCGCAACATATTATGAAGTTCTTCTCTGCTGAGATTGAGTTCTTCTTCTTCTTCTTCTTCTTCTTCATCATTGTCTTCACTCTGAGAATCTGCCTCACTGGATTCATCACTTAGCAGAATGCTCTGAAAAAGGGAGGAAATGGAAATGGAACCTCTGATATGAAGCAATTCCTTTTATAATCCAAGGGTTTTTTCCAGATCCCAAAACAATGACAAAAACAGCTGGAGGATAGTCATTCCAGTTTCCCTTATACTATTCTTTACCAATTCATCTAAAAAACAAAAAGATACCAATTAAACCTAGTAGTCACGAATGAAAGAGCGCCAAAACATGAGAAATGCTATCAACAGCAACAAGGCTAAATTTCACTTAGTACATACGCTACACATAAGGTAATTTAAATAAATGTCAAATACCAAGGCAAAAAACTAAACAAAACCTAAAAAGCTACTATAGGGCATAAAGATATAATACAGAAAACAAGCTGTGATGCCTAATAAAGGGGAAACAACCCCAAAATCCATTAACTGATGAATGGATAAACAAAATGTGGTATTATCCAGATAACGAAGAATTATTCAGCCATTAAAATGAAGGAAGTAGTACCGACATGTGCCACAACACGAATGAACCTTGAAAACATTATGCTAAGTAAAAGAAGCCAGACATAAAAGGCCATATTTTATGTTTTCATTTATATGAAATGTCCAGGATAGGCAAATCCACAGAGACAGAAAACAGGTTAGTGGCTCCCAAGGGCTGGGGAAAGTAGAGAAAGGGTGACTGTTAATGAACAGAGTTTCTTCCTGGAGTGTTGAAAATGTTCTGGAATTAGATAGTGGTAATGGCTGTATTAACTTTATGAAAGTACTAAAAATTATTAAATTATACACTTTAAAAGGGCAGATTTTATGGCATGTGAATTACATCTCAATTTTTTAAAATGTGATGGCCAAGCATAAGGTTACTGCATTCCCAACAGTTTAAAACCTCATTGATGTGAAGCTAATCAGGCCTTTTCCACATGAGCGTTTTAAAGGGGCTGGTGATAAAAATAATAGACTACCTTTAAATTACTTTGAGCTCTTCATAAGAAAAGTATAAAATAGAGAAATAATTAGTTTCAATAAAAGAAATGCTAACCTTAATTCAGTCTAGCTAATGACAGTAATCTTGTAAGAGTATAAATGAGATTGTCACTGCCTTGCTTACAAACACTCCAACTGCCTAGCACTGTAACAAGAGTTAAAATACAAATTCCGTAACATAGTGTACAAGGCCCAACATGATCAGCTAATAACCTCAGTTTCTACTATCCTCTCATTTACTGTGCTCCAGCTATACCAACCTCCTTTCTTCCCCAAACATACCAAGTTGCTTCCTTTCTCAGGACTTCTGCCATTGTTCCTTCTGATTGAAATGCTCTTATCTTAAACCTTCACATAGTTCCTTCTGATCATTCAGCAATCAGTTGAAATGTTACCTCTTTAAAGAAACTGTATTTATTTCTTATTTACAGGCTTACTCACTGCCTCCCTACATTAGAATGTAAGCTCCTCAGGGCAGGAACTCTATCTATCTACAATAGTATCTCCCAAGGCAGTACGTGCCAATCAACACCTGTTGAATGAATGAACTACTCAGAGACTAATAAAAAAAAAACAGATTAATAATCCTGATTACAAGCCAGTGAGAGCAAGGATCTTATCTGATATATTTCTGTACTCCCTTGCTCAGTATAGGGCTTCATTCCCAAAAATGTTTGCTAAAATGAACTTCGTTGAGTCCTCTAGATTTTTCTCTATAATCTCTTAAAAAACCACACCCAGGGCTTCCCTGGTGGCGCAGTGGTTGAGAGTCCGCCTGCCGATGCAGGGGACACGGGTTCGTGCCCCGGTCCGGGAAGATCCCACATGCTGCGGAGCGGCTGGGCCCGTGAGCCATGGCCGCTGAGCCTGCGTGTCCGGAGCCTGTGCTCCGCAACGGGAGAGGCCACACAGTTAGAGGCCCACGTACCACAAAAAACAAACAAACAAAAAAAAAAACCAACCACACCCAGAATAAAAGACTCATGTCTAGGAAAATCTCTGCCAATGTGCCATAATTAGTCAGTAACCTCTCCTTCTATTTGTAATTTTAGTAGGTTATTTGAATTATAAACATTCTGCCTTATCTCTTACCTTTAGCCACTTTCTGCTTTTCTTCAACTTAGAGAAGTTATATAAATTCCCTTTGTCAGATTTTGTTTCTGTGTAAAGAAACATAAAGAATAAAAAAATGAAAGGACACTTGCCCCAAAAGAACTGATAGTCCAAAGAGGGATCTCACACCACACTGACCTGACTGTAGAACTCCATTCAATGAATATGTGTTTAACATTCCAGAACTACTTGCTCCAGAAGTCTCACCAAGCAATGAATTTGGAGGTTCTTCCTTAACTTGTATCAAGGGATCCCCAGATTGGGGTAATAAAGGATTATTGTCATCCAGTCCATCTTCACTTTCATCACTATAAATTGAAGAATGGTGAATCCACAATAACAGCCGACCCAGCAAAATATTATAATTTATGGTTAGCAGACTGAACACTTTACAGAAGAAATTGATCCTCTGATTAAGCTGACTGTATTTTATTTGAAAGAAAGAAGGAAAAAAAAAAATCAAACATCCCAAAACCCATAAAAGATACTTTAACCATAAAATCTACAGGAATGATGGGAATCAGAAATGTGGTGAAACGTTATATTGGGAATATGGGATACCATACCTAGAAATATTCCTGTTGAAGATGGCTGATGTTTGTCGCAGGAAATGGTCCAACCGGAGGGCCCTCTCCAGGTACTGAAGATAGAGGGGCTTTGCCAGCTCAGTGAAGCCGCCATCGTCCCCGGCACCCAACTCCGAGGCCATAGAACAAATCTGTCTTCATGCACAAGGGTTTCCGACTGCACGGCTGCAGAATGGAGATAAGTAGTGAAAGATGAAATGCTATTCATTCTCCCTTTATTTTGCCTGCTTGCTATCAATATGAAGAGAAATCAGACCTTCTAGACACAAGAAGAGAATACAGCAGTCTACAGAAAGACCATGATGAAGTTCTTGTTAGGCATTGCCTCCTAATGCAAATGCAGACGTTAAAAGGATGAGAAAAACACCAAACTAGAAATACTGTCACCTGTCACAATGAAAATTCTTGATACTTTTTTGAAGCAGTGCCTTAAAATATATACTCAATTCTCTTTCATCTTACAATTAATAATTACTCACAACTATCCAAATCTGTACCACAAGTTCACTGTTGTACACCTCACAGAGGAGCACATGTTCTCAGCATCACCCTTCAAAACAGCTGCTCCCTTTTTCACTTTGTATTTACATTCATACATATGTGTGAGGTAGTCCACTTACAAGGGAATAGATATACTGGCAGAGTATTTTACAATCCCTTATAAACATGTCATATAGTATAAAGATTTAGAGATGATTTAGAAAACTGGAACAAAGAGAATAAAAGTGAGGGTGAGAAACCTGAGCATTCTCTTTGCTACCTTATGTTGTTAAGGACAATGTTAGACTAAGAACATCTTCACTAGAGAATCAATCAGTGTTAACAACCTTCCCCCCAACTGTCTTTCATGTAGCATCTTCTTCCTTATAACTGGTTATCTTTAAAGAGTTAAGGGGCCGAGCCAAGATTAAATAATGGGATAACACAGAGCAATCAGCCCATCATCTGACATACAGCGAGTACTCAATAAATAGTAAATTACTTGTAAAAGTTCATAATCTAATAAATTAAGGTATAATCTTTAAAGGAAACCAGAACATCTTTATCTTGAGTTGTCTTCTCTTTTTATTACAGATTTTAAAAATTTCCTAATACAATCTTTCTCCTTAAGAGAATGTTAAAAATTCTCTCCCAATTCAGCCACAGATTCAACATAATCCCTATTAAACTCCTAGTAGGCTTTTTTTCCCCAAAAATTGACAAGCTGATTATTAAATTTATATGGACACACAAAGGAATTAGAATAGTCAAAATAATTTTGAAAAAGTACAGGGCTTACTCACTTATACTTTCTGATTTTAAATATATCATAAAGCTACAGTCACCAGGACAGTGTGGTACTGGCATAAGGATAACCATACAGACCAATGAAATAGACCTGAAATATCCAGAAATAAACCCTTACATTTATGGTCAATTAATTTTCAATGAAGGTGCCAAGGCAATTTCAATGGGGGAAAGGACAGTCTTCAACAAACTGTGCTGGACAACTGAATATGTAACACATATAAAAGTTGAATTTAGGGGTTTCCCTGGTGGCACAGTGGTTAAGAATCCTCCTGCCAACGCAGGAGACACAGGTTCAATCCCTGGTCTGGGAAGATCCCACATGCCGCGGAGCAACTAGGCCCATGAGCCACAACTACTGAGCCTGCACATCTGGAGCCTGTGCTCCGCAACAAGAGAGGCCACGATAGTGAGAGGCCCACACAATGCGATGAAGAGCGGCCCCCGATTGCTGCAACTAGAGAAAGCCCTCGCACAGAAACGAAGACCCAACACAGCCAAAAATAAATAAATAAATTAATTAATTAAAAAAAAAAATCTGCACAGTGACCAATGAAATAGGTCCTTTTCTCACTTTAAAAAAAAAAAAAAGTTGAATTTAAACCATTACCTCATACCATGCACAAAAATTAACTCAAAATGGATCAGAGACCCAGGTGTAAAACCCCAAAATATAAAACTTCTACAAGAAAAAAAAAATCCTCATGACTTTAGATATGTATTTATAAAGAACTCTTGCAACTCAGTAAGAAGATAACTAAAAAATGGGCAAAAGACTTTGAACAGACATTTTACCAAAGAGGATATACAAATGGCTTAACAGGCACATGGAGATGCTCAACATCAAAAATTGCAAATTAAAATTACAGAGGGATACCACTTTATACCCACTAGAACAGCTACAGTAAAAAGACAAAAACAATTGTTGGGGGAAGATGTGGAACTGAAACCCTCATACATTGCTGGTGAAAATGTAAAATATTATAGCCACTATAGACAAGTTTGGTAGTTGCTTGAAAATTTGAATATAGTTACCATACGACCTAGCACTTCCTCTCCCAGTTATCTATTCAAGAGAAATAAAAACACATGTCCACCACTCCAAGCCTTTTATGTGAATGTTCACAGCAGTATTATTCATAATAGTCAAAAAGTGAAATAATCTAAATGTCCATCAAATGGTGAATGGATAAATAAAATATGGCATGTCTGGACAATGGAATACTATTCAGCAATAAAAAGGAATAAACAATTGATACATGCAATAACATGAACGAACCTCAAAATTTTATGTTAAGTAAAAGAAGTCAGACATAAAAGACCACATACTGTAGAATTCCATTTATATGAAATATCCAGAAAAGGAAATCTATAGAGACAAAAGGTAGATCAGTGGTTCACTGGGGGTACAAAGGGGGAGTGACTACCAATGGATACTAGAGATCTTTTTTAGGGGAGGTAGAAATGTAAATCCACATTGTGGTGATGTTTGCACAATTTTGTAATTTTGCTAAAAATCACTGAATTGTACATTTAAATGAGGTGAATTTCATGGTATATAAAATATCAATCTTGGGAACAGTTAAAGAAAAAAGAGGTTAAAAAATACTTTAGGGCTTCCCTGGTGGTGCAGTGGTTGAGAATCCGCCTGCCAATGCAGGGGATATGGATTCGAGCCCTGGTCCGGGAAGAAACCACATGCAGCTCCATGCGCCACAACTACTGAGCCTGCATGCACTCTAGAGCCCATGAGCCACAGCTACTGAAGCCCGCGCACCTAGAGCTCATGCTCTACAACAAGAGAGGCCACCGCAATGAGAAGCCCACACAATGCAAGGAAGAGTAGCCCCTGCTTGCCGCAACTAAAAATAAAGCCCACGCGCAGCCTTTCAGACCCAACACAGCCAAAACTAACTAAAAAAAAAAAAAACTTTAAATACTTTTTATAAAAGTCTTTATAAAAGACTTTTTAATAAAAGTCTTTTATAAAGGACTTCAATAAATTCTACTTTTCAAAATGAGACCTAACAGGTACCCATTCCAGAAGATTTCAAAGAAACTTGGTTTTAAAAATAAAGCAAAACTACCTTAGAGAATACATATAATTCATCTTGATACACATACATACAAATTAAAGCATATAAAATTGCTGCTTGGAAGACCTAAATAGACATTTCTCCAAAGAAGGCATACAGGTGGCCAACAGGAACACAAAAAGATGCTCAACAATGCTAATTATCAGAGAAATGCAAATCAAAACTACAATGAGGTATCACCTCATACCCATCAGAATGGCCATCATCAAAAAGTCTACAAATAATAAATGCTGGAGAGGGTGTGGAGAAAAGGGAACCCTCCTACACTGTTGGATGGAGGTTCCTTAAAAAACTAAAAATAAAGTTACCATATGATCCAGCAATCCCACACTTGGGCATATATCCGGAAAAGCCAAAAATTCTAATTCAAAAAGATACATGCACCCCAATGTTCATAGTAGCACTATTTATAATAGCCAAGACATGGAAGCAACAGATCAATGGATAAAGAAGATTCGGGGCTTCGCTGGTGGCGCAGTGGTTGAGAGTCCACCTGCCGATGCAGGGGACACAGGTTCGTGCCCCAGTCCGGGAAGATCCCACATGCCGCGGAGCGGCTGGGCCCGTGAGCCATGGCCGCTGAGCCTGCGCATCTGGAGCCTGTGCTCCACAACGGGAGAGGTCACAGCAGTGCGAGGCCCGCGTACTGCAAAAAAAAAAAAAAAAAAAAAAAGAAGATGTAGTATACATAAACAATGGAATATTATTCAGCCAGAAAGAGTGAAATATTGCTATTTGCAGCAACATGGATGGACCTAGAGATTATCATACTAGTGAAGTCAAATAGAGAAAGACAAATATTACATGCCATCACTTACACATGGAATCTAAAAAATAATACAAATGAACTTATTTACAAAACAGAAACAGACTCACAGACATAGAAAACAAACTTATGGTTACCAAAGGGGCAAGGGACATAGAAATCAAATTTATGGTTACCAAAGGGGAAAGGGGGGAGGTGGATAAGTTTGGAGTATGGGATTAACAGATACACACCACTAAATTAAAATAGATAAACAACCAGGATTTATTGTGTGTGTGTGTGTGTGTGTGTGAAACTGAACCACTATGCTGTACACCTGAAACTAACACAATATTGTAAATCATCTGTAGTTGAATGAAAAAATGAAAAAAAATTGTTGCTTGGCACCCTCCTAAGATTTTATTACAAAATAACTCATATTATGCTCAGGCTTCCCTGGCGGCGTAGTGGTTAAGAATCCACCTGCCAATTCAGGGGACACAGGTTTGAGCCCTGGTGCGGGAAGATCCCACATGCCATGGAGCAACTAAGCCCGTGTGCCTCTACTGACCCTGTGCTCTAGAGCCCGCAAGCCGCAACTACTGATCCTGCGTGCCACAACTACTGAAGGCCGCGCGCCTAGAGCCCGTGCTCCGCAACAAGAGAAGCCACCGCAATGAGAAGCTCACGCACTGCAACGAAGAGCAGCCCCCGCTTGCCACAACTAGAGGAAGCCCGCGTGACAAAAACAAAGACCCAGTGCAGCCAAAAATAAAAATAATAATAAAATAAATTTATTTTTAAAAATTGATATTATGCTCTACTTAATTTAGCTGATAATAAAATGGTCCTAATTAAGGCGGTATGAAGGTATGACTACAAAGAAATACTGGGTGATTCAAAAGGAACTACTTTTTTTCTTTTTTTTTTTTTTTTTTTTGCGGTACGCGGGCCTCTCACTGTTGTGGCCTCTCCGGTTGCGGAGCACAGGCTCCGGACACGCAGGCACAGCGGCCACGGTTCACGGGCCCAGCCGCTCCGCGGCATGTGGGATCTTCCCGGACCGGGGCACGAACCCGTGTCCCCTGCATCGGCAGGCGGACTCTCAACCACTGAGCCACCAGGGAAGCCCAAAAGGAACTACTTTTTAAAATAATTCCTCAGTATCTGGGCTGCATAATAACATGAAGTCAAAACCAATTTGTCCAGGAAAGATCAGAGTTACTTGTATGGTCTTACAATGCTCAATGTGCCCCCTGTGACACCAAGTACACATCAATCCTATAGTCTGATTCTCCCAGAATCACCTCTGTAGCATATCACCATTAATAGTTGAAATAGCAATCATAAAATAGCACTTTCTTATTTCCACAAGGCTAAAGGAGGAGGTGCATGAAGTTCATGACATATCTCCACAAGAATAAGTCTTATGATGATATCTGGAGAGTCAAGGAATATTTTTAAAGTGTTTGATTAGATTTTTACTGTTGTAAAATATACATAACATAAAATTTACCACTTTAATCATTTGTAAGTAGAAAATTCAGTGCCATTAAGTACATTCACATGTACTCACACACCCAGACTACTGCTGCCTAATTTGGCTTCCCACCTCCAGGTACTTCTCCCTCTGATCCATCTTTGCAGCTACTTCCAGATCAGTATTTCCAAAACATCACTCTGATTATGTTGTTATCCCACAATAGCTTTCCAAAATCCAATGAAGTCTAAATTCCTCAACCAGAGATTCAAAGACCTTTATCATCTGGCTTCAAGCTACTTTTCCAATTTTACTATTTCCCTATACTTGACACAAATTAAGAATACCCTGAAAATGTCTCGTAACTTCCTCTCAGATCCATCCCAATATTCACGTGAAGAGCTCTTTAAAACTCCTCCAACCACAGGCTCTTACTGCCATTTCAAAGGATTAATACATGATGTTAGAGCAATTCACCATTGATTGGCCTGGTCCATACCCTGAACTCTGGCTCTTTAATCCTGATTATCCTGCAACTGGACTATGATCACCCTTTAGGTCCCCTGACTAAGCTTGATATCCATGGTAAAGTATCTGCCTTCAAATCATACTCAAACTTACCTACCTGTATCCATATATGGTCCTGGACTGAACTGCTTTGCACTCTCTAATTACTGCTATGCCTTTATGGATGCTGTCTTGCCCTTATCCTATGAATAACATCTCTGAAAGAGAAGTCTCACCAAGCTGAAATGAAATCCTTCAAAGACAAAATGAGTGAAATACACTGTTCCAGGAAACACTTTTAGATTATTCTTAGCTAAGACTATTCTCTTCTTTGAACATCTGCATGGTTATTTATGGAAAGCATGACACTTGTATGATCTTACAGTCAATTAACTGTATACATGCACACCTTAGCTCCCTTACTAAACAAACTTACTAAACTATTTGGGCAAAGAGTCCCTATCTCATGAATCTATTTGGTTCTGATATTTACAAATGACCATATTAATTTGCTTTTCAAAGCACAGTCTTAAATGTCAAGGCTACAAAACTCTAGTTCTAATGTTACTTTCTGTATAAAGACAATCTGTAGTCAATGACCATAGGTCTCTACTCATATCCTGGACACATGATTTGGGGACAAAAGTTTAAATAAGACAAATCAAAAGATAACAAAAGTCGGGTAACTTAAGCAGAATGTGTTCAATCATTCATTATCCATCCTTGTTGAACAAGAATAGGAGACTGCATGAACTGAGTATCTTTCAGGGAATCCTCCTTAAAATTTGTCTCTCAGGCAAGCCTAGATAAATATAGGGAGGTGAGAGATCAAGGTGTTACTTCTAGACAAGAACCTGAAGGACACCTGCGTCAACTGCCAATTCTTAGCTGAGGACAGAATTTCCATCTTCCTCCAAATGAAAAGTCTAACAAAGATACCCACTTGGAGGGAAATCCACCGTATCTCTGAATAGAGATGAGCTAAGAGGCACCGTTCAAACGGTAGCCTAGTCTAAGAAACTGTTTTTAGCTTGGATTTTAATTTTTTTTAATCTTTTTTTCCTAACAGCAATGGTTAAGAACATAATATATCATGACCACCTAATAAAATAGTCAGTCACAATTATGACCATTAAGTATCTGTCTTAAGACCTACACATTTAGACTTTCCATACTTAACTCTATTTTCACTTCTGATTTCTCTTTATAAATGCTACCCCAAATTGGTTTCATACCAATCATTTAGAGAAGCATTTCCCAAAGTTTGCTTCTCTGAGTACGACCTCAAGATATTAACAAATGACCATGAATATTAAAAATATTAATGCACTGAAGTCAGACTTAAGATTCTTTAGTCTTCAATATGCTAATGTGCTCTTAGTCTCTCTCCAAGAGAAATTCCCAACTTATTTGACCATTCTACAGCAAAATATTCATTGAAATATCTCAGAGAACAGCAGATTGAGAATCACTGAATTAGTCAGATATCTAAAGAGAGTTCAATCATAACTGCCTTTAAGAAGTAATTCCTGGCTTCCCTGGTGGGATAGTGGTTAAGAATCCGCCTGCCAATGCAGGGGACATGGGTTCAAGCCCTGGTCCAGGAAGATCCCACATGCCGCGGAGCAACTAAACCCGAGCGCCACAACTACTGAGCCTGCACTCTAGAGCCCGCGAGCCACAACTACTGAGCCCATGTGCCACAACTACTGAGCCTGCACTCTAGAGCCCATGCTCCGCAACAGGACAAGCAACCACAGTAAGAAGCCCGCGCACCGCAAGGAAGAGTAGCCCCTGCTCTCCGCAACTAGAGAAAGCCGGCGCACAGCAACGAAGACCCAGTGCAGCCAAAAATAAAATAAATTAAATAAAAATAAATAAATTTTTAAAAAAAAGAAGTAATTCCTAAATTTATCAATACTAGCACAGAAAAGGCTGAGTAAAGGTACAGCTCTTATGGGAACAACTATAGCTTTAAAGCATTTAAAGGACTAAAGACAGTCTGTAGCAGGTTATAGGCTGTAGCTCACATAAAAGGCCAAGTATTAAGGTAACAAAATAACTGGCATTCCCACCTGCACTCCCCCATAACTCAGGCAATCTGTAACCCAAACCTATTACGACTGAATGTGATTTACTGAATCAGAGCTACAGGCTACACTGATAATTTGCAGAGCTATGGCACAAATAGTAGGATCAGGCCAAATAAATAAACTCCATAAGATTTTAAAAGACAGAAATAAGACCAAAAAAAGAATGGAGATGCTATTTTCACATGAATATTAAAGCAACATTTCACTCATTCAGCTATTCAATTGCTCAACTCTAAGTGTAGTGTAGAAAAACATATTTCCTTCAGAGAATTTAGTCTAATAGGGAATTTAAGGCTCAAACATAAATAACCACAATAAAAAGCACACATGGGAAGTCACTTAAGAGACATACAGATAAAGTGCCATGGGAGTTCAGGAAAAAAGTATTACTCATTGGGCTTCCCTGGTGGCGCAGTGGTTGAGAGTCCGCCTGCCGGTACAGCGGACACAGGTTTGTGCCCTGGTCCGGGAAGATACCACATGCTGCGGAGCGGCTGGGCCCGTGAGCCATGACTGCTGGGCCTGCGCGTCCGGAGCCTGTGCTCCGCAACGGGAGAGGCCACAACAGTGAGAGGCCCATGTACTGGTTAAAAAAAAAAAAAAAAGTATTACTCATGAGTGTCAGACTATGTTTAATGTTAAGTGAGGAATCTGCATTATTTACAAACACCTACAACTCTGAATGAGGAAACAACAGGTCAGGATATGGATCCTTCTGTATGATCAAATGAACAGAAAATGAGAAGTGTGATGCATACAATCATCTAAAATTTAATGCTTCCAACTCCCCACAAAGAAAAGCCCATGCCTAATGGCTCTACCAGTGAATTTTACTGAACATTTAACGTAGAATTAATACCAATCCTTCACAAACTCTTCCAAATAACAGAAAAAAAAATTCTATGACACCAGCATTACCCTGATTTCAAAACCAGGCAAAGACATCAAGAGAAAACTACAGTCAGCCCTCCATATCCACAGATGTAGAGCCCACAGATATGAAGAGCTGACTCCACCATTTTATATAAAGGACTTGAGCTTCCACAGACTTTGGTATCTACAGGAGGTCCTGGAACCAATTCCCCATGGATACCGAGGTATGACTATACAGACTAATATCCCTTTTAATATAGACACAAAAATCCTCAACAAAATACAGGTGACCCTTGAACAACATGGGGGTTTGGGGCACTGACCCTCCTTGCAGTTGAAAATCCACATATAACTTTACAGTCAGCCCTCCATATGTGCAGTTCCATAACTAAGGTTCCATATCCACAGTTCTGCATTCATGGATTCAACCAACCATAGATGGTGCAGTAAGCAGTTATTGAAAAACAATCCACATATAAGCAGACCCATGCAATTCAAACCCACATTGTTCAAGGGTCAACTGTATCATATGCTGAAAGCAACAGCATATAAAAGGAATAATACACCATTACTAAGGTAGAATTTATCCTAGGAATGCAAGGTTGGTGTAATATCTGCAAATCAGTCAATGTGCTATACTGCATTAAAGCATAAAACCCACTTGATCATCTCAACAGAAACAGAAAAATGCTTTGACAAAATCCAACACCATTCCAAAATAAAAACACTCAACAAACTAGGAACAGAAAGGAACTCCCTCGGGACTTCCCTGGTGGTCTAGTGGTTAAGACTCTGCCCTTCCACTGCAGGGGGCACGGGTCTGATCCCTGGTTGGGGAACTAAGATCCCACATGCACACGGTGCGGCCAAAAAATAAAATTAAAAAAAAAAAAAGGAAGAGAACTCCCTCAACCTGATAAAGGACATTTATGAAAAACTCATCGCTAACATCAGACCTAATAGTGAAAGACAGAATGCTATCCTCCTTAAGATCAGAAACAAGACATGGTTGTCTGCTTTCACAACCTCTATTCAAAACTGACTAAGGGGCTTCCCTGGTGGCGCAGTGGTTGAGAGTCCGCCTGCCGATGCAGGGGACACGGGTTCGTGCCCCGGTCCGGGAAGATCCCACATGCCGTGGAGTGGCTGGGCCCGTGGGCCATGGCCGCTGAGGCTGCGCGTCCGGAAGGGGCCACAACAGTGAGAGGTCCGTGTAAAACAAAAAACAAAAAACAAAACAAAAAAACCCCACAAAACTGACTAAAAATTCTAGCCAGGGCAATTAGGAAAAGGAAGGAAGGGAGGGAGGGAAGGAGTGTAGGCACTCAGCTTGGAAAGAAAGAAGTAAAATTATCTCTATTTACAGATGACATGATCTTGTATACAAATAGATAATCCTAAGGAATGCACTAAAAAAAATGATTAGAACTAATAAATAAGCTCAGTAATCTTGTAGGATACAATATCAATATACAAAAATCAATTACATTTCTATATACTTGTAATGAACAATCTGAAAATGAAATTAAGAAAATAATTCCATTTACAATATCATCAAAAAGAACAAAATACTTAACCAAAGAACTACAAGACATTGTTGAAAGAAATTAAAGAACTAAATAAATGAAGACATCCCATGGGTCATGGATCAAATGATTTAACATTTTTAACATGTCAAAAATATACAGAGCAAATGTAATTCTTATCAAAATATCAAAATCCAAGCTGCGGGCTTCCCTGGTGGCACAGCAGTTGAGAGTCCACCTGCCGATGCAGGGGACGCGGGTTCGTGCCCCGGTCCGGGAAGATCCCACATGCCGCGGAGCGGCTGGGTCCGTGAGCCATGGCTGCTGAGCCTGCGCGCCCGGAGCCTGTGCTCCGCAACGGGAGAGGCCACAACAGTGAGACGCCCGCGTACCGCAAAAAACAAAACAAAACAAAACAAAATCCAAGCTGCCTTTTTTGCAGAAATAGACAAGCTGATTCTAAAATTCAGGGAGAGACTTCCCTGGTGGCGCAGTGGTTGGGAATCCGTCTGCCAGTGCAGGGGACACAGGTTCGAGCCCTGGTGTGGGAAGACCCCACATGCTGTGGAGTAGCTAAGCCTGTGCGCCACGACTGCTAAGCTTGCGCTCAGGAGCCCACAAGGCACAACTACTGAGCCTGAGAACCACAACTACTGAAGCCTGCGCGCCTGGAGCCTGTGCTCCGCAACAGGAGAAGCCAACACAATGAGAAGCCCGTGCACCAAAGCGAGGAGTGGCCCCTGCTCACTGCAACTAAAGGAGGCCCACACGCAGCAACAAGGACCCAATGCAGCCAAAAATAAATAAATAAATTTTTATAAAATTCAGGGAACTGCCTGGTGGTCCAATGGTTAAGACTCAGCACTTTCACTGCTGTGACCTGGTTTCTATCCCTGGTCAGGGAGCTAAGATCCTGCAAGCCATGGCATTGCCAAAAGAATAAATAAAAATAAAATAACATTCATATGTAAATGCAAGGGACCCAGGACAGCCAAAACAATCTTGAAAACGACAAAGTTGGAGGATTCATACTTCTGATTTCAAAACTTACTACACGGGGCTTCCCTGGTGGCGCAGTGGTTAAGAATCTGCCTGCCAATGCAGGGGACACGGGTTCGAGACCTGGTCCAGTAAGATCCCACATGCCGTGGAGCAGCTAAGCCCGTGCACCACAACTACGGAGCCTGCACTCTAGAGCCCGCATGCCACAACTACTGAAGCCCAAGCACCTAGAGCCCGAGCTCCGCAACAAGAGAAGCCGCCGCAATGAGAAGCCCGCGCACCGCAATAAAGACTAGCCATCCCCCGCTCACCGCAACTAGAGAAAGCCCGCGCGCAGTAACGAAGACCCAACGTAGCCAAAAATAAATAAATTTTTTAAAAAAAGAGAGAAAAAAACAGGTGGAGACAGAAGTCACTTAAAAAACAAAAAACTTACTACACAGCTGTAGTAGGTATTAAGATGTGTGGTGCTGATGTAAGGCTAGAAATATAAATCAATGGAACAATTGAGAGTCCAGAAATAAACCCTTACATTTATAGTCAACTGATGTCCCACAAGGGTGTCAAGATAATCCAATGGGGAAAGAACAGCCTTTTCAACAAATGGTGCCATGACAACTGTACAGTAACGTGCAAAAGAATGAAGTTGGAACTCTTACACTACACACAAAAATTAACTCAAAAGAGAACACAGACCTAAATTTAAGAGCAAAAACTATAAAACTCTTAGAAGAAAACATAAGGGCAAATCTTCATGACCTTGGATGAGGTAACGGCTTCTTAGATACATACCAATAGCAAAATCAAAATGGCAAAACAGATAAACTGGACTTAATATCTTTAGTGCTGTAAATGATACTATCAAGAAATTGAAAACTCACAAATAGGAGGAAATATTTGCAAATCACATATCTGATAAGGGACTGATACCCAGAATATATATATATATATTTTAACATCTTTATTGGGGTATAATTGCTTTACAATGGTGTGTTAGTTTCTGCTTTGTAACAAAGTGAATCAGTTATACATATACATATGTTCCCATATCTCTTCCCTCTTGCGTCTCCCAGAATATATTTTTAAAAGCTCTTAAAACACAGTAACAAAAAGACAAGTAACCCAATTTAAAAATGGGCAAAGGGGACTTCCCTAGTGGTCCAGTGGTTAAGACTCTGCACTTCTACCGCAGGGGACGCGGGTTCAATCCCTGGTCAGGAAACTAAGATCCCATGTGCCACACGGCACAGCCAAAAATGTTTTTTTAAGAAATTAATTAATTAAGAATGGGCAAAGGATGTGAATAGATCTTTCTCCCAAGGGGCTATTTCAATGGCTAATAAGCACATAAAAAGATGATTTAACATCATTAGCCATCAGGGAAATACAAATCAAAACCACAATAAAGGGCTTCCCTGGTGGCGCAGTGGTTAAGAATCCACGTGCCAATGCAGGGGACACGGGTTCAAGCCCTGGTCCAGGAAGATCCCACATGCCACGGAGCAATTAAGCTCGTGTGCCACAACTGCTGAGCCTGCGCTCTAGAGCCTGCAAGCCACAACTACTGAGCCCATGTGCCACAACTACTGAAGCCTGCGTGCCTACAGCCCATGCTCCACAACAAGAGAAGCCACGACAATGAGAAGCCTGCGCACCACAACGAAGACTAGCCCCTGCTCACCGCAACTACAGAAAGCCCGCGCACAGCAACGAAGACCCAACACAGCCATAAATAAATAAATTTATATTAAAAAAAACACAATAAAACCCACTAGAATGATTATAATAGAAAAGATAGATAGTAACAAGGGTTGACAAGGATGTAGAGAAATTGGAACACTCATACATTGCTAGTGGGAATGTAAAATGGTGCAGCCATGTGGGAAAAGTCTGACAGTTTTTCAAAAGGTTAAACATATGTTAACCTTTGACAGAGCAAATCCACTTCCTAGGCATACCCAAGAGAAATGAAAACATAGGTCCCCAAAAATCTTAGACATGAATCTTCATAGTAATATTCACAATAGCCAAAAGGTGGACACAACACAAATGTCCACGAACTGATGAATGGATAAGTAACATGTGGTATATCCATATAATGGAATATTATTTGTCAATAGAAAGAGATGGAATACTAACAGATGCTATAACATAGATGAACCTTGAAAATATTATGCTAAATAAACAAGCCAGTAAACAAAGGCCTCATACTGTATGGTTACATTTATGAGCTATCCAGAAAGGCAGCTCTATAGAAACAAAAAAATGATCAGTGGTTGTGTGGGACAGAGGGTTGGGACAGGGGTAAGTGGGGAACGGGGTGTGACTGCTAATAAGCAGGAGTTTCTTTGGGGGCTGATGAAAATGTTCTAAACTGACACTGAGATTAATTGTTGCAACTCTGTGAACATATTAAAACCA
The DNA here is from genome assembly GCF_949987515.2 of Delphinus delphis. Lineage (NCBI taxonomy): Eukaryota > Metazoa > Chordata > Mammalia > Artiodactyla > Delphinidae > Delphinus > Delphinus delphis. Next base: position 85,007,442 of record NC_082684.1, read on the forward strand.
ATGAATATACTAAAACCATATACATTTTAAATAGTGAATTTTATCAACTGGGAATTATATCTCAATAAACATGTTAAACTGTGTCATTTCTGCACAGAAAAAAAAAAATACAGTTAAAAAGTAAATGATGGGGCTTCCCTGGTGGCGCAGTGGTCGAGAATCCACCTGCCAACGCAGGGGTCACGGGTTCAAGTCCTGGTCTGGGAAGATCCCACATGCCGCGGAGCAACTAGGCCCGTGAGCCACAACTACTGAGCCTGCGCGTCTGGAGCCTGTGCTCTGCAACAAGAGATGCCGCGATAGTGAGAGGCCCACACACCGTGATGAAGAGCGGCCCCCGCTCGCCGCAACTACAGAAAGCCCTCGCACAGAAACGAAGACCCAACACAGCCAAAAATAAATAAATTAAAAAAAAAAAAAAAGTAAATGATAGGGCTTCCCTGGTGGCACAGTGGTTGAGAGTCCGCCTGCCGACGCAGGGGACACGGGTTCGTGCCCCAGTCTGGGAAGATCCCACATGCCGCGGTGCGCGTCTGGAGCCTGTGCTCCATAACAGGAGAGGCCACAACAGTGAGAGGCCCACGTACCGCAAAAAAAAAAAAAAAAAAAAAAAGTAAATGATAAATTGTGAAAAATATTTGCAACACTTTACAAATTTAAATCTCATATAGAGGGTTCTTACAAAATTCTAACAGTAGCATAATACCTCCAACACATAGAACCCACCCAACAATTTTCTGTTTAAAAGGACTGTTACTATTATTATCCCACTTACAGATAAGGAACCAAAGGTTTACACGTTAAGTAACTTACTCAAGGTCATACCACTTAATACGGAATGTGGATCTGAATCTAGACAATCTGACTCCTGAGTCCTCACCTGTAACCGCTGTAAGACTAGAAATTTATTATATAAAGGGAATCATACTGCATGTATACTTTTGTGTCTGGATTCTTTTTCTTTTAGTATGCTTTTGAGATTCATCCATGTTTCTACATATAGTTCACTCCTTTTTGTTTCTGAATCAGATTCCATTACAAGAATGAATATAACCACAATTTGTTTATCTATTCTCCTGTTGATGGATATTTGGGTTTTCGTTTCTCTTTGGGTAAATTCCTAGCAATGGAACTTCTAGGTCATAGGTAGGTATATGTTTACCCTTATAAGAAACCACCAAGCAATTTTCCAAAGTGGTTCTCCTATTTTACACTCCCACCAACAAGCAAGAATTCTAGTTGCTTCCCATCTTTGTCAACACTTGGTATTATAATATCTCACTGTGGCTTTCATTTGTACATCCCTGATGACTGATGAAGTTGAGCACCGTTTCACACACTTAATGGCCATTTGTATAAATTCCCTTGTGAAATGTCTGTTAAAGTTTTTTGACCACATTTCAGAAAATTTTAGTCTTCTTATTACTGAGTTATAGAAGTCCTTGATGTATCATAGATGTAATTCTTTTGCCAGATATATGTATTACTATTACGTCCTTCATGTACATTCTCCCCTAATTCACGTATAGATTTTTCAATCAACTCCCAGAAGGGTTTTTGAAGAAACGAACAAGCTCTGTCTAAAATTTATATGGGGACTTCCCTGGTGGCACAGTGGTTGGGACTCCATGCTCCCAATGCAGGGGGCCCGGGTTAAATCCCTGGTCAGGGAACTAGATCCCACATGCATGCCACAACTAAGAGGTCTCATGCCACAACTAAGAGGTCTCATGCCACAACTAAGGAGCCCGTGAGCCACAACTAAGGAGCCTGCATGCTGCAACTAAGACCCAGTGGAACCAAATAAATAAATAAATATTTTTAAACGTAAAATAAAACAGGGCTTCCCTGGTGGCGCAGTGGTTAAGAATCCACCTGCCAACGCAGGGGACACGGGTTCGAGCCCTGGTCCGGGAAGATCCAACATGCCGCGCAGCAACTAAGCCTGTGCACCACAACTACTGAGCCTGCGCTCTAGAGTCCGCAAGCCACAACTACTGAGCCCAAGCCCGTGCTCCGCAACAAGAGAAACCACCGCAATGAGAAGCCCACGCACTGCAACGAAGAGTAGCCCCCACTCACCGCAACTAGAGAAAGCCTGTGCACAGCAACGAAGACCCAACACAGCCAAAAATAAAATAAAATTAAAATAAAATAAAATTTTTATGGAAATACAAAGGATCTAGAATAGTCCAAACAAGTTTGGAAAAGATGACCAAAGTTGGAGTTTACACTGATTTCAAGACTAACTAAAAGTTTCAGTAATCAAGATGGTACCGCATTAGTGTAAGGATAGACAAATCAATGGTACAGAATAGAGTCCAGAAAGAGACCCACAGTTACACAGTGACACTGTTCTTGACAAAGGCACTAAAACAATTCAACAGAGAAAGGAAAGTTTTTCTGACAAATGGTGCTGGAACACTTGACATCTACATGGAGGAGGGGGAGGGGGAGAGATTGAACCTGAAACCCCTACACCTCATACCATACACAAAAGTGAAGTGAGAGATGAATCAGACTTAAATAAAAAGTTAAAATGATAAAGCTTCTAAAAGAAAACGTAAGAACATATCTTTGTGACCTTGATGTAGGTAAAAATTAGATAGGACGCAGGAAGCTCTAACCATAAAAGAAAATATTGATAAACTACTTCATCAAAATTAAAAACTTCTACATTAAAAAAATGGTTAATCATTCTTTGCTTGTTTTCTTTATCAGTTTGCAAGGGTATTAAAAAAATCAGTCTGTAGAGAGAGTATTATGGCAAATTATATGTAATCAGGGGTAGTGGCGCTCTCTGCTATATCCATGCCAAATAAAGGTGCAAATTCCCTTTAACACAAACGTTGTAACCTTACCAGGATTCTCATGAAGTCTGCTGGGTTCCAAGGCCACCCAGAATTACTCCAGCAGATCCTGATTACACTTTCCCTTTTGCAGCTTAGATTAGGATTCAATTTCTAGCCATGGCACTTAAAAGTAGTTTTTGTATTTCTCCAGTACCAGGATACTAAAAGCTACTACGTACTAAAAGTAAGTAGACACTAAAAGCTCCCATAACATATGCTGTGCTTAAACCAGCATCCCTTGCTGTTAAAATTAGCAAGAGTATCTTCCCTAACTCTCCAGTATTTTACAGGCAGCAACAATTTATTGTATACTTAAATGGACATACTAAATAATCCCCATTTCTCTTAGTTTTCTTAGTTGTATCTATTACCTTTGTGATTGTTCTTTACCCTAGGTCTTTCTGCATTACCTTATTATCTGTTGTTTACTAAGTAAGGAATCACATGCAATACCAGAAGTAGTTGGAAGTTTTAGTACCACAATACTTCCCTTTGGTTCACAATGTAGATCTTCGTATTAAGGCACAAAGTACAACAAAAACTGCTTTAGTTTCCTTTTTTAAAAACCACAAGTAATTAGGGTTTCCCTGGTGGCAAAGTAGTTAAGAATCCACCTGCCAATGCAGGGGACACGGGTTCGATCCCTGGTCTGGGAAGATCCCACATGCCGCAGAGCAACAAAGCTCATGCACCACAACTACCAAGCCTGTGCTCTAGAGCCTGCGTGCCACAACTACTGAGCCCACGTGCCACAACTACTGAAGTCCGCGTGCCTAGAGCCCACGCTCCGTGACAAGAGAAGCCACTGCAATGAGAAGCTCGTGCACTGCAGTGAAGAGTAGCCCCTGCTCACCACACTAGAGAAAGCCGCGCAGAGCAACGAAGACCCAACGCAGCAAAAATAAATAAATAAATAAAATTTTAAAATCAAAAGTAATTAAAATGGATTAAACTAGAAATCTATAAAAAATACAGGGGGAAAAATAATTCAAATTCCAAAAGAAAATACGTAATTCTGTATGGTATAAATATTGACCAGAAACTTAATAAAATTCTCATTTAAATCATTTTTTTCTAACCAAAAAAACTTACTTGTATCATTCCATTGACTTCTTTCTATTGCTATTAAATATTATATAAGACAGTTTATATTTTATAAACTATTAAAATATCTTTTAGCAATTCTACAAAAAATAATCAGGGAAAAAGTTTTTCATGAATGTTTTGAGAAAGAGTAACTAGGATCTATTATTTCCTGCCCACCATAATTATACAACTTTAACAAAAAATAAGCTCAATGGCTCAGCCAAAAAACAGTTCTGCATTCACTGAAATGTTTCACATAATCTTAACCATAAAAAAAGCTTTCAAAGCCAGTCTCAGCTGAAAGTAAAAAGTCTCGTTATGGCATGATGAGAGGAGAGGACAAGGGACTTAACACTGAATAAGAGCACACTAGTGTGAGTTTTCTGTCCTAGGTGCTTTAATACTACTAGATTGGGTTCTCCCCTGGTGGCGCAGTGGTTGAGAGTCCGCCTGCCGATGCAGGGGACACGGGTTCATGCCCCGGTCCAGGAAGATCTCACATGCCGCGGAGCGGCTGGGCCCACGAGCCATGGCCGCTGAGTCTGCGCGTCTGGAGCCTGTGCTCTGCAACGGGAGAGGCCAAAACAGTGAGAGGCCCGCGTACCGCAAAAAATAATAATAATAATACTAGATCGTTTAATCCTCACAGTAATTTAAACCGTGTTCTCATTTTAGTTAGGTTAATTAACTTGCCCAAGCTAGAATTAGAACTCGGATGTATTATCAGTGACTCAAAAGCCCCAATTCTTCACCACCCAATTCTTTACCACAGACTCTGCTATGATAAAACAACAAAAAGACTAGGGTGACCCTACCTCCTAGTTGGTTTGCCCAAGACAGTTCAAGTTTATGCCTGTTGTCTGAAACATAATTACTAATAGTCTCTCTCTTCTCACTTCCAAAAGTATCCACGTTTTGTTTGAGCACATTCCTGTTAGAACAATAAATTTTTGGTCACCCTACATGTGGAAAGAGGTAAATAAATCATTAAGCACTCTTTAAATATTCTAGCTGAACCTAAACTTTCCATTCAAACCATCCATATTCACTAAGAAGCTACTATGTACAAGAACTGAACTAAACAGCAGGAGGGAAAACCTTGCCTTCAAAGAGCATAGGCTGATAGAGCCCTCAACTTGGAGGCCAGAAACCACCTCCTCAACCAAAGGAACGGTTCCTTACTGTAAGAGCATAGGAACAATTTAATAAGCCCAGAGTTCCCCAAAGCACAAAGTTTTTTTCTTCTTTTAAAATTTATTTATTTTATTTATTTATATTTGGCCATGTTGGGTCTTCACTGCTGTGTGAGTAGTTTCTCTAGTTGCAGTGAGTGGGGGCTACTCTTTGTTGAGGTACGCGGGCTTCTCATTGCGGTGGCTTCTCTTGTTGCGGAGCACGGGCTCTAGGCACGCAGGCTTCACTAGTTGTGGCACGCGGGCTCTAGAGCGCAGGCTCAGTAGTTGTGGGGCACGGGGCTTAGTTGCTCCGCAGCATGTGAGATCTTCCTGGACCAGGGCTCAAACCCGCGTCCCCTGCATTGGCAGGCGGATTCTTAACCACTGTGCCACCAAGGAAGCCCAAGCACAAAGTTTTCAGAGACAAAAATTACATCTGCATTTTTTTTTTTTTTTTTTTTTTTTTGGCCACGCTGCACGGCTTGCAGGATCTGAGTTTCCCAACCAGGGACTGAACTCAGCCACGGCAGTGAAACAGAGTCCTAACCACTGGACTGCCAGGGAAGTCCCTACACCTGCATTTTAAATGGAATGAAGAACTCCTGGCTAAAAAAGGATGGCCCTTTCAGTGAGTTCTAAAATGGCAAAGAGAAGATATTTTGGCTTACCTCATAGGTACATTGTGAGAAAGAAAAAAGTGCTTATCCACATTTTCCCTTCCCTACTTTTCTTTCCTCACTGAAATCAGAATACATACCAAATGAAATATGTTTCCAAGGATGACAACAACAAAAAATCAATTACAATGCATTTGCTTTCTTCTAGGTAAGAACAATTTCAACTTCCTAGAAGAGTATCTTCAACAAGATGGAGAACAAATTACTTTTTATCAGAATAATAAAAGAAATAGCTTACTAGCACAACTGCCTCCAGGGAGTTCTGTAGTATACACCACAGACACAACATCAAGTTTAATCTCCATTAATTAAGCATCTAGGGTGTAAATATTATTAAATCAAAAAATATAAAAGAGGGCCTCCCTGGTGGCGCAGTGGTTGAGAGTCCACCTGCCGATGCAGGGGACACGGGTTCGTGCCCTGGTCTGGGAAGATCCCACATGCTGTGGAGCAGCTGGGCCCATGAGCCATAGCCGCTGAGCCTGCACGTCTGGAGCCTGTGCTCCGCAATGGGAGAGGCCACAACTGAGAGGCCCGCGTACCGCCAAAAATATATATATAGATATATATATATATAAAAGGGAGGAAATGTTTCCTGAGGTAGCCAGTGGACCTTTCACATGATAATTTTTTTTTTAAAACTTGTTTTAAGTTAGGCTATGTTAGAGGTCCCTAGTGTATTTCATAACTCTTCTGGTGAATAGCACCCAATCTGAATTAATAACAATTTATCAAATTAAAAATTTGAAAACACTGCTAAAGATCCCTCTTACTGAAGAATCAGTGACTTCAACAACTTGTACAGCTAAACGCATGAAAACACGTACCTTTTTCAGGGAATGAGATAGCTGAGAAAAATGCTCCTGTAAAAGAGAAACTAAAGGACTGAATCCACAGCCCAAAAATCTTGAGCAAATCAGTTCATTCCTCAGTGAAGTTAACATTAGCTTATTTGATAGATATTTGTGAAAATACAGATTCACACAAAGAGCTGCGCTCATTTAGTTATCAGTTCCATATAGTTAACTGTCCACTATTACAAAAGTGATGGTCAGAGTTTATTATTGAGAATAAAAACTAAGAGACATTCATAAACAGCCAATATTACAAAATTCACTTTTCTATTTAGTTTTCCTATACTAACAGTCAGTTTTCATTTTTGCAGTGAAGACACTAACTAGTGTGGGTGGTAACAGAGAAGTTGTCTAAAACTGTGTTCTCCATAGGAAGTCTGAGAAATCAAGGTTCAGGTAATTCATCCTGGGGATGAAGCATCTGTAAATAAGCATGAGTTGAATTGTACACTAAACAGATCTTGCTTTTCAATTGTCAGATATTTCGGTCACTTAGACATGTGATGATTTTATTAACACCATATATAATTACTCTCATTGTCTTCACTGTATAATATACACAGTTAATTTGAACAAGGCAGGTATGTTTACATCAAACTAGGCATTCAATAAACACTTTTTCCACTATTCAAGAAGCCTGGGGGTGGGGGGACTTTATCACAAAGTATTCCAACTGGGAATCCAAATTTTTGATTTTGTTGTATCAAATGCAACTGTAATAAGGAGACTATGTACACACTTTCTATGGCGAGCCACATGCCAGAATATTTTATTTGCATATACACTTCATATATACGTTCACATATTTTATCCTTTTATGACATAGATACTATTGTAACCCCTATTTTACAGACAAAAAAGTTAACCTTAAGGTCCCCCCAAAGGTCACACAGCCAAAAGTGACAGAGCCAGGATCGGAATCCAAGAAGTCTGACTCCAAAGTCCCACATACTTAACTACTCCAATATTTAATCTGAAGGACCTCCCACAAGCCAGAGGCTCCCAGGGCATAAAAAGCCATGCTAATGAAGTATATTCCAAGCAGTATATTCATTTATTCAATCATTTATTTAGACCAACACAGATTCATAAATATCGATTTTATTTTATGGGTTATAATTCAATGATGCTTTGTTCATTTTGCTGCTCAAATCGTTCCAGTTTGGGCCACTGGGAGCTCTTTCAGTTGGCCCCTGTGCTCCTCTGACATATCCTCTTCAATGTGGAGTTGTGGTGGTAGTGGTAGTAGCTGGAGCACTTCCTTACCTTCTGGCACAAGATGCTCCGGGCTCATCTTGTATATTTCCTGTCCCAAACCTACAATTAGCTATTTCTCCAAGGAGCTCTAGCTCCTTCTATTGGATAATGGTATTAGAAAACAAGATTTGGGTATAGGTATGCTCCTGGATTTCTTTTAACCTTCTCAGCTGACAGAGTACAGAAATACACCTGTGTGTATATAAACCCATGTATGTACATGTCTATAAATGTTTCAATACACAACCATCTGTGTCGGTTTCATACTGATGTCTCCAACTCTAATCCATCACCACAAGGAACACTGTAGCCTCCTCCCCTTGCTTATCTGTAAATTCTCACTCTAACAGTGAGAAGCCTGTCTCCAGCCATCCATTTACTTAATTGTTCAATTGTGGTATATATGTATTTCAGTATCAGAATTAAGTGGCAATCCCATAGAACACAATTTTATGAATTAGACTGCAGTGCTCATGTGCAGTCCCTTGTCTTAGATTCCACTCATTTCCAATGTTACTCAGGTCAGGACTCCCTTCCTCCCCATTTTAGTAAGGTTGTTTCATACATTTGTAATACCATTAGATTCTCTTGTCACAATCTGCATTCCTTCCTGGAATCCTTGAACCTCCTAAATGATTTTCACTTAATTTGGACACATTAAACTTGACTCTTTGTGCTATAAAGCCCTATGAGTTTGGCAAATGCATAATGTCATCCATCCACCACTACTATATCCAATAGAATAGTTTATCAAGCAGCATTTTAATTTAATTAAATGGTATTACAATCCTCTATGGAAGCAGCATGGTTGGGTAGAAAGAGAAGCTGAAGAGCTATAAGTTTAATGCTATTAACAAGCCACAAACAGACTTTAGGACTAACAGTTATCCTTTCAGAGTCCCAAGAGCCTCACTGTAAAATGAGGGAGATTCAACTAGATAGTAATAATTTATAGCATTTATTAAACACTTACTTTGTGTCAGGGATGGTGCTAAGCACTTCACATGGATTATCTCATTTATTCCAACAACTCTATATATAAAGTAAACACTATTATGTATTATCCCTATTTAAAAGATGGAATTAAAGGCTTAATAATATTAACTAGCACAAGATCACCGAGTCAGGGAGTTGCAAAGCCAAGACTGTAGAGCAAGAGTTGGCAGAGTGGGCTTCCCTGGTGGCGCAGTAGTTGAGAGTTCGCCTGCCGATGCAGGGGACACGGGTTCGTGCCCCGGCCTGGGAAGATCCCACATACCACGGAGCGGCTGGGCCCCTGAGCCATGGCCCCTGAGCCTGCGCGTCCAGAGCCTGTGCTCCGCAATGAGAGAGGCGACAACAGTGAGAGGCCCTCGTACCACAAAAAAAAAAAGAGTTGGCAGAGTATGGCCGGCATGTCAAATTCAGCCTGCCGCCCATTTTTATAAATCCTGACAGCTAAGAAATAATTGGAAAGAAAACATATTTCAGGACATATGAAAATTATATGAAATTAAAATTTCAGTACCCATAGAGTTTTATTGGAACACAGCCACACTCATGCATTTACATACTGACTATGGCTGCTTTTGCAATACAATGGCAGAGTTGAGTAGCTGCAACAGAGGAGGCATGACCAGCAAAGCCTAAGATTTATTATTTGACCCTTTATAGAAAACTTTTCGCAAGCCCTGCTGCAGAGTCTGGTTTACTAGTATATTCTAAGAATGATTCTAAAAAAGGCAAACTATTACTAACATTAGAATGACAACCTGGACAGAAATATTTAAACCCTGAACTAAAAAGTTTAATGTTGTAAACCATCACCTCTTTCAGTTATAATCTTAAATAGAGAGACATTTCTATCTATTACATAAACACAAAGGTTAATGCATTATAATAAGTTTATTGATGTATTTTTACCTGCATTATCTAAAAAAAGATTTATTTTCTACTCATAATAAAAAGGTTCTGATTTCAATACTTTACAAACTAAAACTCTAGATCAAACTGTCAAAACAAAATAGTACTTATAATTATAGCTAACACTTGTTGAGAGCACTATGTGCCAGGTACCATTCTAACCATTTTCAGGCCTCTATGAAGTAGGTATTACTATTACCTTAAATTAACAGATGAATAAACTGAGGCTTAAACAGCTCTCCAGAGGCCACACAATTAATAAGAGGAAGAGCTAAAATTCAAACCCGGGTCATCTGGCTCTAGAACCTAGAAGGGGTCTGGCTACACTAAAAGGCCACTGGATTACAATGCTTCTGTTAACAAGGCAGATTAGGGCCTTTAAACAAATGAAAAGAATATCTGAATATATTTAAAAAAAACAAACAAAACTAAGTACTAGTGTAATTTATATCAGCACTTCAAGAGAAACATTTAGGTTTATATTTCTCTATGGCACTTAGAGTTTGCATAATTCTGTTTCTCTTTGCAGAGCAACTCTGTACTCTCCATACATATACATACAACTGGTTTAACTCATTTGTACACCCCTCACAGAGTCTACCACAGTCCCTTGAGTGTGGTAGATGCTCAACAAATCACTGTCGGGAGATCAAAGAGCATTCACTATGTGTTCAATAAATATTTATTGAGTGAATGAAGAGAATAAGGAGTTTCATAAACCATTAGGTTCAAGTATCATTAAATGGTTTGTTGACCTGAAATGAACTAGGGCTGGAAAAAAGTCTCTGGCTTTGCAACCTTTAAATTGGGTCTGGTCTGTTCTTGAGCTCTAACCACTCTCTGTGCTATTAAGTTTCATAAACAAACCACTCATTACACACCTGTCAAACAATATTCATCTTTCAAGCTAATTTTCAGATTATTCTTCATGTTTTTCCTAATTTAATACAATTTAATCATAGTCCATCTCAGTCTTCATCACTCCACTGCGGAGTCAAATTTCTTTATCTTCATATGAAAGCATCACCGTTGCCTTCATCATTTATACTGGAAACCTCCCCCCCTGCTTAATTTGTTCTTCATTGAGGTGCAATAATTTAATAGTCTAAGAGTGGATGTACCGTGGTTTCCTACCAAGATAACACAGTCCATTTCTAAATGTTATTTTTCATACCTCTCTCAGGAGTGACTAACATTTTGATGGACTTTCTGGTAATATTCAGGCAACAATCTCAGCGATAAACTGACCACTTGGCCTAGTATGCTTTTTACCACATTGATGTTCACTAGCCATTTTTCTGTTTATGCACAAGGAATGAAAGATTTACCCACAGTTTATCCTACCCAGCTACTAACTTCTTGCCCAGAAAAGGTAGCTGTCACATGCAAAACCAGAGGCAGCTTACTTGTTCATATTTACAAGAAATATGAATAATTTTAGTATCATTACAAAAACTTGAACACTATACATGAATACTCTGAGAAAACCCTATATGACATACATGTTGTTCTTTCCTACTGTAAGTCTCCCCTCTTCCAAATCAAAACTAAACGTATGTCAAAGTTTTTGATATGTTCTTCAAAGATGAAAATAAACTAACATTCCTCAATATGCTGTCTTATAGTTGATGTCATTTAATCTCAGAAGTGAAAATTATCGTACCCATTTTACACATAAGGAGAAGTGAAACTCAAAAAAGTTCACTGAGGGCTTCCCTGGTGGCGCAGTGGTTAAGAATCCGCCTGCCAATGCAGGGGACACGGGTTCAATCCCTGGTCCGGGAAGATCCCACATGCCACGGAGCAACTAAGCCCGTGCGCCACAACTACTGAACCTGCACTCTAGAGCCCATGTGCTGCAACTACTGAAGCCCACGTGCCTAGAGCCCGTGCTCTGCAACAAAAGAAGCCCCTGTTCACCACAACTAGAGAAAGCTGGCGTGCAGCAACAAAGACCCAACGCAGCCAAAAATAAATAAATAAAATAAATAAATTTGTTTAAAAAAAAAAGTTCATTGACTTACCCAGTGCTAAGCGGGACTCTAACTCAAGTCTTTAAGCCAATAATCCTACTACTTCTTACGGAAACCCCTGGTTTGCTGCATATGAAATGACTTAGCTATGTGTCCGGGACTCGCCAGGGCAAAGGCTCTTTAAACTGGGGTCCAAGAATTTGGATGGAAAAAAACTTACATCCTTATTTTCACTAACCTATAATTGAAACTAACATTCCTTCAATTCTGAATGTAGTATTAGCAGGACTATCACTAGTTGTTATTTAGTAATAAAAAGCAAATTTCTTACATCATAAATTTTTTTTAAGGTGAACTACATTTCACACAGTTAAAAAGTCATATTCTTTTTATGAAAAGGGGTTCACAGGTTTCTTTAGACTACAAAGGAGTTTAGGGCACATAAATAATGTAAGAATGCTACTCCAGAGACCATCACACAATCTGTCAATCCTTGGTAACGAAGGTTTACAAAGGCATGTCACACAGTTTACTCATTGTCCTCTAGTTTGTTAAAAATATGGGGAATTCCTGGGCTTCCCTGGTGGTGCAGTGGTTGAGAGTCCGCCTGCCAATGCAGGGGACACGGGTTTGTGCCCCGGTCTGGGAAGATCCCACATGCCGCGGAGCGGCTGGGCCCGTGAGCCATGGCCGCTGAGCCTGCGCGTCTGGAGCCTGTGCTCCGTAACGGGAGAGGCCACAACAGCGAGAGGCCCGCGTACCGCAAAATAAACAAATAAATAAATAAAATATGGGGAATTCCCTGGTGCTCCAGTGGTTAGGACTCTGCGCTTTGCCTGCCAAGGGTGCAGGTTCAATCCCTGGTTAGGGAACTAAAATCCCACAAGCTGCACGGCGCAGCAAAAAGGATAGCATTTAGACCCAGTGATTTTTTCGTATCTAATTTGTCAATTACATTTGCTATTACTGATCTCCTACTTCTAACCTAACACACATGGAAATCTCTCTTATGTACTTATTAAACCGAGACATTAAACTTCTTTGTGACCAACTTTTCAACCCTAAGCAAACCTACTATATTACGATTAGCAAGTGAATCCAGTGCTTGTACAAATGAATTTGACTTAATGTACAGCTATGGTCCAAATGTTTGTGTCCCCCCCACCTCCCCAACTGATGTATTGAAATCCTAACCTCCAAGGTGATGGTATTAGGTAGAACAAAGGCCCTCATGATTAGGATCAGTGCCCATTTACGGTGTTTAGTAAGTATTAACAAATAAGCTCTTATCTTCTGCAAGCTACAGCCTATCGTATCAAAATCCTTATGCTTAAGATGCAACTTTAAAACTTGTCATCGGGCTTCCCTGGTGGCACAGTGGTTGAGAGTCCGCCTGCCGATGCAGGGGACACCGGTTCGTGCCCCAGTCCGGGAAGATCCCACATGCCGCGGAGCGGCTGCGCCCGTGAGCCATGGCCGCTGAGCCTGCGCGTCCGGAGCCTGTTGCTCCGCAACGGGAGAGGCCACAACAGTGAGAGGCCCGCGTATCGCAAACAAACAAAAAAAACTTGTCATCAACTTCACTTATTTTCCTTCACAAAGGTTCCTATTAACCTTATCCCATTCTGTCCACTCTAAAATTCACTGCATCCCAGCATCTGTATTTTTTGTGAACTTTTATGTTGACATGTTAAATCTCCAAGCCAGTTTTAACATTGTGGGCAGAAAAGACGTCTATTAGTACTTCCCTAGTCCTATGTCTACACAAGTTAACAGCAGTCAAAGGCTGTTATGATACCTTCCCTTGGTAGTACTATGACAAACTTTCACTAAGTGAAGCTGTAACACCATAGTTTATGCTCTGTTGCTGAGACTTAATCACATTTCCACCTTGATGTACTCAAAACGTTATTAGTCATAAACTTTCTAATATTTGTGTTCTTTACAGTTAGTTATTTCCTATTAAAAAACACAGACCTTTAAAAATTGATTCTGATTCTTCTGAAACAAAATGTAGAGGAAAAGAACATAGTAAACTAAAATAATGGAATTTAATCCTTAAAAGTACAAATTCATTTTAGAATCTGGTAAGTATGCAACGTTTACCATATATAATAATCTCAACTTAATGTTTTATAGGAAGAGCTTGAGAATTTCAAGCATAAAACACAACCAGAGTTGGAATACTATTTGGCAATAAAAAGGAACGAAGTGCTGATACATGCTACAGCATGGATGAGCCTTGAACACATGGTTAAGTGAAAGAAGACAGCCACAAAGGGACACATATTGTATGATTCTGTTTATACGAAAGATCCAGAATAGGCAAATCTACAAAGACAGAAAAGAGACTAGTGGTTGCTAGGGGCTGGGGGAAGGGAAGTGGGGAGTAACTGCTAAGGGGGCCTTCTTTTTGGAGTGATGTTACAGAGCAGTGACAGCCGTACAAATCTATCAGTATACTAAAAATCATGGAACTGTACACTTTAAAAGGCTGAGCTTTTCGGTATATGAATTATACTTCAATAAAGGTGTTACTTTAAAGATAAATAACAAAAAGCCACCACTTGTAAACCACAGTGAAAATTTCCTTGGGAAAGGAAATTATGAAAGTCATCGACTAGAAAAGTAAGTTGGTTACCTGTGATGTTAGCAAAGTCAACCTCCTATTTTTTCTCCCATTCTACCAACAAGTACACGAACATAAAACTAGACAGTGTTCGAATCAAAGAATTCGGCACAGTTGGCCGTTAAACTAAAATAGTGAGTGCCTTCTTAGAATCTCCCACTCCTAAACTGTAGGGGGCTTCCACTTACGGAAGTAGTTTTCAACAGCAAGCTCAAGAAGGAACGTCAAACTGGATGACATTTGCCTAGACGCCCTACAAAAGCCAAAAACACTAGAAGGGGTGACACCTACACACTCCTAAGTCTGTGCACGTGTTAGGCTGCCCCCACCCAACACCAACGAGCAGCATGCACCATTCACCCAGATCCCAACTTGCTCACCATAAACTGACACACTATCAAGCCCTCTGGCTCATTTGTTTAAAAGGACAGACACAGCAACCCTCACCAGGTTCCCACTCGAGCCCAACCAGCCCCCGCCCTGCCCCTCCCCACCCCAAACCCACACACGTGTTAGCCCGACACCGCCCCACCGGGTCCCACGTGCACCTGGTCTAACACACTCCCCACGTGTGGGCGCCCCACGGGCTTCCTCAGCTGTCTGAGGTCACCGCGTGACCCTGGGTCTCCAGAGGTAGGAGAGGGGAAGGACGAGGCCCAGGTCCCTGAGGTCCCAAGCCTTCGGGGAGTGTCCACACCCATCCTCCCTACTAACCCCAACAAATCCAAGGGCCGGGGGCGACGGCCCCTTTAAGACGCGGCCCAGTCGTCGCCCACAGAGAGGGGCGCAACGGGGCCTACACAACCCCCCCCCCTCCGTTTGCCCGCCCACGTCTAGTCGCCTCACCTCGGGCCGCCGGGCCCCGCCGCCGCGGCGGCGGCGGAGGGGGGGCGGGGTGCGGGCGGGGTCCGGAGGGGGGGGTCGCCCCGCCGACGATGGAGCTGCGGTTCGCTCTCTGAGGCCGTGGGACGGTGACTGCGTTGGGCGTGGACGCTCCTAGCTCGCTCCCTCGGCGGCTCCTGGGACCCCAAGATGGCGGCGGCGCTGAGGCGGCTGCGGGCGCTGGGCCGGCGGCGGCGGCGGCCACTTTCACTCACTGAGAGGAGCGGAGCAGGGACACGGGGAGCCATGGCGGGGGGGAGGAGAGGCGCCATAGCCAGGCCAGAACAATCGAGCCGCTACTCAGCGGGCTTACCGCTGCCCCGCCCACGCTCACTGCTCGTCGCCAGCCCGTGGCCGTCCGCAGTGCAGCTGCGGTCGGCCTCGTGGAGCTCGCACCCCGCCGCTACAGCCTGACGCCCCGCGCGGACCGGGGTTCGGGGGGAGATCCTGATCCATGCCATCTGAGTGCAGATTGGTCGGGGCTGGGACTGCCGAAGATTGCCGAAAGGCGGCGGGGAGGAGGAGGAGGATGTCATCGCTAGAGTGAGCAAGCAGATCTCGCGGGAGCAAATGTCGCGAGACCTCTCCAGGTCTGCAACCGCCAAAGAAAGGTTACTTTTCCCGGAAGTAACGTCAGTCGAAACGGCCCGGGATCCTGGGAATATTCGTTCCCTCAGGCAGGAGCTTGGGGTGGGGGGTGCTTGTGATTAGTTTGTTAGGGGCTACCAAACACTGCTGAGTTCACCTGAGGGAAAGTATAGGCTCGGGTGTGATATTTTATCCTGTTTTTGGCCCCTTTGGGTGGGGTTGTATACTGTGGGGAAGTGCATGCTCCGTGGAACCTCTCGTAACAGTAGTTTGGGGCTCCACTTTAGGCTCAGCGACCAAGACTGCGATGCTGTGGCATATTTGTGCAAGGCGCCAAGGTGAAGGCTTTAGGATTCAAGTACTTGGGAACACACAGACCTGTCATCAGAAATGCCTCCCTATTCTAACACTCACCCAGTGAGCCTCTGAAAAGGGAATAATTTGACTTGTCTGTGCCAACTCCATAGTTTGCGACCCCTACTACCCACATTTACTAAAGTTAATGCAATTCAATTACCAGCATCTGTGATGAGAAGTACCTAGTGTAGAGCCTAACTGCAGATAAGGATTAGAAGAACTTACTGAAAGTTATTCTATTTCTGTTCCCTCATGTCTCATGTTTTAATTCATTTCAGCCTGGCCCTTAGCACGTAAGCAGAACAGCATTTGCTTAAGGTCACTAAGTAGCCTTCTTGTGCCAAATTCGCTGGACTTTGAGAAGTTAATTTTGCTTAAAGGCAAAAGTATAATATACACCCTTTGTGAAAGAAAGAAGGGGACATAAAACACAAATACCTGCTCATTTGTCAGGGGAGGGATAAACCAGAAGTTAAGGTGAATGATGTCCTATGTGAGAAGGGTGGCAAGAAGGGGAGGATTGGAACAAGGTAGCAGGATCGACAAAGGAGTGGCAGATATTTTTATATAGGACTGTCTCTTAGAACCATATGTTTCACATACCCAAAAACATAAACACCTAAAACCAACTACGATAATATTTGAGTAACAACCAGCTGATTGGAGCATAAATCAAAAAGAAAAGAATAAAGGGGGAAAAGTCAGTGAGCTGCGGAGGGACCAAGTTGTATGGTCCTTTAAAGTTCAGACGTATAGGTTGTCTGTTGTATTTGTTTTCTGTTGCTGTGCTAACAAATTACCACAAATATAGTGGCTTAACACAGACTTACTATCCTACAATTCTGTAAGTCAGAAGTCTGACTCGGGTCTCAAACTGGGCTAAAATCAAGGTGTTGGCAGGGCTGCCTTACTTTCTGGGGGCTCAAGGGAAGAATTTGTTTCCTTTTCCAGCTTCCAGAGGCTACTTGCATTCCTCGGCTCCTGGCTCCCTTCTTCCATCTAAAAGCCAGCAATGGTAGGTTGGGTCCTTCTCATGTCATATCTGACCAACTCTTACCCTTTTAAGGATCCTTGTGACTACAACAGGCCCACCCAGATAATCTAGGATAAGCTCCCTATTTTAAAATCAACTGATTAGCAACTTTTAGCTCACCTGCAACCTTAATCCCCCTTTGTCTGTAACCTAATATATTCACAGGTTTTGTGGACATCCTTGGGGGAAGGCTATTATTCTGCCTGCCCCCCCCAGTTCTGTTCTAGAACTTTTGATGTACAACTCTCATCTTTCATCTATGACTTTCACATTAAAGTCCAGTTTTTTCTAATCTCTAATACAGTCTTGCATTCTTTTTTTTATTTTTTTTTTGGCCTTGCTGCGTGGCTTGTGGGATCCTAATTCCCGGACCAGGGATCAAACCCGGGCTTCTGCAATGGAAGCTCGGAGTCCTAACCACTGGAGTGCCAGGGAATTCCCTAATCTTGCATTATTGATTGAAGGTCTTTGTACATTCTTTGCGTCAGAGATTTAGTACCTCACATAAAGTTTAATCCACAATTTCTTTGTAATTTGGATTTAAATTGAGATTTAATGTTTTCTAGAAATATCTTGATTTTATTTTACAGTTCATTGTAACATTTTCTGTTTTCTATCCAAATAAAGGAATCTCTTTGGCTTTCTTTAAAAACTGTTCATAATATTAAGAAAAATCATTCAATATGCAATATTTAATTTTATTAGGGTAATGTTTAAAATACATTAGAAAATAAAGGAAACAGATCATTTAATGATAATTTTGAGGGAACTGTGCAATTTAGGATATGTATTTTATTTCCAATAATAAAGCAATAAACAAAAAGAAAACCCACTATGTGTCAGGGTAGAGGAAAGACCCAAAACTGAATATAAAGACTAAGGAATGAACTTGACTGTTTTACAGATGAGTAACACAGCGACTCTACAAGGGGTGGGGAGGAAAAGAACTCACCTAAGTACTGAGGGAAACAGTATCTTGACTGGATACCTAAGAATAAACCAACTGAACTGTACATAAATTCTGTGATCCACATCGTAAGTATTTCTCTCCAGTATGCATGTTAGAATTAAGCAAATATATTGTAGATCATAAGCTGTGTTTCTCACTGTTGGAGAAAAAAGTTATTAAGTAAGGAAGAGGGGAAAGCTAAAATGAAGGCTGTGGTGTTGGATTGGATTCTGAGGTATCTGTATAAACTCATGGTTTTTAATATATGTAAAATAGGTACAGAAATATAGATTGGTGTGTATGTGTGAATTAATAAACATATTTCCTAGTTCTGTCTGCTGAGAGTATTTAGAAGCAATGAGGATACCTAGCATCCAGATCTTGATTTCTAAACACCATTTTCCAATAAAAAGAACAAGGAGAACCTTGGAGAAATAACTGATTCCTAGGCTGAGGCAGGGAAACTACCAGATGAGCCTGGAATATATTGTGGTGCCAGGAAATAATGCTTAAAAAAGGATGTCACAAGAACACAGCAGCCAATCTGAAAGAGCTCCTAATGGCCAAAGCAACAAAATAAAAATGACAATATTGCATTATGACCCATGGACCCATGGTATTTATTTTTAATATTCATGCATCCATACTGATACAAACAAATAATTGGTTATTTAAATGGATGGGAGAAAAGGGACAACTCTTTCTTAGAGTAGAATTCCAATTAATAAATGGAGAAGGAAAGAGGGATAACAAAAATCACCACTAGGCAAACATTGCAGTAATAACTTGCAGACACGATCCACAGATGGATGCTAAATTAGTAGGTGAAAATTTGAGGAGAAACAGGATTTACATAGATTCAAAGTGTTTCACCCAAGATACATTTTAGCACAAAGGGAAAGATAGTAACTTAATAATGGTGAGGGACTTCCCTGGTGGCACAGTGGTTAAGAATCTGCCTGCCAACGAAGGGGAAATGCGTTTGATCCTTGGTCTGGGAAGATCCCATATGCCACGGAGCAGTTAAGCCCATGTGCCACAACTACCGAGCCTGCACTCTAGAGCCCATGAGCCACAACTACTGAGGCTGCATGCCCCAACTACTGAAGCCCGCGCACCTAGAGCCTGTGCTTCTCAAGAAGAGAAGCCACCATTGGGCTTCCCTGGTGGCGCAGTGGTTGAAAGTCCGCCTGCCGATGCAGGGGACGCGGGTTTGTGCCGCGGTCTGCGAAGATCCCACATGCCGCGGAGCGGCTGGGCCCGTGAGCCATGGCCGCTGAGCCTGCGCGTCTGGAGCCTGTGCTCCGCAACGGGAGAGGCAACAGCAGTGAGAGGCCCGCGGACCGCACAAAAAAAAAAAAAAAAGAGACGCCACCACAATGAGAAGCCCGCACACCGCAGCAAAGAGTAGACCCCACTCACCTTAACTAGAGAAAGCCCACGCACAGCAACGAAGACCCGGAGCAGCAAAAAAATTAATTAATTAATTAATTTTAAAAAATAATGATGGAACTCAGCAAAGCACCTTAACCAAGTGATCAAGATAAACATCATCAGTAACAAGACATATTTACATCATGAACCCCTTGATATTTTGCATTGAGAAGGACAGTATCATTTCTGTGGTATTCTTGCTGAAAATGTATAATCTCATTCCAATCATGAAAAAAGCATTAGACAATCTGAAATTGGGGGACTTTCCAAAAGAGAATTGATCAATACTCTTCCAAACTGTCAAGATAATGAAAGACAAGGAAAGACCTGAAGACAACTGCAGACTGCTAGAGACTGGGAAGAAATAACAAGTAAATCTAATGTAGAGTCCTGGAAAGGATCCTGTAAAGGAAAAGGGACATTGGTGGGAAAACTGGTGACATTTGTATAAGGTCTCTAATTTAGTTTGTAATATTGTACTAATGTTAATTCCCTTGTTTCCATAACTATACTAAGGTTATGTAAGATGTTAACGCTGGGGAAGCTGGGTGAAAAATAATACAGGAAATCTTTTTTGCACCTTCTCTGTAAGCCTAACATTAGTTCAAAATAAAAAGTTAAATTTTTTTTAATTCCACTTAACTTTTCAACTGTATTCATCTCCATTCTTGAAATACCGTCTTCCCTTAACTTTGGAATCACAATGTTCTCCTGGTTTTCTTCACTTTGGACAGTTTTTTATAACCACAGCAACTAGTCCACTGGTTCATGGATTCTGGTCTTGATAAAATTAGGGATATGCAGGAACTTACATAGAGTACAAAACTATTTTAAGACACACTCTTCTCAAATTCCTTAGCTAAGTTGAAATCACAGGAGACATAGGGGGACTTCACTTGAGAGGAGCCAGAAGTATCAACATAACCTTTTCTCAGATGTAGCGGAGATGGCCACTATATGAGCAGTAATAACCGTGAAACTGCCCCCACCAACCATCAGCTCCATCCGGAAAAGGGAGAGTTCCCACCGTCCTAACTGCTCTCTGGAATTCCAGGGAAAACAGGGAGGTGAAGAGCAAGTGCATTCTGCCTGGTATCTGCAGCATACACACTTTAAACATTAAAGCAAGGGCCAGAAACTGGTGGTCTTTGGCCATAACCAGCCTCCAGGTGTGTGTTTTGTTTTGTTTGAGGTTTTTTTTTTTGAAAACTAAGAATAACAACACTGGTCCAATAGCTGAATGGAAGTGAACTGTAGCTTCTCCCTTTAAGCATGGTATATGCTTTCCTGTTCACCAGAGTCCCTATTACTACTGGTGACACTACTTAAACCCAATCCACTGACACTTTCCACAACTGCCCAACTTCTGCAGATATTTGAGCTTGCAGTTCCTACAATAAAAGATTTTTATTTGTTTGAATTTGTCACTCTTGCTGAGATGGTTTTTGTTCTAATTAGCATGGGTGAGTAAATGCTGTTTTGAAAGCACAAAAACATAATAATAGCTAACATTTTGTCAGCACCTATAGGCAGTGCTCTAGGAGCAATACACATTTAGCCTTCATGAAAGCCCTTTATTTCCATTTTGTGAAAAGGGCACTGAGGCTTAACTTGATTAGGTAATAATTAAGTAACTTGTTCAAGCTCACACAGATAGTAAGTGATAAAGCAGGGACTCAAACCCAGGTCTTCAGAGGCCAAGTTCTGTATTCTTACACTATACCAAACGTCTGCTCTTATCAATTTAATTTGCTTTACTGACTTGGTTGTCTATCTGTAATCTTTGATGCTATCACTCATTTATTTTAAAATTATGAAATATATACCAGCACAAAGAAAAATATAGGGAAAAATATAACAAACATTTGTGTACCCACCACCAGATTTGTCAAATCTTAATATTTTGTCATATTTGTTTTTATTAATAAAACATTACAAATATAGCTGATGCCATATGTAGCCCTTTTTATTCCCTTTCTCCTCTCTCACCACTCCCAGAGATAACCACTATCCTGAATTTGTTATTAACAATACCCATCCATGTTTTATATGTATATATATCTTCATAAAAATTATATATATCTTCACTTGCTCTTTTCAGTCAACATTATGTTTTTGAGGCTTATCCATGTTAATATGTGTAGCTTTAATTTATTTTATATTTTTATTTTTTTTTAATTTGGGGGGACTTCAGATTCACAAAAACAGATTGATCATAATCTTTGGTTCATGACACATCAGAAGTCTGTCACTGGCTTCTTTCTATTTAGTTTACTTTTTTTTTAATTTTTAAAAATTTTTTATTATTTTGGCTGCATTAGGTCTTCGTTGCTGTGCACGGGCTTTCTCTAGTTGCCGTGAGCGGGGGCTACTCTTCGTTGCAGTGCATGGGCTTCTCGCTGCGGTGGTTTCTCTTGTTGCAAAGCACAGGCTCTAGGCACACGGGCTCAGTAGTTGTGGCGCACGGGCTTAGTTGGTCCACGGCATGTGGGATATTCCCGGACCAGGGCTCGAACGTGTGGCCGCTGCATCGGCAGGCGGATTCGTAACCACTGCGCCACCAGGGAAGTCTGGGTATCCTGTTATACGTAGTCTTTTGGGACTTACCTTTTCCACTTAATGTTGATAAAACTGTTAGGTGTCACTGGAGCTGGTAGTTTTTAAAACAGCTTTATTGGGATTTCATTCACATACCCAAAACCGCATCCACTGAAATGTGTGTAATTCAATGTTTTTTAGTATCTTCACAGAGTTGTGCAACCGTCATCATAATCTAATTTTAGAACATTTTCCTTTCCTGGAAAAGAAATGCCCATCCCCATGAGCTATGAGCTTCACTCCCCATCCCGAAGCCCCACCTCCACCCATGTAACCACTTAACCTTTCTGTCTCTATAGATTATTTATTTATTTATTTATTTATTTATTTATTTATTTGCTGTACGCGGGCCTCTCACTGTTGTGGCCTCTCCCGTTGCGGAGCACAGGCTCCAGACGCGCAGGCTCAGTGGCCATGGCTCACGGGCCCAGCCGCTCCACGGCATGTGGGATCTTCCCGGACCGGGGCACAAACCCGCGTCCCCTGCATCGGCAGGCGGACTCTCAACTACTGCGCCACCAGGGAAGCCCTATTTAATTAATTTTTACTGTTGTATAATATTACCTTGTTTATACCATAGTTTATTTACCCACTCTCCCACTGATGGGCATTTGGGTTGTTTTCCAGGTTTTCACTGTTATGAATAGTGTTGGTCTGAACAGTCTTGTATCTGTCCTGTCTTGCGCATGCATGTCCAAGATGTTTTCTTTGGCATATACATAATAGTAGACTTACAGGATCATAAATATGCAAGTGCTCAAGTAAAGAAAATAATTAAAACTATTTGGAAACTATATTCCCAAGTAGTTGTGCAATTATACACTCTCACCAGCAATAAAAAAGAGAGATTGTGGATTACTATCTCTCCAAAATTTTATAAGGTTGAACAGCTCCTCAAACGTTTATTGGCCATTTGTGTTGCTCTTCTGTGAAATCCCTGTTCATGTCTTTTGCCTCTGTTTCTATTAGGCGTGTGTGTGCGCACGCTTTTCTTATTGATTTGAAAGAGTTCTTAATTTATTCTTGATACAAATCCTTTGCTATTTCTGCCTATTGTGAATATCTTTCTCCAGTTTGCTACTTATCTTTTGGCTTTCTTCAATGTCCCTTAAAGAAAAGTTCTCAATTCTAATAGCCAAATTTATCAATATTCTCTTCTAAATCAAATGTTTTTAATGTTTTGCTTAAGATATCTTTCCCTATTCCACAATCAAAAAAAAAAAATCCACCAGTATATTCTACTGAGGTGTTTTTTTTCAACACTTAGATCTTTTATCCTGGAATTTTTTAATATGTTGAAAAGTAAATATCCAATTCATCTTTTTGCATAGAGAGATCCATTTTTTCCAAATCCATTTATTGAAATGTTGATTGTTCCTTTCTCACTGCTTTGACATGCTGTCTCTGTTTTTTACTAAAGTTCTACATTATGATGGTCTGTTTCTGGACTTATTCTATTCCATTGGTCAACTTGTCTGTCCCTGTGCCAATGTCACATTGTCTTAATTAGTACAATTTCAAAATAAGTTCTGATACTTGGTAGGCAAGTCATTCTCCCTTCATCTTCAGAAATGTTCAGCTATTTTTTGGTCCTTTATTCTTCCATTTAAATTTAATATCATTTTATCAATTTTAATGAAAAATGTGGTTGGCAGTGTTATTGTATCTCATTGAATCCATAGATCAATTCAGAGAGCTTTGACATTTCATGATATTAAATCTTCCTATCTGTGAACATAGTAGCTCTACATTTATTAGTTTTGTTTAGACCCTCTTTACTACCTCTTAATAACATTTTATAGTTTTTCCTGTAGGAGCCTCAGACCACTTTCGTTAGATTTATTCTTAATTACTTGACATTCTCAAATATTATTTAACCTTACATAGTAATAAACAAACTGTTAAGAGTTGTCTTCTCTTTTATATTGCACATCTTTCTTGTGCACCTACGGGAGTCTTTCTAGGGTATACACTTACTACTGAAATTGTTGAGTCATAGGGTATATGCATCTTCAACTAAAAGTGCTCTGTGAATAATAACAGCCAAAAAAAACTCCACACAAATGTAAGTTGGTAGTGAACACTTAAGAAATATTTGATGAAGGAACTATCCCAATTGAAATAGTGAAATGAATTTTACCACATGGTAATCATGGTACAGCCAAAGTTATACTGGAAGAGAGGCATATTCAGAGTGGAGGATGGAATGTCCTGACAGTTTTAGAATGAGTGTCATCAGGAAAGTCCTTCCTCTGAAAAGGAAAACAAAGCAGCTGTGGGAGAATCTTTGAGAAATATAAAGAATTAATTAGAGAAGCTCATTACTAAAAATATTTGTTTTCTTTCTAGAAAAGCAATTTGGCCAAGTTGAGGGAAATAGCAAATAACTACTAACCCTAACCCTAAATAGTATCTTCCACATTAAGTTTCTCAGCATTTAACATCTACAGATAAGACAGGCAGAGCTAAACTGATTGCAAGGAGAGATTTAAAAAAAACTTCACATGTATCTGGTATTAATGTTATATATTTGCGTTTATATTCATCATCTCATATGATATTATAAAGGTGATAGTATGAACATCTCTGCTTTATAGATGACAAAAAAGAACCTCAAGGAGATTAAGTCTAAAATCACAAAACTAGTCCATTAGTAAATCCAGGACTTGACTCAAGATATGTGAAAGAAATTCAGAGCATTCTGGTGAAAAGCTCTGAGGCACAATACAAAGATTTTTAACTCCTTAGGGCATGCCAGAATTTTAAGACAGTAGGTAAAACAAAGTACAAAAAAAATTCAATATATTTAGTGGTAATGACAACAGACCCCTTTTAAGTTGGTGCTAGAGTCAGAAGCCTGGCAAGAAGGATGATGTAAAAAGGATAAATAAATTTAGCCATGAGTGTATAAAACATGACTGACAGAAAGTTTTACAAGTAGTTTTACATATTTAGCTTCTTTTCTCCTTTGTGGTTATTTCGTAATAGGAAAGATATAACCAGGAGAGTTAGATTGTTATGAGGATGTGTTCAAATATCTATAGAAGGATAATATTTAATATTGCCTTAGAGGTAGGTGCAGCGGATAGTTCTGATGCCGATAATGTCTTCCATGTAGTTTGAGCTTTCATATATCTTATCTGAAGTGGTAGCCTCAGTTTCTACCTTGAAGTCCGAAGAATATGAAAATTTACCATGTGGGTAAGTGGGACACAAGAAATAAAGGACAATAACAGTGTGAAATGGTGGGGCCACTCTGGAAACATTCTGGCAGTTCTTCAAAATGTTAAGTACATTGCTACCATTTGATCCAGCACTCCACTCCTAGGTCTAGACACAAGAGAAATGAAAACATATGTCCACACAAAAACTTGTACACAAATTTTCATAGCAACATTATTCATAATAGCCAAAGGTATACCTAAATGTCCATCAACCAATTAATGGGTAAACAAATGTGGGATATCCATACAATGGAATATTATTCATTAATAAAAAGGAATGAAGTACTGGCACATGCTGCAACATGAATGAACCTTGAAAGCATTACACTAACTGAAAGAAGTCAGTCACAAAAGACTACATATTACATGATTCTATGCGTGTGAAATGTCCAGAATAGGAAAAGCTATAGAGATAGAAAGTAGATCAGTGATAGCTTAGGGCAGGGAAGAGTGTGGGAAGAGGCGGTAATAGCTAAAGGGTACAGAGTTTCTTTTTTGAGGTGATGAAAATATTCTAAAATTGATTGTGGGGATTTCCCTGGCGGTCCAGTGGTTAAGACTATGCGCTTCCACTGCAAGGGGCACGGGTTCGATCCTTAGTTGGGGAACTAAGTTCTTGCATGCGGCGCTGAGCGGCCATAAATAAATAAATAAATAAATAAATAAAATTGTGGTGATAGTTGCATGTAACTGTGAATATACTAAAACTGCTGAATTGTACACTTTAAATTGATGTATTGTGCGGTATGTGAATATATCTCAATAAAGCTGTAAAATAGAAAAGAAAAGGAACAGACCAGATCTCCCCAGCAGCATCCTCCAGGGCCCCCTTCTTTTTCCTAGACAATGCTAAAAACAAAACAAAATGAAAAAAAAACAAAAACAAAAACTAGAGGTTTTCTTAAATTTATCTGTTAGTGGATGTGTCCACATTTTAGCTGTTCAGAATAATCCCAGCAAGGTTATCACTGAACTCAAATAGAAAGTGATAATAGGACAGCCCAGAGACCAGTCTGGTTCTAGCCCAAATCTAAAGGTCCTGTGAGGCTGAGAGAGTATTCCTCAGTTGGTCCCTAGCAACCTTAAGTACCTGTACATGTCCCAGGCCTATCCTTATCTGAATTCATACCCCATAAATCTGGACCATATCTGGACAGATGTCAGGGACAGGATGAATAACTACTCATCATCTCTTCTCTTTGCCAGTGCAGGCAATGTATGCCTGGGGAATGTTGTGTGTCAGATCTAACAAAGGGGAGAAACCAGTTTGACTTCATGCCAGTGCTAGAAGTGACATGACAAAGAAGGCTGGAACTGAACCATGCATGGCACAATGGACTCTGAAGGAGAAGACAGGTTCCCCTCAAGTTTTAAAGCAAGAGACAAACTCAATCAAGGGTTCTAGGTTGTTTCTACCACCAGCCTGTTTTCTTTCCCCATGTCGGGAGCATACTGGGCAGGGTCTAGAAGAGCTTCCATGTGCTTGTCTCCCATTGATATGTGCTCAAGCCAAGTCCCAGGGAGAGCAAACCCCTTGCTCCAAGAGGACCAAATCCAGCTAGCTCTTAACAGGTCCACTTATTCTATGAAAAGCATAATAAACAACAAGGTCCTACTGTATAGCACAGAGAACTGAATCACTTTGCTGTACAGCAGTAATTAACTATACTTCAATGCTGTACAGCATTGTAAATCAAGTATACTTCAATTAAAAAAAAAAAGTGAAAAGCATGAAACATTCAGGCAGTTTTCCAGCATCCTCTCCACCACAGTCAACTCTTAGAAGTCCTCTCTGTTTTTCAGGCTCTTCCTTCACCAGAGAGATGGCAGTGCTAGGCCTCGCCACTCAAGGAGACACTTCGTTCCATTTCAGTCAACAACACACTTTCCACAGTACCCTTTGCCCTACCAAACTCCATTTTTGGGATTGTAAAAACATATTGGAGCAGAGTTCCCAGAGGACGGGGACATTAACCAGAAGGAAGCATCTGTGTGTTCCATCTTTTTCCTTAGGAACTGTGGTTCTGTGGTTCTCTGTTTTCTTGCCTCTGGACTCAACTTGTAAATTTGAGGGAAAGTTAGTGAAAAGGAGTCAGTCAATGAGAACCAGGTCTGGAGTGAGAGGCACAGGGAGACACTGAATTCATGCTGGTAATGGGCTATCCAGCAGACTGAAAGGTCAGTGCAGCCTTGGTTTAGACCTTTACTCTAATTTTTCAAGACTTCTGACACAGAACAAAGCTATACCATTAAAAAATAGTTAAAGTATACATTAATGCATTCAGGGAGAAACCCAGAAGCTGACTGGAAACTACTGGGTATCTATAGTTATGCTGGGGTACTTTTCCTATATATGTACAGGATCTTCTGGTCCCCAGCTGGCTGAACTGGAACAATGGATTCTTTTTTTTTTTTTTTAATATTTATTTATTTAGGCTGCGCTGGGTATTAGTTGCTGCATGCGGGATCTTTTAGTTGCGGCCTTCGAACTCTTAGTTGCAGCATGCATGTGGGATCTATTTCCCTGACCAGGGATCAAACCTGGGCCCCCTGCATTGGGAGTGCAGAGTCTTAGCCACTGGACCACCAGGGAAGTCACTGGAACAATGGATTCTGATAGACATCCACTACCAGCACATGGGCTTGTAGAGGGGGAAGGAGATTTTCAAAAAGATGGGGTGTTCCTCTGGGTAGCCAAAGCAGCAAAACTGTGTCAAATGGAAAAATAAAATCATAAAGGTACTAGAAGAAACATAGATTATTTTTTAACCTTGGAGTGAAAGATCCCTTTTGAGCCTGCCATAGAATCCAGAAGTCATAAAGGAAAAGACTAATTGTAAATCAACTATACTTCAATTTAAAAAATAAATAATAATAACATAAAATAAATAAAATTATTCCAGAATTAAAAATTCACTGAAAATAAACAGATAAGTATGAATTTTTAAAAAATAAAATAAGGGAAAAGGCTGATAAATATAACAGAAACAGTTAATGTAACAACCTAAAAATCACCACAAGTCACATAAAAAAGCCAATTTCTTTAATATACAGAGAGCACTTATACACCAAAATTTAAAAATTAACAGCCCAATAGGAAAAGAGGCGAAAAAGGAAATCAATTCGGTTGTTCAATAGGTATTTACTGAATGCTTAGTGTATTCAAGGCATGGTTCTAGGCACTGGAGATGTGGCTTTGAGAAAAACAACATAGAAAAATAAATATCAAAGGTTAGTAAACATATTAAAAGATTCTCAACTTCACTTAGAATAAATACAATTTTTTTTTAAATTGAAATAGTGTTTTTCACTTACCAAATTGGCAAAGATTAAGCTTAGTACAGGCACTGTCCAAGGGACATACACACCACTATACACTAATGAAGAAGTCTAAACTGGCAGCATCCTTTTAGAGAACTCTTACCTCTCACTTTAACACGTCTGATTTGTTTGAGTCTTTTTTTTTTAACAAGGATCTACTTAACCTTTATAATTTAAAAGGATTATATTAAAAATGAAATCATAAAATATACCTATCCTTTTGTAAGGGCCTTTGAAGCTTTCTGATTTCTATGTGTGTTGAAGTTAGAAGACATTTTACTTATAGAGGCACACTCTTCTGGGCTTAAGTAATCTACACTAACTCTAGCTCTGCATTTTTATTATTCACTTTTTCATTCAGCAGACATCTACTAAGCTAACTGCTTTATGCCAAGCAATGTGTTAATCACTGGCTATTTAGTCTGATGAGGGAGACATCAGATTAATCACAGCATAACAAGTGCAACAAAAGAAGTATGTACAAAGTACTTAGGAAGCAGACAGGAGGCATCAATAACTGTCAACAGACTTTAGAGAAAACTTTCCAGAGGAGAGATATTTAAGCCAGTTCATGAGAGGGGTCTTTCTTCTCATGGGTTTGCCACCCAATAAACAAATGGGAAACGAAAAGAATACATTAACATCAAAGTCAGAAGAAAGGTAGATTCAGATAGGGCCACCATACTTGAATTACAATGTGGTGAAATCAAGAAGGGAACCACTGAGCATTGGAGGAGGCTGCTGAGATGGAAGACACCTGAGTCCTGAAACTGAAGGCTGAACGTAAACATGATATCATCATAAATATCTCCCTTATGAAATTTGAGGGACCACAGGCTCCTCACAGAAAACATGATTACAGGAACATTTCGGGTGGACACTGTTGTTCTGATTATTGCTGTTGATAATGGTGAATACTAAATATTTCAAGGAATGGGCAAACTGGTGAGCTTGGAATATTGGTCTGTATTTTTCTTTTCTTGAAATGTCCTTTTCAGATTTTTACATCAGGGTAATGTTGCCCTCACAAAATGATTTAGAAGTGTCTTCTTTGTCCTATGAAAGAGTCTGTGTGATTATTTTCTTAAGGCCTTATTTGTTAGAGATATACACTGAAATATTTACAGGGAAATTATATGATGTCTAGAATTTGTTTTAAAATATTTCAGAAAAAAAAGAATAGATGAAACAAGAATGATAGAATGTTGATGTAATGTCTGGGGGTTTATTATATTATTTTCTGCACTTTTAAGTATGTTAGAAATTTTCCGTAAGAAAAGGTTTTTTAATTTTTTTAACTTTTAATTCTATATTGGAGTATAGCCGATTAACAATGTTATGATAATTTCAGGTACACAGCAAAGGGACTCAGCCATACATTATATGTATCCA
This sequence comes from Delphinus delphis, assembly GCF_949987515.2. Taxonomy (NCBI): domain Eukaryota; kingdom Metazoa; phylum Chordata; class Mammalia; order Artiodactyla; family Delphinidae; genus Delphinus; species Delphinus delphis. The sequence goes on from NC_082684.1 coordinate 85,037,625, forward strand.
TTCTCCCCCAGACTCCCCTCCCATCCAGGCTGCCACGTAACATTGAACAGAGTTTCCTGTGCTATATGGTAGGTCCTTGTTGGTTATGCATTTTATTTATTTATATTATTTTTTAATTTCAAACATATAATTTGTTGTTTTTATTTTTTTAACATCTTTATTGGAGTATAATTGCTTTACAATGGTGTGTTAGTTTCTGCTTTATAACAAAGTGAATCAGTTATACATATACATATGTCCCCATATCTCTTCCCTCTTGCATCTCCCTCCCTTCCACCCTCCCTATCCCACCCCTCTAGGTGGTCACAAAGCACTGAGCTGATCTCCCTGTGCTCTGCGGCTACTTCCCACTAGCTATCTACGTTTAGTAGTGTATATATGTCCATGCCACTCTCTCACTTCGTCCCAGCTTACCCTTCCCCCTCCCCGTATCCTCAAGTCCATTCTCTAGTAGGTCTGCATCTTTATTCCCGTCTTGCCCCTAGGTTCTTCATGACCTTTTTTTTTTTTTTTTAGATTCCATATATATGTGTTAGCATACGGTATTTGTTTTTCTCTTTCTGACTTACTTCACTCTGTATGACAGTCTCTAGGTCCATCCACCTCACTACAAATAACCCAGTTTCGTTCCTTTTTATGGCTGTGTAATATTCCATTGTATATGTGTGCCACATCTTCTTTATCCATTCATCTGTTGATGGACACCTAGGTTGCTTCCATGTCCTGGCTATTGTAAATAGAGCTGCAGTGAACATTTTGGTACATGACTCCTTTTGAATTATGGTTTTCTCAGGGTATATGCCCAGTAGTGGGATTGCTGGGTCGTATGGTAGTTCTATTTTTAGTTTTTTAAGGAACCTCCATACTGTTCTCCATAGTGGCTGTATCAATTTACATTCCCACCAACAGTGCAAGAGGGTTCCCGTTTCTCTACACCCTCTCCAGCATTTGTTGTTTGTAGATATTTTGATCATGGCCATTCTGACCGGTGTGAGATGATATCTCATTGTAGTTTTGATTTGCATTTCTCTAATGATTAATGATGTTGAGCATTCTTTCATGTGTTTGTTGGCAATCTGTATATCTTCTTTGGAGAAATGTCTACTTAGGTCTTCTGCCCATTTTTGGATTGGGTTGTTTGTTTTTTGATATTGAGCTGCATGAGCTGCATGAGCTGCTTGTAACTTTTGGAGATTAATCCTCTGTCAGTTGCTTCATTTGCAAATATTTTCTCCCATTCTGAGGGTTGTCTTTTCGTCTTGTTTATGGTTTCCTTCGCTCTGCAAAAGCTTTTAAGTTTCATTAGGTCCCATTTGTTTATTTTTGTAGAAAAGGTTTTTTTAAAATGGAAAAAAATACTGTCTAGTATGTTTCAGCACACTCTACTTGTGTGTGACTGCTCTTGGAAACTCAGTCTTCACTCAACCTACAGTGATGGGACCAATCCACCCTTCCCCTGGAGGATAAGACATAGGGATTGTCAACGTGACTAGTCGGCTGTAGAGGCAACGCAAGGCTTCAAACAGTGTTGTTTCAGTGGAGAGCCCTTATGGGTGACTTTCTATGCCTTGATCCAGGGCGTGTTAGAGTTTGACTAGGGCAACTTGTCCGCACTTCAACCAGAAATGCTACTGGATCTGGGTTTTAGCCAGTTTTCTTACTATGCATAGGTACTGGCTTCAACAATTTCCTATTTTATCTTCTGGCTGTGGGGTGGCTCAGTGGGATCAATTTTGTTAATACCATCAGTCAGTTGTTTCATACCTGGTATTATTACCGATGCTTTCAAGTCGGGCCCCAAAAAGTGTCCTCCTGCCCGGTGTCATTTGGGACAGTTGAAAAAGACAGAGTTTGGTTCATAAGCAAAAGAAAGCTTTATTCTTTGATCAGAGAATGGAGAGGTGCAAGCTTCTGCTCTAGAGCACAGGCTCTCCCCGCAGGCCATGGGCGGGGCTGCTTTATAGGGTTCTGGCCAGCAGGGAAGCTGCGGAGCTCTCTCCTGTTGGTCGCAGCTGTGCCTCCAGACTTGTAAGGTGCAGCGTCTCTGCACACAGCCCGCTGTCGCTGCCACCATCTTGAATTGCCGTGTCATGCAGGCAAGGGCTTCTGCTCACAGCCCGCCCATCGAAGCCATCTGGCACCAGGAACTCTGGTCTGAAATGCCAGGTGCAATGCCTCTGCATGCGGCAGCCTATGAACAAGTGAAACTAGAGTAATGACAAATGGGAAAAAAAGTTAGATTTTATTTTATTACCCAGACTCTATTTTTATTTCCTGAGCACTGTTAATGGTCTTTGCCAGTGACAAATCCCTCCTCTGATTTTTGTCTTGCTTCTCATTCTTGAGGGGTGCTAAGGGGAGAAGGTCCGACTTATGTAGCTTCTTTCTGCTGATCAGGGGAGTCGTCATAACCCTGGGTAGAGGAGCAGAACTTCTCCCTAGCTACCTTTACATATGTTTGTCACCAAGCCTTTGCCCTGACTGTGCATATCCCTGAGTGACCACCATTTGTCTAACCTTGGGTTTGCTTGTTTTGTTTTGGCTGTGCCACGCGGCTTTCGGGATCTTAGTTCTCCAACCAGGGATTGAACCTGGGCCCCAGGAGTGAAAACACTGAGTCCTAACCACTGGACTGCCAGGGAATTCCCTGTCTAACCTTTTGGAGACAAGGGACACCAGACAATTTAAGGTACATGGCCCAATTAAAATACATAAATAAATAAATAAAAAATTTAAAGATACATGGCTCAAGTATTAGCAAGAGCAAATTTTTCCTGAAAATGCAGGTATCTAGGTCTTTTGACTGTAGGCAAGTGTGCCCTGATGTTGAGGCACACTACTATGGCCTGCATATCCCTGGTAACACTTCTGTTGTTTTTCAGAAGAGAAGCTTCAGGTCAGAGAGAAGTTCACATGAGTAGCCAAAGGGGTCCGTTGCCCCAGGTTGTCTCTCCAGAGTTTGGGGCTCGGGGTCCTCTTTACTTGAGGGTGATGTAACCACAGTGTGATAACCTGCAACTTCAGGAAAGAATGGGTGGTTAGCATTGTTGCAGAAGAGGAAAATGTCATGTCCTGGGACCCACAAGAGTCCTTAAGACAGACCACCAAGTGAGGGTCCTTGGCATCACACAGGAAAGAATTCAAGAGTGAGCCAAAGAAAAGTGAAAGCAAGTTTACTTAGATACACACTCCATAGGCTGAATGCAGTCTGTCTCAGAAAGTAAGAGTGGCCCCAGGGCATGTGGCTGTTGGTTTTTATGGGCTGAGTAATTTCATATGCTAATGAGTGGGAGGAATATTCTTGCTATTTCAGGGAAGGGTAGGGATTTCCCAGAAATTGGGCCACTACCCACTTTTTGGCCTTTTATAGTCTGCCTTGGACTGTCAAGGCATAAAAAGGGGTATGATTTTTTAGTATTACAATGAAGATATAATGAGCTAAAGGTCAATGACTGGACTATTCTCGAAGTCACCTTGGTTCCAGCCAGTTTTTATTGCATCCTAATAGCTGCGCCCCTTCTTCATTTATCTAGCTGTTGTGTCCTGCCCCTTTCCCTCCTGTCTCAGAATCACCAAATAGGGTCCATTCCACTAAGGAGTGAGCTGATCTTGCAGGCTTCCAGTTTTCCAGGTTTTTAGATACACTTAGTCTCCTGGTGGGCAGGAACAGTACCTGGTTACCATATTCCAAGAGAGCTTTCATGGTTTCTCCTACCTGGAGGGCATACTTGAGTTGTTCCATTTCAAGGGAGTTAAGGTGTCCTTTCAGGCTTGGCGAAGGGGTCTACCACACATGAGTTCAAATGCACTTCCATATAGTGATTGGATTGTTTAGAGAAATGCAACCCTGAGTAAGAGGTCCCAGTTTTTGAGCTAATACCCCAAGGGCCATTCCCATTCTCTCCTGAATGTAAGGGTCAAAGGGTTTAGTTAAATCTTGGAGGGCCAGGGCAGGGACTTGAAGTAACTGCTTTTTCAATTCCTGAAAGTCCCCTTTACATTCTGAATTCCATTCAAAAGGATCATCCTTTCCTTTCAACTCTTCATACAGAGGCCTCACTATTAGACCATATTTAGGGATCCAGATGCGGCAAAACCCAGCCATCCTCAGGAAACCCCTAAGCTGTCTTCCAGTTTTAGGATGGGTGAGGCTGCAAAGGGCTTCTTTTATTTTCTAGGGTAGGCTTCTCTGACTTGTGAGAATGAAGCCTAGGTAGGACACCCTAGTTTGTGATATTTGAGCTAAATCTGGGACGGCAGCGTATGTCCGGGTTTTAGATGGACTATCATGGGACTGGCTCCTACAGCTAGTCCCACCCATCCCTGTGCCTAGACCTCAGGATTTACTCCAAGGAGGTTGCTTGCTCTGTCTAGGGAGGTTTTTCCTCAGCCATTACCATTATCACCTTGTGCCCCTGTCTAGGGGAACACCCATCTCGTTTGTCTCCCATTAGGTGGATAGTTAGCCCCCAACATACGTAGGACATCTCTTCCTAGCAGGGGTATAGGGCATTCAGGGACATACAGGAAGGAATGAGTGAGAATGTGTTCATCCACTTTACATTCGAATGGTTCTATGAATGCTCATTCTTGGGCCTTCCCTGATACCCCCATAATTTTACAACTCTTGTGACTGAGTTTGCCTGATCTGGTGCTCAGAATCAAGTAAGTGGCACAGGTGTTGATGGGCTTTCTCCCTATGTCCAATGTCAGCAGGGGTTCCTTAGGGGTCAGTTGGAGTTCCAGCTTAGGAGTTCCCTGGCCCCATCATTCTTCACCTATTTGGATCATCTGCCTTCGAAGGTAATGGCTGGTACCTGGCATTTCTGTCGCTTTTTGGGGCGGCGAGGTTATTCTCCCTTCCAGTGTCCCTCTTGTTTACATATGGCACACTGATTGGGTCTGCTTTCCTTGCCTTGCTATCCCTCCGTGTGGGCCAGCAGTCACTCACTGGAGTTGAGAGTTTCTGAGGGCAGTTAGTCCAGACCAGTTGACATTGGAGGGCAACAGCCAGCAAGTGGACTTGCCTCCAGACCTTTTTATCCTCTGACTTTTCCTCCTCTGTATCTTGGTTATTAAACACCTGGTAGGCAACCCCGACCAGGCGAGAGGCAGGGCTATATGGTTCTATTTCCAGTTTCTGAAGCTTACGCCGCCTCATGTCCAGGTCACTTTGAGAAATTGAATAGAACCTCAGGATTGCATTCCCTTCCAGTGACTCAAGGTCAGTGGTGGTATACATTTGGAGGCATTGCCTGAGGCACTCTAGGAATGCTGAAAGGTCTTCTGTTGGCTCCTGATGATTTCCTTTATCTTATTTCAATTGACAGGTTTTTTTCCTACTGCCTGGTGCTAGTTCCTCTGAAGTAGGCAGGGGAGCCCTGTGAGCCCTTTGTAAGACCAGAACCCCCAATATCTGGAAGACCTGTGAGCTGCTGGCCAGAACAAGAAACACCCACTGCCCCCCCCGCACCGCAACTTGTGAGGTGAACCTTGGGTGATTATCGACCGAGGTTCCACGAGCTCTCCTCCTGGTATCAGCACAGAATACCAGCTGCCCCAGTGGTCTGGTGAGTACCCCATGGGAATCCCTCGTGCTTTTAGCTTTCACCTGGTAGGAAGTCTGAAACACCTTCTTTTTGGCTGAAAGGAGGAAAGAGAAGACCCCTGATTCAGAGAGCTGTGCCACTCCCTAACAGACCAAGTTGGTTAGGAACTAACGTGCCTACGCTGCTCTGGACCAGAGGCAGTCCAATCTTAACTCCTGTGGGATATTCTGACTGAGGAGGGACTGTCTTAAGCACAGGCTGTTACAAATTCAAGGCAGACCCCCAGCTATATCAGATCTGAACCATTTGGATGGCTCCTATTTTGGTCTTTTGAGCAATCCATTAACAGTTTGGGGCTGGTTCCAAATCTCCCGAACAGAAATCTTATTTGGGTCGAATCTGGTGGTATTTGTGTGACTAAATTCCCAGCCAGGGTCCATCAACCTTCCAGGATTCCCCTTGAGGCAGGTCCCTGATGGAGAAGGAGGGCTCATCCAGGTATACGTCCCCTTTACGGAGGCCTCTGCACATGGCACACAATGAGCAAGTGAAACTAGACTAAGCACAAGGGAAAAAAAAGTTAGTTTTATATTATTACCCAGATTCTATTTTTATTTCCTGGAAATTGTTAATGGGCTTTGCCAGTGACAGTATGTAAGCCAGAAGACCAAGCTGGAACACTGGAGGTATACCTCAAAACACACACACAGCCCTTTGGAAAGGTCTGGATTATAGGTTCAAGGCATTTAAAGTTTTCTCTGTCTACTCGTAAGCTGACTACTAAGCTAACTAAGAGGAAATATCAAACGGACACTTAGGTTGTTTCCATATCTTGGCTATTATGAATAATGCCACTGAACATGGGAATGCAGGTATCCCTTCAAGAGCCCATTTTCATTTCCCTTGGGAATATACCCAGAAGTGGGATTACTGATAATATAGTTTTATTTTTAATTTTTTGAAGCCCCTCCATAGTGGCAGTACCAATTTCTGATCCCACCAGCAGTGCACATATTCCCTTTCCTCCACACCCTTACCAGCACTTGTTAGCTCTTGTCTTTTTTATAATAATCATTCTAACGTGTAAGATGATATCTCACTGTGTTTTTTTTTTAATTTTTTAATTTTATTATTTATTTTTATTTTTGGCTGTGTTGGGTCTTCATTGCTGTGCACGGGCTTTCTCTGGTTTCAGTGAGCGGGGGCTACTCTTCGTTGCGGTGCGCGGGCTTCTCATTGCAGTGGCTTCTCTTGTTGCGGAGCATGGACTCTAGGTGCGCAGGCTTCAGTAGTTGTGGCATGCGGGGTCAGCAGTTGTGGCTCGTGAGCTCTAGAGCGCAGGCTCAGTAGTTGTGGCGCACAGGCTTAGTTGCTCCGCGGCATGTGGGATCTTCCCAGACCAGGGATCGAACCCGTGTCCCCTGCGTTGGCAAGTAGATTCTTAACTACTGCGCCACCAGGGAAGCCTCTCGCTGTGGTTTTGATTTGTATTTTCCTGCTAATTAGTGATGTTGAGCACCTTTTCATGAACCTATTGATAATTTGTATGTCTTCTTTGGAAAAATGTCTATTTAGCTCCTCTGCCCATTCTTAATATCAGATTGTTTGTTTGTTTTGATCTGTTGCAAGGCAAGGGTCAAGGTTTATTTTTTAGCATATGGATTTCCAATTGTTTCCACAATATTCTGGATCCTTTGTTTTTTCATATTAAATTTTAGAGTCAGCTTACCAATTTCCATCCCAAAAGGCTCCTGGGATTTTGATAGGGTTTATGTTGAATCCATAGATAAATTTGGGAAGAATTAACAGCTTAACAATATTGACTCTTCCAATATATAAACAAAGTATGTCTCTCCATTTATTTAAGTCTTCTTTAATTTCTGTCATTAATGTAGTTTCAAAATACCAATCTTGTATATATTTTCTTAGTTTTATCCCTAAGTATTCTGTGATTTTTTGCTATTGTAAATGGTATTTTTAACATTTTAATTTCCAGTTGCTTATTGCTATTATATAGAAATATGATTGATTTTTATATATAAATCTTGTGTCCTACAACACTGTAATATTCACTTATAGTTCTAGTAGCTTTTTGGTAGATTCTTTGGGATTTTCTACATAGACAATCATGTTGTCTTTGAATAAAGATACGTCGCAGAGAGAGAGGAGGTAACTAAAGGGGGGATCCCACTGGTCAAATATGGGACAATTTGAGCATCAAAATAAATAATAATAGTGAGAGATTATTATTTACAATATAAGAATAAATAAGCTGATATAAATGGATATATAGATAAATGAGGGAATGAGTGAATGAATGGTGGAGAAGGGAAAGCTCTTCTTTAGTTAAATGTAAATTAATAAGTGAAGAAAGAATGATAGAATTGGAAAATCATCATTTGAAACCTATCATTACACACTACTATATATAAAATAGATAACCAAAAAGGACCTACTGTATAGCACAGGGAACTATACTCAATATCTATAATAACCTATAATGGAAGAGAATATAAAAAAGAATATATATGTATGTTTATATTTATATATATGTATAACTGAATCACTTTACTGTATACCTGAAACTAACACATTTTAAATCACCTATTTTTCAATAAACATTTTTTAAAAACCCATCATAATAATTGATTCAGGCAAGTGTCATCAATGTATGTTTTTCAGACTGGCTGGTGAAAGTTTGAAGAGTAAGAAGATATTTACACAGTCTCAAAATATCTCCCTACAAAATACTTATTAAGTATAAAAAGTAAAAAAGTAATGTCATAGTGGAGAAGCCTGGCAAACATCACCTTAACGAACCAATCAAAGCTAACAAAGTTAGTATCACTGGTAACAATGTTAATTGACAGCATGTGCCTTCTGCTGTGATGCACTTCTGTGGAACTGTGGCTAAATTAGTGTAACCCAAATGTAATCACGAGAGAATATCAGAGAAACTCAGATAGAGAAACATTAACTCACAAAATAACTGGATTCCCAGAAAGGTGGAATAGATAAATTTCCCTATTCCTTGTGCTAATTACAACTAAAACCCCTAAACACTATATAGAAAACAAACATAAGATTCTAAAACGTGGAGAGAACCTCAGGACCCAAGGAATGACATGTTGGCAAGTTCCCTGGATTTTCTTTTTGTCTCATGGATCAGACATGGATCTGAAGAAGCTGGCAACCGTGAAACCAATGGGTGCAGATAAGAAAGACCCAACAAAAGCCTGCTTCGTAGCTAAAGGACCGGGAAAGGGGCCACCTAGCAAGACTGAAAAATTTTAAGCAGTAACCATTTAACTCCAGCCAAATACCACAGAAGAAAACCGTGGCCCGGCCTATATTCTTGCCAGCAAAGCCTGTGGGGAGTCTAGACTTCCACCCTTGCAGCCTGTAACAAGGTGCCTCAACAACCCTGTAGGGTGACATCAGAGAAAGCCAAGTAGGGAGCCAGGACTTTCATCCCCATCTGGGAATAACAAGGATCACTACCCCAAGGCATCAGTGGAGACGGTGAGAAGATCTGGAACTCCAACCCCCCAATCAGCAGTAATGATGAGCCCCTTCATTTAATATCAATGGAAACCAAGTGAGGAACCTGGATTTCTACCTCCACCTGGCGGTAACAAGATGGCACCCCCTATGTTCCCTTCCTGGAGTGGTGTCAGAGAAGGCCAACTAAAATAGATTTAGGGCTTCCCTGGTGGCACAGTGGTTAAGAATCCGCCTGCCAGTGCAGGGAACACGGGTTTGAGCCCTGGTCCAGGAAGATCCCACATGCTGCAGAGCAACTAAGCCTGTGAGCCACAACTACTGAAGCCTGTGTGCCTAGAGCCTGTGTTCCACAACAAGAGAAGCCACCGTAATGAGAAGCCCGTGTACCACAACGAAGAGTCTGCTCGCTGCAGCCAGAGAAGAGCCTGAGCGCAGCAACGAAGACCCAACACAGCCAAAAATAAATAAATAAATAAAATAAATTTTAAAAAATAAAATAGGTTTAGATAAGACCCAGAATCATATTTAAAGACATAATATGAAAATGTCCAGGTTTCAGTGGAGAATCACCAAGAACCAAGAAGATCTCAAACTGAATGAAAAAAGACAATCAATAGAAGCCAACACTACGGTGACAGAGTTGACACATTACCTTTCAGAAAAAAATAATTCGAATGAGAGTGGATTTCTTATCAGAAACTGTGGAGGCCAGAAGAAAGTGGTACAATATTTTTCCAGTGATGAAAGATTGACAACTCGGGAATCCTATACCCAGTGAAAATGCCCTTCAGGAATGAAGTGGAAATCAAGACATTGTCAGATGAAGAAAAACTAAGAGAACTTGTAGTCACCAGACCTATCCTAAAAGAATGAGTAAAGGAATTCTCTAAACAAAGGAAATTATAAAAGAAGGAAACGTGGAAACTCAGAAAGAAAAAGAAAAAAACTATGATAATTAAAAATATAGGTAAATACAATAGGCTTTCTTTCTCCTCTTGATTTTGACTCAGCTTTTGTTGTATGTTTGTCATACATATTTCTCTTGATTATGTTTCACAGTTGAAGCAAAAATTATATCACTGCTATGGGCTGAATGTTTGTGTCTCCCCAAAGTTCTTAAGTTGAGGGACTTCCCTGGTGGTCCAGTGGTTAAGACTCTGAGCTCCCAGTGCAGGGGGCCCAGGTTCGATCCCTGGTCAGGGAACTAGATCCCGCATGCCTCAACTACAGATCCTGAGTGCTCCAACGAAGATCCCACATGCCACAACTAAGACCTGGAGCAGCCAAGTAAATAAATAAATAAATAAAACTATCAAAACTCTTATGTTGAAAACCTAATGCCCAAGTTGATGGTATTAGGAGGTAGAGTCTTTAGGCTCTAGCAGAAGAAGGTGATTAGGTCATGAGGGGGAGCTCTTGTGAATAAAAGAGCTCTATAAAAACCTTTATAGGGACTTCCTTGGTGGTCCAGTGGGTAAGACTCCACGCTCCCAGTGCAGGGGGCCTGGGTCTGATCCCTGGTCAGGGAACTAGATCCCGCATGCCGCAACTAAGGAGTCTGCATGCCGCAACTTAAAAGATCCCACATGCCACAACTGAGACACAGTGCAGCCTAAATAAATAAATAAATACTTTTTAAAAAAAAAAGCTTTATAAAAGAGACTTCACAGAGCTCTCTAGCCCCTTCCACCATGGGAGGACACAGTGAGAAACCAGCGTCTGCAACCCAGAAGAGGGTCTTCACCAGATCCCAGCCATGCTGGCACCCTGATCTTGGACTTTCAGCCTCCAGAACTGTGAGAAATAAATTTCTGTTGTTTATAAGCCACCCAGTCTATGGTATTTTTTTACAGCAGCACAAATGGGCTAAGACAATCACTGTCTGATGTTCTAAATATATGTAGAGGAAATATATAAGACAACAGAGTGCTGGAAGTTCAAGAAATGCAATAAGGCAAGTAATGAAAATAAAAGGCATTCCAATTGGAAAGGAATACATAAAACTGTCCCACTGGGGCTTCATTGGTGGGGCAGTGGTTGAGAGTTCGCCTGCCAATGCAGGCGACACGGGTTCGTGCCCCAGTCCGGGAAGATTCCACATGCCGCAGAGCGGCTGGGCCCGTGAGCCATGGCCGCTGAGCCTGCGCTTCCGGAGCCTGTGCTCTGCAAAGGGGGAGGCCACAACAGTGAGAGGTCCGTGTACCACAAAAAAAAAAAAAAAAAAAAAAAAAAAACTGTCCCACTGGAGATGACATGATTGTCTATATAGAAAAACCAAAGAATCTCCAAAAAAAAAAAAAAATCTAAGAAGCAATATGTGAGGTCATCAAGGTTTCAGGATACAAGAAAACCATAAAAAACTCAACTGCATTTTTATATACTAGCAATAAACATATGGACACTGAAATTAAAATACAATACCATTTAAACCACTCAAAAAAAAAAAAAGAAATACTTCGGTGTAAATCTAGCATTTTATCCTATGAAACACAAAAGATTTTAATTTTGATAAAGTCCAATTATTATATATTTTTTCTTTTGTTGCTTGTGCTTTTGGTGTGATATCTAGGCAAGCATTGCCTAATCCAAGATCACAAACACCAACTGAATTGCAAAAAGCAAATCAATGGAAGAAAGAGTCTTTTCAACAAATGGTGTTGGCGTAACTAGACATCCATAGGTAGAAAAATGAGCCTTGACCTAAGTTTCACATCACATAAAGAATTAACATAAAGTATATCATGGACTCAAATGTAAATTGGTTTTTAAAAAAATATTTATTTATTATTTATTTATTTTGGCTTTGCTGGGTCTTAGTTGCGGCATGCGTGCAGGATCTAGTTCCCCCAACCAGGGATTGAACCTGGGCCCCCTACATTGGGAGTGCAGAGTCTTACCCACTGGACCACCAGGGAAGTCCCTCAAATGTAAATTGTAAAACTATACAACTTTGGGCTTCCCTGGTGGCGCAGTGGTTGGGAGTCCGCCTGCCGATGCAGGGGACATGGGTTCGTGCCCCGGTCTGGGAGGATCCCGCGTGCCGCGGAGCGGCTGGGCCCGTGAGTCATGGCTGCCGAGCCTGCGCGTCTGGAGCCTGTTCTCCGCAACGAGAGAGGCCGCAGCGGTGGGAGGCCCGCGTACGGCAAAAAAAAAAAAAAAAAAAAACTATACAACTTTTAGGAAAAAATATTGCTGACAATCTTTGGGATATAAAATAAAACAAAGAGTTTTTAGACTTTAAACCAAAATTGTTATCCATAAAATAAACTTAAATTTTACTTCATCAAAATGAAAAACTTTTGCTCTATGAAAGACCCTGTTAAGAGGATGAAAAGACAAGCTACAGACTGTAAGAAAATACTTACAAACCATATATCCGACAAATACAAGTTCCTAGACGATAAAAAAAATTCTCAAAACCCACCAGTAGCCTTTTGTCTTGTTGCATCCATGAAAACAAGATGTATCGGCAGCAGTTCTACTGGAGTTACATATGAAAATTCAGCCAAGATTCTCACTGTTGCTGCTGGGCTCCCTAAACCTGCATAGTTTGATCTGGAAATACCATGTGTCCCACCAGTGTCTACGTCAGTACACAAAGGATATGGACTTCATCAACCTGGAATAAACAATCTTCCTTGAATGGATCATTCTAAACATCTACCAGTCAAAAGAAAAAATGCTAGCTCTTCCTACAACAACAACAAACTCCACAGTAAAAAGCAAACAATCCAAATAGCAAACAATCCACGGACAAAAGACATGAAGAGACATTTCAACCAAGAAGTCACACAGATGGCAAATGAACACATGAAACAATGTCCAACATCACTAGCCATTAAGGAGGTGCAAACTAAAATCACAATGAAGTACTACCTCACCCCACTCACACTGCTGAAATAAAAACTACAGACAGTATGTACCAAGTGTTATTGACAGTTTGGATTACTCATACATTGCTACTGGGAAAGCAAAATGGTATAGCCACTTTCAACAACAATCTGGCAGTTTCTTCAAAAACTAAAATATGTGGGACTTCCCTGGTGGTCCAGTGGTTAAGACTCCGCACTTCGATGCAAGGGGCGCGGGTTTGATCCCTGGTCAGGGAACTAAGATCCCACATGCCGTGCGGTCATAAAAAAAAAAAAAAACTAAATATGTAATTGCCATACGACCCAGCAGTTTCACTCCTGGGCATTTATCCCAGAGAAGTAAAGACTTAATGTTCACATAAAAACCTGAACACAAATGTTTATAGCAGCTTTATTCATAACATTAAAAAAATTGGAAACCACCCAGATGTCTGTCAACAGGTGAATGGTTGAACAAACTGTGGTAGATCCAAACCATGGAACACTACTCAGCAAGAGGGAACTACTGATGCATACAACAACCTGGATGAACCTCCAGAGAACTATGCTGTGTGAAAAAGACCAATCCAAAAGGCTGCATACGATGTACGGTAGTTATATTTATATAACCTCATTGAAATGATGAAATTATAGAAACGGAGAACAGATTACTGCTTATCAGGGTAGGGGTGGGAGAGAAATGGGGGTGGCTATAAAAGAGCAACATGAGGGATCTTTCCTCATGTTGGAAATGTTCTGTATCTTGACTGTATCAGTGTCAATATCTGGGTTTTGATATTGTGCTATAGTTTTGCAAGATGTTACCATTGGGCCAGATGGGTAAAGGATATATGGGATCTCTTTGTATTATGCCTTACAACTGATGCAACTCTACAATTATCTCAAAATAAAAGGCTAATTTAAAAATAACTTGCCTATATTCTTCAAAAGCTGTCAATGTCATGAAATACGAAGAAAGACTCAGGAATTGTTCCAGAATGAAGACTAAAAAGACATGATAACAAATGCTACACACATTTTTAGATTTTCTTTTGCTATTAAAGATATTACTAAGACAACTGGCAAAATTTGAACAAAGTCTTTAGCTTATAAAATAGTACTATACTACTCTCATCTCCTGATTTTGTTAAATGCACTCTGGTTATATGAGAGAATTTCTTGTTTGTTTTTAGGTAAAATACACTGAAGTATTCAGGAGTAAAGGGATGTCATGTCTGCAACTTGACATGGTTCAGAAAAAAAGAGAGCGAAAGAGAAGGATAAAGCAAGTATAGGTAAATGTTAACATTTGGAAAATCTGGGTGAAGGATATCTAGAATTCTTTGTACTACTCTTGCAACTTTTCTATAACCTGAAATTATGTCAAAATAAAAAAATATTCAAACCAAAAAATATAAGCTGTGGTATAAACATAGAATGAAATGCTGTTCTTCAACAAAAAGCAACAAATTACATAGGACAACGTGTATAAATCTCAAAAACGTTACACTGAATGAAAGAAGCCTTACACAAAAGAGCACATGATAGGGCTTCCCTGGTGGCGCAGTAGTTAAGAATCTGCCTGCCAGTGCAGGGAACACGGGCTCGAGCCCGGGTCTGGGAAGATCACACGTGCCACGGAGCAACAAAGCCCGTGTGCCACAACTACTGAGCCTGCGCTCTAGAGCCCGTGAGCCACAACTACTGAACCTGCATGCCACAACTACTGAAGCCCACACGCCTAGAGCCTGTACTCAGCAACAAGAGAAGCCACCAGAATGAGAAGCCTGTGTACCACAACAAAGAGTAGCCCCCGCTCACCGCAACTAGAGAAAGCCTGTGTGCAGCAATGAAAACCCAATGCGGCCAAAATAAATAAATAAATAAAATAAATTCATTTAAAAAAAAAAGAGCACATGTTGTGTGATATATTTCCATGAAGTTCTAGAATAGGCAAAACTAATCTCTGATGGAAAAAACAGAAGTTGCTTCTGGAAGGTGGAGGCAATGTTTCTGAGAAGGTGTATGAAGGAACTTTCTGGACTAATGCTCTGGATCTTCTGAATCTTGATAGAGGATTTTGGTTGCATAGTTGTGCATATTTGCTGTAACTCATCAAATGGTACATTTATGATTGTACATTTCATGGTATGTAAATTTTACCTAAACATAAATAAATAACCAAATGCTGAACACTGCTTAATATTATGTATGTTCAAGTGTTTGGGGTGAAGTGTTCTGTTGTCTTTAACTTACTCTGAAAACCATCAAAATATAAAGTGGCGGGCTTCTCTGGTGGCGCAGTGGTTAAGAATCCGCCTGCCAATGCAGGGGACACAGGTTTGAGCCCTGGTTTGTGAAGATCCCACATGCCGTGAAGCAACTAAGCCTGTGCGCCACAACTACTGAGCCTGTGCTCTAGAGCCTGCGAGCCACAACCACTGAGCCCGCATGCCACAACTACTGAAGCCCACACACCTAGAGCCCGTTCTCCGCAACAAGAGAAGCCACTGCAGTGAGAAGCCGGCACTCCACAACGAAGGGTAGCCCCCGCTGGCTGCAACTAGAGAAAGCCCATGTGCAGCAATGAAGACCCAATGCAGCCAAAAATAAATAAATAAATAATTTATTTATTTATTTTTAAAAAGAGAAGGATTCGCCTGCCAATGTAGGGGACACGGGTTTGAGCCCTGGTCCGGGCAGATCTCACATGCCATGGAGCAACTAAGTCCACATGCCACAATTACTGAGCCTGTACTCTAGAGCCGCAAGCCACAACTACTGAGCCCATATGCCACAACTACTGAAGCACATGTGCCTACAGCCCGTGCTCCGCAAGAAAGACACAACGCAGCCAAAAAAAAAAAAAAATATATATATATATATATACACATACATATATATATATATAAGGTGGCAGTTGTAGAATCTAGGTGGTGTATGTAGTATTCATTGTAAAATAACTTTTGTATATGTTTGATATTTTTATAGTAAGATACTATTACAGGAGAAGGGGGAGCGAGAGAATGGTCATTTCCCAGGTCTCAGGTGAGTTCCTGGGATGGGCCACCAAGTGAGGGTGTGCTTGACTTCACATAGGAAAGAATTCAAGAGCGAGCCAGAGTAAAGTGAAAGCAAGTTTATTTAGAGAGATACACATTCCATAGGCAGAATGTGGTCCCTCTCAGAAGGTGAGAGTGGGCCCTGGGGTATGGGGTTGTTAGTTTTTATGAGCTGGGTAATTTCATACAGTAACGAGTGGGAGGATTATTTTAACTATTTTGGGGAAGGGGCAGGGATTTCCAGCAATTGGGCCACCGCCCACTTTTTGGCCTTTTATGGTCAGCCTTGGAACTGTCATGGCACCTGTGGGTGAGTCATTTACCATGCTAATATATTACAGTGAACTTATAATGAGTCTCAAGGTCTACTGGAAGTCAAATCTGCCATCTTGGACCTAGTTGGTTCTAACCAGTTTTTGTCATATTCTCAGCAGCTGTGTCATTCTTTTAACTGTTGTGTCCTGCCCCCTTCCTTCCTGTCTCTATACCAGGAAAAAAAAGTCACTAGAATAAAAGAGTACATATTCAGAAGTTGTTACCAAACAGAAGTTTGTGTTACACAGTGAGGCCAAACAAACTGTCCAAACTGAGTTTGGAGCAGAGAAAAGTTTATTGCAGGGCCAAGCAAGGAGAATGGTTGGCTCAGGCCCCCAAAACCTAAACGCCTCCAGTGGTTCTCAGGGAGGAGTTTTTATAGGCAAAATTTGAGGTGAGGGCTGCAGGATGTGTGTGACTTTCTTCTGATTGGTTAGTGGTGAGGTAACAAGGCGGTGTTCCAGGAATCTTGTGCTCAGCCTGAAGTTACCATCCTCCACCTGGGTGGGGGCCTTAGTTGCTGCAGAACTCAAAGATATTGTTAGGTATATTCGTTTGGGAGGAACCACGACCTTGCCCCATCATGTACTATTGTTTCTTGACTGCTCCTCCTTTGTTTCTGCATCCCTTCACTTCCATGATTAGCAATTGTTTGAACCTGCCCTTTGGAACTCAGGGAAAGTCTAGGGGGCTGAAGCCTATTTCCAACAAGAAATGGGGAACACAGAGAGGATTTATACCCAGGAGGGCCCCATGGGGTCCTGCTCAGTTTCAGGTTTTTGAAAAATTCTACGATTCAATTACATACAAATAATGAAAATAATTTAACTCTGTCACTAGGCCACAATTTTGATGAATTGCTACATAATTTTAATCATAAGAAGGGCTCCAGATGTGACCTTGTTAACTCAGACCGGTAAGTTTCATTTTTCAAACTTAGCATTGATTTCTCAAGCTCTTTTCAAATTTTCACTCCTCCGTGAAACTCTTTTTGATTCCCCCATCTCTCTTGTTAACTCCAGTCAAATTGGATCTATACCTCTCTTATGCAAAAGTCCCATTCTTACATGAACTTCTTCCTGCTTGTTCCAGCCCGTTCTGGACATTTGTAGGCACTGAGAGCCTGCTACTTGCAGACTTTGCCCCACCAGCCCCAAACTAATGAGGACCTTGCCTGGCACAATTTCTGTTCCTTTTCCTCCAATAGGGATGTGTCTTCTGCCCTCGGCCTTGTGTGAACAGTCTCGGATGTCTGCAGGAACACTGAATTGAGTCTTCCTGTTTACTCCTCCAATGTGCAGTCTAGACAAAGACTTCTGGCCTAGGTCCCTGGTTCTCACTCCAGTTTCCTGCCAGGGTTGCAGCCTGCCCCTGGAGCATATTTCTCAGCCGAAGCTCTGACCCCTTACACAGTTTCAAACTATCATTTCTTGCAGTATTGCTTACACTGACTTATATGATTCTCTCTTTTCTACTTGTTGGCCAGTATCTGCACTGATAAGAAATCCTGCAACCATGTCCTGACTCTCACTTTGGGATCTTCAGAGATCAACCCCAAAATTATGTTCTTTGGACTCAATGATGGGGCTTCATCCCAGCACCCCCTGCTTGATCCTGATCTCCCCCATTCTTAGATCCTTACTAGAAGGTCCCAGCATGTGAATCTGAGAGCTGTGTTATTACAACAATTATTTCCAAACATCTTATTTTTCCAATTATAAGAGCCTTTAACGTAAAAGCTATGTCTAATTTCTCACAATACTTAGCACATTTTTTGCATAGAGTAAATAAATCACAGACTGGCCAAAATAAATAACAAATTAGAGGGTTCCAAGAATATTTTCATCAATTGCTTGGGAAAAAAATTCTCACCCCGAGTCAAACTGGACACCTAGGTATGTCCAAATACATTCTGTGCTTGCTGGGCTTGCACCTACTTTATTTGTGTGTGTGTGCTGCTCTGTGCGGCATGTGGAATCCTAGCTCCCCAACCAGGGATCAAACCTGCGACCCCTGCAGTGGAAGCACAGAGTCTTAATCACTGGACTGCCAGGGAAGTCCTACACCTTTTTTATTTAAATTTTTTATTTTTTTCTTTTATTTTTGGTTGCGTTGGATCTCCATTGCTGCAAGCTGGCTTCCTCTAGTTGTGTCAAGCAGGGGCTACTCTTCGTTGCAATGCACGGGCTTCTCATTGTGGTGGCTGCTCTTGTTTGTGGAGCACGGGCTCTAGAGTGCAGGCTCAGTAGTTGTAGCACATGGGCTTAGTTGCTCCGTGGTATGTAGGATCTTCCTGGACCAGGGATCAAACCCGTGTCCCCTGCACTGGCAGGTGGATTCTTAACCACTGCGCCACCAGGGGAGTCCCTACACCTACTTTTTAACTACATGTATTCTCAGGATTCACCCTAAACTCACTGAGGAGCAATCTCTGAGGGTAAAATCACAGTGTTTGTTGTATGGGTAGGGGCTTCACACACAGTTTTACAGAGCAAATTATTACAGGGGCTCAGATGCTAGCACTAAATCACCTACTCCAGAGCCCCCTCATTTTAGGGTACCACCTGGGGAGCTTTTCAAAGGCAAATTCCTTAAGCCCAGTTCTGAAAACTGGAAGGGCTTGACAGGAGGCCCAGAAATCTGTATGATAAATCAGCACACAGTGGTTGTGATGCTGGCAGTGCTGGGACAGACTGTGAAAAACACAGACTTGAGAAATTATCTTTTCACCAGTAGAAATTCCTGTCATTCCCTCTTGGCTGGCGTCATCACAAGGAATGCTTTCCCTTGTGTCATTTGGTCCATCTGAGAGTCTCACCTCTAAAATCTGATACACATTCCCTTAACTCCCCAGTGTGACCACCTGCCAAATCCCCTCTCTGATATAGCATCAAATCCCATTCCACTGTACCAGCCTGCCATCTCCTACAACCTGTTCATCATTCATTCATTCGCTCCCTCTTTATTCATCAAACATATCAAATATTGACCATGTACCAGACAACTGGCCTACAAAGTTGAGCAAGACCTGGTTCTTGCTTAAAGATTGCAGCTTGAGGAAGACAGACCCCAAAACCAATCAGTATGACTCAATGCAGTGAGTGCAAAGATAGTGATAAGCATGGGGAGCTAAGTGACACTCCTAACTCAATTTGGGGTGGTGGTGGGGGAAGACATCAGAGTTCTCCTGAAGGACAGAATACCTGAGTAGGAGTTGTCAGTTCTCCCTCTTCCTCAGGGAAATCACTTTAGAAAACCGACTATATCACTCTTACTCAAGAACTACCTCAGTTCTCTCAACCCAGATAAAGAGACTTACCAGCCTGAAAAACATTAGCAAATCAGCCATCATAAACATCCTAAGTGTAGAAGAGAACAGCTGCAGTTCCAATCCTGAGGTCTCTCTGGAACATACTCTACAATGACAAGAATTCCTTCTCAGAATGTAATGAAATGGGGAACTAAGAATACATACTTGACATTATACACTTCCTTCCAGGTTTTAACACTACCTGCAAGAGACATGAATTTTTTTTTCAGTACACACTGCTCTTTTTCGAATTCAAAAAGTATTACTATGTGTTCATTACTGAAAATTGGGTAAAGAGCTTAAAAAAAAAAAAAAATCAGCCATAATCCCACAACACAGAGATGACCACTGATAGTGTTTGGGTGCATTTTCTTCCCATCTTGTTTTACTATAGATTTTCAAAAACAAATTTAATTTGTAATGCTGATTATTGCTTTCTAAAACATAATGTAGTATGAGTATTTTTCCACATTATTAAAAATTCTTCATAAGCATTTTAACAGATGCATCATGTAGATTTACCATAATTAATTTAACTCTTCTTATAATGCCTAAGCTATTTCTAAATTTTTCATAATTAAAAATAATGCTGTGGTTAACACATGTGTCTACATTTCAGTTTTTTTTTTTAATTTATTTATTTAAATTTATTTATTTTTGGCTGTGGTGGGTCTTCATTGCTGCACGCGGGCTTTCTCTAGTAGCCAGCGGGGGCTACTCTTCGTTGTGGTGCGCGGGCTTCTCATTGGGGTAGCTTCTCTTATTGTGGAGCACGGGCTCTAGGCGCGCTGGCTTCAGTAGTTGTGGCACATGGGCTCAGTAGTTGTGGCTCGCAGGCTCTAGAGCACAGGCTCACTAGTTGTGGCACATGGGCTTAGTTGCTCCGCGGCATGTGGGATTTTCCTGGACCAGGGCTCAAACCCGTGTCCCCCGCATTGGCAGGTGGATTCTTAACCACTGCGCCACCAGGGAAGCCCTACATTTCAGTTTAAATTCTTAGATTTAATTTTTTAAAGTAGAATTACAGAACCAAAGGGCTCAAACATCTTTATACCTCATATTATTGTTGACTTCTCAAATTAAAAATTTTAGATATAAATAAAATTCACCCTTTTACAATGTATAATTCAATGGGTTTTAGTATAGTCACAAGGTTGTGCAATCATCACCACTATTTAAATCCTGAACATTTTCATCACCCCCAAAAGAAACCCTGTGTCCATAAGCAGTCACTTCTGATTCTTCTTCCCCATGAGCCCCTGGCAAACACTAATCCACTTTTTGTCTCTGTGGATCTACCTATTCATTGATTCAACAAACATTCACAGAGTACCTCTTATAGGCCACACAATCTTCTAGATACAAAAGATGTGTAGGACTTCTATGGGATGAAGTATTAACCTTTTTAGAGAGGTGTTAAAGAAAACCTAAATAGAGAGGTATGCCAAATTCATGGTTTAGAATTTATTATTTAGTAACAATGTCAGTTCTCCCTAAAGCAATTTGTAGATTCAATGCAATCCCAATCAACACTCTTAAAAGTTTTGTGGCACTTACAATCTTAACATTTTTATGGATATACAAAAGGCCAAAAAGAGCAAAGATTCTTTTGAAGAAGAACAAGAATGAGTTGTTTTGGAATACCAAGATCTATTATAAAGCTATAATAATTAAGACAGTGTGTTATTGACATAAGACAGACAAATCCCCGATAAACTGAAGAGAGAACTCAGCAACAGACATTGACATTGGATGCACAGAGTATATCAACACTGGATATCTGATAGTGGGAATAATGCGCCTTACCAATAAATGGTGCCAAATAATCAGGAATCTGTATTAAAAAAACCAGTAAAATTGGATCCATACCTCATATTATATTTAAAAGTCAATCCCAGGAGCTTCCCTGGTGGCACAGTGATTAAGAATCTGCCTGCCAATGCAGGGGACACGGGTTCAAGCCCTGGTCCGGGAAGATCCAACATGCCGCAGAGCAACTAAGCCCACGCGCCACAACTACTGAGTCTGCCCTCTAGAGTCTGCAAGCCACAACTACTGAGCCTGCATGCTACAACTACTGAAGCCCACGCACCTAGAGCCCGTGCTCTGCAACAAGAGAAGCCACCACAGTGAGAAGCCAGAGCACCGCAAGGAAGAGTAGCCCCCCACTCACTGCAACTAGAGAAAGCCCATGCGCAGCAATGAAGACCCAAAGCAGCCAAAAATAAATAAATAAAATAAATAATTTTTTTTAATTATGAAAAAAATAATAAAATTAAATTAAATAAAAAGTGAATCCGGGTGTATTATAGACCTAAATGTGAGTGGCAAAACCAAAAGGATATAACAATGGAAATATCTTCAGAAAGTTGGAGTAAAAACATTCTTAAGACAAAAAAGCACTAACTGAAAGAAAACAATGATATACTGGACATCATCAAAGTTAAAAACTTCTGTTCATCAAAGGATACCTTGATAAGCGAAAAAGGAAACAACAGAGTAGGAGAAAAATGGGCAAAATATCTGAACAGGCATAAAAAAAATTCCTAGTCAATTAGTATGTATAGCAGTGTTCAATCTCAGTATTTAGGGAAATGCAAATTAAAGCCACAATGAGCTATAACCATTTACTTTCCATATTATGTTACCTAAAATTCAAAAACTTTTACCTAGAGTCAGTAAGGATGTGGCACATTTGGAACTCTTGTACACTGTTGGTAGGTATGTAAAACCATTTTGAAAAACAGTAGGCATGCCTAGTAAAGTTGAAAACACATAACTAGCAATTCCACTCCTGGAGAAATTCATGCGCATTTGCACCAGGCTACATATACAAGGAAACTCATAGTAACACTGTTTG
This sequence comes from Delphinus delphis, assembly GCF_949987515.2. Taxonomy (NCBI): domain Eukaryota; kingdom Metazoa; phylum Chordata; class Mammalia; order Artiodactyla; family Delphinidae; genus Delphinus; species Delphinus delphis. The sequence continues at coordinate 85,060,076 of NC_082684.1, forward strand.
TGACAACCAAATATGGGAACATTGATAGTGGTGATGAATTGTACCACATTTCCTTTTCAAAGAACTATATGTCTTTCCCCACCATGTGACTTGTCATGCCTCCTGGGGGAGGCGTATACATACCACCTAATTAGCTTTTGATTTGGCCATAACATATGCTTTGGCCAATAGACTGTGGGCAGAGTAGACATAATATATATTATATCCATGAGTTTCTGTCAGAGCTATTGCTTCTACCTCTTCCACAAAAAGTCATGTCCCAGAGTTTGCTCCTTTACTCTGTGTCCTGCAATGAGAAAACACATGGAAAAAACCAAAGCTGATACAATTTACAAGTATCAAGAGCAAGAAACAAATGTTTGTTACTGTAAGCCAGTGAGATTAAAGAGTTGTTTACTGCAGCAAAACTAATACACAAAAATGGGATAGATAAATTGTGGTATATACCAAAAATGGGATACCATATAGCAATGAAAATGAGACATACACACACACAATATATAACAACAAAATAATTTTGAATAAAAAGAAGCCAGATACATGGGAGTTTCCTGGTGGTCTAGTGGTTAGGATTCAGTGCTTTCAGTGCCGTGGCTGGAGTTCAATCCCTGAGATCCCACAAGCCGCATGGCACGGACAAAGAAAGCCATATACAAAAGAATATATCCAGTATGATTCCATGTATATAAAGTTCAAAAACAGGCAAAGCTACTCGTCTGCTGGAGAATTCATAGGCAGATGGTGACACTGTAAAGAAAAGCAAGGACATGATTCCCATAAAAGTCAGAATAATGGTTATCTCTGGGGGTGGGGAAGTAGAAGGGGGTTGTGATGGAAAATGATACAAGGTAAGGTTCTATGTTACTGGCAATGCTTTAGTTCTCGAACTGGGTGTTCATTTTAGAGTTTTCTTTAAACAATGCATTTTCATTATATACATGTCTATGAATATTTCACAACAAAAAAAAAAGTTTTAAAAAATTCCCTGTCATTGCTCATTTGTTCCTCTAAGCCTTTGAAAGTTTCCAGTTACCACTCTCACCTGGAAATCACTATAAATTAATCTCGTAATTGAGATTTCACAAGATGCTAGCTCAAAATGCTTTACTGATAGTCCAATCTAGAATATCTAATACTTCTCTTCTTCTCTTGTTCCTGGAATTTAAAATCCAAAAACCCCCCAGAAAACCACTCACGCCAATCTGGCAAGGTCCACTATTTATGATTTATCATTGCTGTTGATTAGTCAGAATTCCTTCATCCTTTAGAGGCTTACACAGTTTTTCTTTTTAAATATTTATTCCACTATTTTATTTAAGGTTGAGATCAGAGTTGCATGATGATTTCCAGGAACATTTTTTGAAATTCATGTATTTATTCCTCATTCTTCCCTAATTCCTATTACTTATTCAGCGCCTGCAATACAGATGGAGATGAATGAAAATAAAATGATATATTGTTGAGATTTTAGAAAAATTACAACAAAGAGAATATTTAACCCATGCCATATAATGAGAAGCACTATTAATGGGCAATGCTTTGATTTCCATGTTTTTTTGTTTTGTTTTGTTTTGTTTTTTGCGCTACGCGGGCCTCTCACTGTTGTGGCCTCCCCCTTTGCAGAGCACAGGCTCCGGACGCGCAGGCTCAGCGGCCATGGCTCACGGGCCCAGCAGCTCCGGGGCATGCGGGATCCTCCCGGACCGGGGCACGAACCCACGTCCCCTGCATCGGCAGGCGGACTCTCAACCACTGCGCCACCAGGGAAGCCCTCCATGTTGTTTTTTAAACATTTGCAATGAGTCATACGACAGTACTGCTCTTTGCAGTTCATCGTGACTGGGCCTTTTCTCCTCTTTACTGAAGGGAGATTTTCAATGTACATTCAGCTTTTCGGTCATCTGCTTGACTTTAATTTTCTAATTCCTCCTTGGTTATCAAATTTTGTCTAGTTTTATGTATTAGATATCACTCCAAAGACCACTTCCTTTCTTACAGTTACAATTCATTAATATACCATTTTCCAAAACATCCTTGCAAGTTTTCCTCATCTAATTCCAACTGCATCTCTGAAAACAGGTTTGTCTTATACCTCCAGGCATTACATGGGTTGCAGGACACAGATAAGACCACACAAATCCATGCAATGTAATTTTCTGTCTCTGGGAGAAATCACAGATGATTGTGGTAAGCACTACAGTACCCTCTTAGGACATATCTCAAAACCTATGTGGTACACCCCTATATCAGTCAGGATCTAACAGGGAAAGCAGAAAGCACAAATATACAGATAAAATATGATTATCAAAAATTGTGGAGACAGGACTTCCCTGGTGGTCCAGTGGGTAGGACTCCGCGCTCCCAATGCAGGGGGCCCGGGTTCAATCCCTGGTTGGGGAACTAGATCCTGCATGCCATAACTGACAAGTCCGCATGCTGCAACTAAAAAAAAGATCCTGCACGCTGCAACAAAGGATCCTGCATGCCACAACGAAGACCCCACATGCTGCAACTAATACCCGGTGCAGCCTAAATAAATAAATAAATATTTTTTAAAAAATTGTGGAGAGGATGGGGACAATATATGCAGAAAAATATTCTTTTCAGTAACCATAACTTGGTGGTGATAATTACTAGTGATGACTAGTATAACTATTATAACACTTCAGCATGTATAAAGTAGATAAAGCAAAGGAATAGTTATAGGATATTCTAACATCCTCTGTATCTTTCAGAACCAGAATTCTTTATGTGGAAGAGATACAGATATAATATGATTATTAGGATTGTGCTTACTTTTAGAGAGAAGCTAGGGACTGTGATGGAGTTGGGGTGTGTGAAGGATCTTTTGAGATGGTAGGCAAAGTCCTACTGTATGACCTCGGTGGTTTCTACAAAGACTGTTCACCATATTTTAGTAAGCTATAAAAACATATATCTCCTAAAAGTAATTACACATCCAAAGTATTAGCTAAAGAAATATTTAAAATAATTTGTGGTTAATGATGCAGTCACTTTGAAAAACAGTTTGGCACTTCCTCAAAAAGTCAAACATATAGTTACCATATGACCCCACAATTCCACACTTAGGTAATGAAGGCATGTCCACACAAAATGTTCATAGCAGTTACACACAAATGTTCATAGCAGCTTTATTCATAGTAGCCAAAAAGTGGAAACAACCCAAATGTCCATCAACTGATGAATAGACAAATAAAACATGGGATATCTATATAATACAATGTGATACAGCAACAAAAAGGAATGAGGTACTGATACATGCTACAACATGTATGACCCTTGAAAAATTATGCTAAGTGAAAGAAGCCAGCCACAAAATGACACGTGGTGTATGATACCACTTAAATGAAATACTCAGACTGTTGGTTGTTTAGGTCTGGGAGAGGTATGAGGGAGGTGCGGGGTAACAACTAATGGGCATGGTATTCCTTTCAGGAAAGAAAAGATGTTCTAAAATTAGATTGTGGTGGTGGTTGCACAACCCTGAGAATATACTAAATAAAACCTGAATTGTATATTTATTTATTTGGCCGCACAGCATGAGGGATCCTATAGTTCCCCAAGGATCGAACCTGCGGCCCCTGCAGTGGAAACAGATTCTTAACCACTGGACCGCCAGGGAAGTCCCTGAATTGTATACTAGTAAATGGGTGAATTGTATGGTATGTCAATTATATCTTAGTAAAGCTCTTAAAAATAGTTTGTGGTTGATATGTTCACAATGTGTTCATCAAACCACAGTGAATTATCTTCTGGTTTACATGAATGTTCTTCCTATTTGTCTGCTCCTTCTTGGTATCTATGTGTATCTCTTTCTCCTTACCCTCCTTTTGGAATGTTATTCTCATTCCTTTTCTCTTATACTCCATACTCAAAGCCTTGAAAATATGGTACATGTCCATGACTTCAAAGACCATTTACATAGTGATGCATTCCAAATCTCTCTAGCTCAGATCTTTTTCTTGCTCTATATCCACATATATCCAACTGCCTATTAGATACATCCATTTCAAAATTCCAAATGTATCCTTAATGGGAAACATGTAAAATTCAACTTCCTATGGAATCACTGTTCCTCTAATTGACCTCTCAGTGCAACCTGTCTATAAATGGCACCAACTTTCAAACAGATGTTCAAAACAGAAACCTGGGAATCAACCAAGACTCTTCCTCTTCTTTACCACCCATATTCAATTGGTCTTTTGATTCATTCTACTTACTAAATATCTTTCAAAAATGTATTCCTCTTCAGATTACCAACTTCCATATCCCTGTCAAATGCAGGCATTCAACATCTCCCCCAAATCAATGCAAGAGTTTTTGTACAAGTCTCCCTCATACTATTCTTGCCCCCTTTCAGTCCATCCTCCAATTTAAACCAGGATTATCTAAAATCTACATTTCTGATCATCTTAGTTTCTTATTCATAATTCTTCAATGGTCTCCTTTAGTCTATAGGGTAAAACATAAACTCAACAAGACATATCCTCAGTGCGCTTACATTCCTTTGGGAATTACATTTTCCCCACTGTGGACAGTGTTGCCTGCCTCAGTAGGACGATAAATCAAGGTGCCCTGGATGGGTGGGTTTATGAGATAAAGTCAATTATGCCCTCTCAGAATTTTGAATCCTGAGTCAAATTATGCGGGGATGGAAAAAAAAAAAATGTACTGGCACTCAGTCACTCTGACAGAAAGTTGAATAGTTCCTGCTGCCTAGAGTTCTGCAGCTGCCCTTGATCCTAATTCCAAGCCTAGTTCTCCAGCTTTCCCATCAATTCTGTGAGCCACTCATCTTTCCAATAAATCCTTTTTGTTTACATTAGCCAAGTCAGTTTTTTTGCTTATGACCAAAAAACCATAACAGAAACATGGACCCTATTTCCCAGCCTTATCTCTCATAATACACCCTACATGTTTTCCTCTCTTGTAATAGTGAACTCCTTGTAGTTTTCTTAGCGAAAATGCACCCTTCCCTTACCTCTTTCAAAGCCCTTTGACACACAACACAGTTGCAAGGGCAAGTGCTATCTCCTCTCCAAGGCTACTCTGCCTCCTTCATCCCAACCCCCACCAGCAATTCACTGGTACACCTTAAACACAACTATTATTAAGCAAACTATGGATGGCATCCCAACAAGTTACACAATAATGAAGAGAATTTCTTTCTCTTTTCTCCCTCATTCCTGGAACTTGCCATTTTGGCTCTTCTTAAGGAATGTTTCCTTTAGAATGTGTTTCCATTACAAAGCTTTTATTTAAAACATTCAGGGTTTAGCCATCAGGTGCCTTTCAAGTTATAAACAGTAATGCTCTTTGGGGAATTTGAGAACTCCAGAATGTGGAAATATCTCTTATAAATCAGAGGGGCTACTGTTGCAATGTGGAGAGATCAGCAGCATTGGGCTTAAGTTACTGGCTCTTCTGGTTTACATTACAATAAATGCTTTTCATCAACTGCTCCATATCTACCAGTTTACACTCTAGTTCATTGAGGAAAGAGAGGGGAAAATAAAATATTAAAAGTGGATGCCTCTGGGGAAAAGTATTAAGGTCAGGAAAGGATGGGGCAGGGATATTTATTTTCATCATAAGCCTTTCTCTATCATTTATTTTATAACCATGGGGATATATTACTGTTTCTTTTAAAATTTGTTTAAATTTTATCTGACTATATTAGCAACACATATTTGCTTATTTTGTCCATTGATATCGTTACCAAATTGTTGCAGGAAGGTGGACCCCTTCCAGGGCCTGAGAGTGGGCTCTCGTCTAACATTCGGAAATGAATTGTCCGAGGAGACACAGGTGCTGACAAAGCAAGAGACTTTATTGGGAAGGGGCACCCGGGTGGAGAGCAGGAGGGTAAGGGAACCCAAGAGAACTTCTATGACACATGGTCACAGTCTCGGAATTTATGGTAATGGAGTTAGTTTCCGGGTTGTCTCTGGCTGATCATTCTGACTCAGGGTCCTTCCTGGCTCTGCACACATCACTCAACCAAGATGGATTCTAGCGAGAAGGATTCTGGGAGGCTGGTAGGACATATGGACTGGTGTCTCCTCTCTCCTTTTGACCTTTCCCGAATTCTTCGAGTTGGTGGTAGCTTGTTAGTTACGTCTTCCTTACCAGGACCTCCTGTTGTAAGGTAACTCATGTGAGTGGTAATTATTGGGCCTGGCCAAGGCGGGCAGTTTCGGTCAGTGGTTTTCCTAACAAAATTAGTCAACTGGACCTGCACTGGGGTCCTAGCTTGGGCAGAGACCCCTGTCTCAGCCAGGTGGGTTTTTTTTCTGATTGGAGTCATGCAGCCAACAATGAAACTGAAGCTGAGGCTGGAATAGCACAAGCTTTATTCAGTGGCCAAAGAATGGAGAAGCAAAGAACCTAGTTTGCAAAGCAGCTTCTCAACTCAATTTCTGTGGAGACATCAAATATACAGGAAGGTCGAGTTAAAAAGGAGGGAATTGGAAAGAGTGGGAGGAATATTCATGAGTTATCCCAAAACAGGGGTGTGGTTTGGACCTGGAACTGATGCAACTCTCCTTTTCAGTCCTTGTACGGGCTTCTCTGGTTGTGGTCATGGCAATCGCCAACTGTCATGGCTTTGGTGGATGTGTCATTTAGCATGGTAATGTATTACAATGAGTGTATAATGAGGCTCAAGGTCTACTGGAAGTCAAATCTTCCACCATCTTGGGCCTAGGTGGTTCTAACCAGTTCTCGTTTTTTCTCTTTGCAGCTTCCTCCGAAAACTTTAGTAAGAGTAATTAGTTTCTATTCAAGGAAGGGGCAGGGTTATGATTCTGGGGCTACAGCCTTGGTAACAGTATCATTTAACAAAATGTTGCAACTCTAATGATTATTTCCCCCACACCCAGTAGACCAGTGGCTTCCAAATGTTTTTAAAATAAACTTTATTGAGGCATAGTTTATGTACAATAAAGTGCACATACATTTCAATGAGTTTTGACAAATGTATACATTGGTGTAACCACCACCACAATCAAGATATACAACATTCATATCACCTGAAAAAAATTCCCTTGTGCCCTATTGCAGTCAATCCCCAACCCCTTTCCCTAGCCCCAGGCAACCACTCATCTGCTTTCCTGTCACCATAGACTAGTTTTGTTTTTACTAGTTTCATATAATAGAATCATGCAGCATGTACTCTTGCATCTGGCATCTTTTGCTCAGCAAAATTTTTTCAGATTTGTCCATGTTATGTGCATGATACTTTGTCCTTTTTATTGTTTAGTACTAGTCTGCTGTATGGATATACTGCTTTTGGTTTATCCATTCACGTGTAGCTGGAAATTAGGATTCCAGTTTAGGGCTATTAAGAATAAAGTGGGGACTTCCCTGGTGGCGCAGTGGTTAAGAATCCACCTGCCAACGCAGGGGACACGGGTTCCATCCCTGGTCTGGAAAGATCCCACATGCCATGGAGCAACTAGGCCCATGCACCACAACTACTGAGCCTGCGTGCCAAAACTATTGAAGCTTGCACACCTAGAGCCCGTGCTCCGCAACAAGAGAAGCCACTGCAATGAGAAGCCGGAGCAACTCAATGAAGAGTAGCCCCTGCTCGCCGCAACTAGAGAAAGCCCACGTGCAGCAACGAAGATCCAACGCAGCCAAAAATAAATTAATTAATTAATTTAAAAAAAAAGAATAAAGTCATCGTGAGCATTTGTGTCCAAGTCTTTGTGTAGATATATGCTTTCATTACTCTTGGAATAAATCCCTAGGAGTGGATTGTGGGGGTGAAACTGGCAAACTGTTTTCTATAGTGGTTGTACATTTTATTTTACTATAAAGGGTGGTTTTTAGTTTCTTTTTTAATTAATTAAAAAAGACCCTGTGCGGCACACAGGGTCTTCGTTCAGGCATACAGGATCTTTCATTACGGTGCACGGTCTCTTCGTTGCTGCGCTTGGGCTTCTCTCTAGTTGTGGTGCACAGGTTTTCTCTTCTCTAGTTGTGGCGTATGGGCTCCAGAGTACGTGGACTCTGTAGTTTGCAGAATGCAGGCTCTCTCGTTGAGGTGAGCGGGCTCAATAGTTGCGGCGCGCAGGCTTAGTTGCCCCGCATCATGTGGGATCTTAGTTCCCTGACCAAGAATCGAACCTGTGTCCCCTGCCTTGGAAGGTGGATTCTTTACCACTGGACCACCAGGGAAGTCCCACCTGCTTGGATTTTGACTGTGATTGTAATGAATCTATACATCAATTTGGGGATAATTTACATCTTAACAATACTGAGCTTTCCATGGTATATTTCCCATTTATTTACATCTTCTTTAGTTTCTTTCAGAAATATTTTGTAGTTTTCAATACACAAGTCTTGCATGTATTTTATTGAGCATATCCTTAAGGATATCATGTTTTTGGACATTATTGTAAATGATATTTTAAAAAATTTCAGTTACTGATTGACCATTGCTAGTATTTTTTGTATACTCACATTTTTTTATATTGGCAGTATACCCTGTAACATTGCTAAATTCACTTATGGGTTCTAGTAGCTTTTTGTAGATTCCTTAGGATTTTATATGCACATGATCACGTCATGTAAAAATACAATTTTACTTTTAAAACTTCTAATCTATATGCTTTTTCTTTATTTTTTCTGGCTTTATTCCACTAGTTAGTACCTACAGTACAATTTCGAATTGAAGTAGTGAGAGCAATTATCCTTTCTTGTTCTCTGTTATATGGGGGAAACATTCAGACTTTCACCATTATAAGTGTGATGTTAGTAATAGTTTTTTCCCCCAATTTAAAAAAATGTGGGGGCTTCCCTGGTGGCGCAGTGGTTGAGAGTCCGCCTGCCAATGCAGGGGACACGGGTTCGTGCCCCGGTCCGGGAAGATCCCACGTGCCGCGGAGCGGCTGGGCCCGTGAGCCATGGCTGCTGAGCCTGCGCGTCCGGAGCCTGTGCTCCGCAACGGGAGAGGCCACAGCAGTGAGAGGCCCGCGTACAGAAAAAAAAAAAAAAAAATTAACATCTCATTCATTTTTAAATGTGCTGTTCACTGGTATTTTTAAAAATAAATTTATTTATTTACATTTTATTTTTGGCTGCATTGGGTCTTTGTTGCAGCGAGCGGGGTCTACGCTTCGTTGTAGTGCACGGGCTTCTCATTGCAGTGGCTTCTCTTGTTGCAGATCACGTACACTAGGCACGTACACTTCAGCAGTTGTGGCGCACGGGCTCTAGAGCGCAGACTCAGTAGTTGTGGCGTACGGGCTTAGTTGGTCCGCGGCATGTGGGATCTTCCCAGACCAGGTCTCGAACCCATGTCCCCTGCATTGGCAGGCAGATTTTTAACCACTGCGCCACCAGGGAAGTCCTGTGCACTGGTATGAAGTACCTTCATATTGTTGTGCAACCATCAATCTCCAGAATTCTTTCAACTTGCAAAATTGAAACTCTACAAACAATAACTCTCCACTTCTTCTTTCTCCCAGCCCGAGCAACCACCATTCTACTTTCTGTCTCTATAATTTTGATTACTCTAGATACCTCATATTTATTTTTTGTGACTCGCTATTTCATTAACCATAATGTACTCAAGTTTCATCCACGTCATAGCATATTGCAGAATTTCCTTCCTTTTTAAGGCTGAATAACATTCCATTGTATGCATATACCACATTTTGCTTATCCATTCATCTGTTGATGGACACTTGGGTTGCTTCCACCTTTTGGCTATTGTTAATAATACTGTTATGAACATGGGAAACAAATATCTCTTCAACACTATGTTTTCAGTTGGTTTGGGTATATATCCAGAAGTGGAACTGCTGGATAATATGGTAATTGTTTTCAATTTTTTGAGGAACACCATGCTGTTTTCCATAGTAGGTGCACCATTTTACATTCCCACCAACAGTGTACAAGTGTTTCAATTTGTCCACAACCTTTCAAACATTTATTTTCTGTTTTTTGATAGTAGCCATTCTAACGGGTGTGAAGTGGTATCTCATTGTAGTTTTGATTTGCATTTCTCTAATGATTAGTGATGTTGAGCATCTTTTCATTTGCTGATTGGCCATTTGTATATCTTCTTTGGAGAAATGTCTATTCAAGTCTGTTGTTTGTTTTTGAATCAGGTTGTTTGGTTTTTTGTTGCTGAATTTTAGGAGTTCTCTATGTATTCTGGCTTTGAATCCCTTATCAAATACATGATTTGCAAACATATTCTCCCATTCTGTGGGTTGTCTTTTTATGCTTTTTTTTTTTTTTTTTTTTTTTGGCTGAGCAGCATGTGAGATCTTAGTTCCTCAACCATGACTCTCGAACACGTTTGCCCTGCAGTCCTGTAGTGGAAGTGCGGAGTCCTAACCACTGGACCACCAGGGAATTCCCTTTACTCTTTTAATGTTGTCTTTTCGTGCACAAATTTTTACAATTTTCACAAAATCCAGTTTGTCTATTTTTTCTTTTTTTGCCCGTGACTTTGGTGTCAGTAGTAGGTTTTTTAAAAAAGAACTTTATTAAGTAGAGTAAGTCCCCTGCTAATCCTAGTTTGCTGACAGTTTTTTTGTTTTACCATGAATGGATGTAAAATTTTGTCAGAAAAATTTTTTCAGTAGCTACTGAGATAATCACATGGTCTTTCTCCTTTATTCTGTTAATTCGATGTATTACATTTTCACATTAAACCACACTTGCATTCCTGGGATAAACTCCATTTGGTCATGATGTATTATTATTTTTATATATTTCTGGATTATATTGCCAACATTTTGTTACTGTTGCAACTTTAGTGTCTATGTTCATAAGATATATTTATCTGTAGTTTTCTTTTCTTGCAATTTTGTTGTCTGCTTTTGGTATATGGTAATGCTGGCCTCATAAAATGAGTTGGGAAGTGACCCTTCCTTTTTTTTTTCCTGGAAGGATTAGTATTATTGCTTCCTTAGATAGAAATTCACCAGAAAAGCTATCTGGGAACAAAGTTTGTTTTAGGGAAGGTTTTAAATTATGAATTCAATGCATTTAGTTGATTTTGGACTATTCAGGTTTTCTATTTCTTCTTGAATCAGTTTTGGTATTTTGTGTTTTTCAATGAGTTTGTCCACTACAACTAAGTTTTTCAATTTGTGGGCATAGAATTGTTCACAGTAGTCCCTTGTTATCCTTTTTTTTTTTAAATATTATTATTTATTTTTGGCTGCGTTGGGTCTTTGTTGCTGCGTGTGGGCTTTCTCTAGTTGCAGTGGGTGGGGGCTACTCTTCACTGCGGTGCTCAGGCTTCTCATTGTGGTGGCTTCTCTTGTTGCGGAGCACAGGCTCTAGGTGCACCGGGTTCAGTAGTTGTGACACAAGGGCTCAGTAGCTGTGGCTCGCAGGCTCTAGAGCACAGGCTCAGTAGTTGTGGCGCACGGGCTTAGCTGCTCCATGGCATGTGGGATCCTCCCGAACCAGGGCTCGAACCCATGTCCCTTGCATTGGCAGGCGGATTCTTATCCACTGCGCCACCAAGGAAGTCCCTATCCTTTTAATATATATATATACAGGATCTGTAATAATAATCTTTCATTTCTGATATTGGTAATTTGTGCTTTTAAAAAAAATCTTGGTCAGTATGGGTAAAAGTTTAACAATTTTACTGATCTTACAGGTTTTGGTTTTATTGATTTTTTCTCTCCACTTTTTTTTTTTTTTTTTTTGCGGTACGCGGGCCTCTCACTGTTGTGGCCTCTCCCGTTGCGGAGCACAGCGGCCATGGCTCATGGGCCCAGCCGCGCCACAGCATGTGGGATCTTCCCGGACCGGGGCACGAACCCGTGTTCCCTGCATCGGCAGGCGGACTCTCAACCACTGTGCCACCAGGGAAGCCCTCTCCACTTTTAATTTTATTGATTTCTATTCTTTTTAAAAAATTTTTATTTATTTATTTATTTATGGCTGTGTTGGGTCTTCGTTTCTGTGCAAGGGCTTTCTCTAGTTGCGGCAAGTGGGGGCCACTCTTCCTCGCGGTGCGCTGGCCTCTCACTATCGCGGCCTCTCTTGCTGCAGAGCACAGGCTCCAGACGTGCAGGCTCAGTAATTGTGGCTCACGGGCCTAGTTGCTCTGCGGCATGTGGGATCTTCCCAGACCAGGGCTCGAACCCGTGTCCCCTGCATTGGCAGGCAGATTCTCAACCACTGCGCTACCAGGGAAGCCCGTTGATTTCTATTCTTATCATTATTTGTTTCATCCTGCTTAGCCCAAGTTTAATTTATTCTTCCTTTTCTAGCTCAAGATGGAAGCTGAGATCACTGGTTTTAGATCTTTCTTGTTTTATTGTGTAAGTATTTAAAGATGTAAGTTTCCTTCTATGCTTATCTTGAGCTGCTTTTTACTGCAACCAATAGTAAAAGTACACATACTGTAGCATACAACAGAGAAAAAAAAGTTTCACAAAATGATACTTTTCTTTACTATGTATAATGCACTGATATTCTCTATTCTATTCCATTGTTTAAGAAATGCTGTTCATGACTGACTAAATTGAAGCATAGTTTCGACATTTTTTTTGACATTTTTTATTTGCAATGTATATATTAAGATTGGGTTGCTAATTATACCCTGATTACAATTTGACAGCTTTTCCTGTTTAAGGAGATCTACTAAATTATAGAGTTATAGGCTCAACTCCTGTTGAGTATGTGGAATAGAATGTATTAAATTTTGTCTTAGGGTAAACCTAGCAATTTAGCTAAGATTCTTTCTCATTTCGTATAACAATAAATATCATTTTCTATGACATCCCTGATGAGAGTTCCAAGACATTTCAAAGATGTCTTTCATCATGAGTATATAGACTTTGGTTTTATTTTAGGGTTTATATGATTAAAATATTTTACCCATAATAATGTCCTTACTTAGAGATCAGGGACATTTATCAGAATTCGAATATTCCCAGTATGTATGTTTTCATTAATCTTCATGGTATCTAATGCAGGTAAGTTACAAAAAATGACAGGAAACCTTTCAGGTTTATGGATAAAGAAGTTAGAATTTTGAAAGTCAAAAACATGCAATGCCTCTCAAGAAAAAAATCTAATGCTCTCAATGGTGCATCATTACTACAAAAATTGGAGTGGCAATATAATTGGTTAACACTTTTGAAAAGTAACTTAGCAAGAGCTGTAAAAAACAAAACCAAGAAAACCTCTTTGACCTACTTCTGGAATTTCATTCTGACAAAATGATTCAAAACATGGAAAATGCAGGAAATAAGGAATGGAAACACCCTGAATATACCAAAACAGAGCTAAGTAAACCATGGTGTATCTGCTTAGAAATATTATGTAGTCATAAAAATCTTGGGAATTCCCTGGCGGTCCAGTGGTTGGGACTCTGCGCTTTCACTGCTGAGGGCCCAGGTTTGATCCCTGGTTAGGAAACTAGGATCCCACAAGCCGTGCAGAAAAAAAAAAAAAATCTTGGTACTTCCCTAGTGGCACAGTGGTTAAGAACCACCTGCCAATGCAGGGGACACGGGTTCGATCCCTGGTCCTGGTCCGGGAAGATCCCACATGCCACGGAGCAACTAAGGCCGTGTGCCACAACTACTGAGCCTGCGCTCTAGAGCCCGTGAGCCACAGCTACTGAGCCTGCACACCACAACTACTGAAGCCAACACACCTAGAGCTCCACAACAAGAGAAGCCACCTCCTGCGCACCGCAAGGAAGAGTAGCCCCCACTCGCTGCAACTAGAGAAAGCCCACGCGCACCAATGAAGACCCAACGCAGCCAAAAATAAATTAAAAAAAATATATTTTAAAAATCTTTACAAAGGGTGTATAACAGCATAGGAAAACATTCATAAAGTAGAGTGTATATATATAACTATGTAGAGGGTAAAATCTATGCATAAACACTGACATTAACAAAAATATTACCTGATTTTTCTGTTGGGCTAGAGAAATGAGTAATTTTTTTCTTATTTTCCAAATTCTATTTAATAGCATATTAATTTAAAAATGAAACATCTGTTTAAAATGTTGGTTGTTAGGATTATAAAATAGAGAAATACTTGATATAAAAAACACAATAAATGTATTTACGGTATGGTTGTGATGGTGTGTGTGTAGAGAGATAGAGAATGAGAGAGGAAAAATTGAAAGAAAAGTGCCAAAATGCTAGGAAGGGTTGTATAATGTAGGATGATAGTTGAGTATTTTTTTCTCATTATTTTCTAAATTTTTCTGTAAGGTATTTATTTATTTATTATTATTATTATTATTATTTTTTGCGGTATGCGGGCCTCTCACTGCTGTGGCCTCTCCCGTTGCGGAGCACAGGCTCTGGACACGCAGGCTCAGCGGCCATGGCTCACGGGCCTAGCCGCTCCATGGCATGTGGGATCTTCCCGGACCGGGGCAGGAATCCGTGTCCCCTGCATCGGCAGGCGGACTCTCAACCACTGCGCCACCAGGGAAGCCCTGTAAGGTATTTATTGATGTTACCTTTATAGTAAATGCCTTTTTGATAAGTACACCTGGCTAATCACCCTCAGCTCCCCAAGTATGCACCAAGCCTTATCTTGGCTTGCTGCTGTGACTTGCCTTGTGTCAAAACAACGACAGGGCTATAGTGTATTAAAATTTTTTTTTTTTTTTTGGCTGCGTTGGGTCTTCGTTGCTGTGCGTGAGCTTTCTCTAGTTGTGGCGAGCCGGGGCTACTCTTCATTGGGGTGCACAGACTTCTCATTGTGGTGGCTTCTCTTGTTGCAGAGCACAGGCTCTAGGTGCATGGGCTTCAGTAGTTGTGGCACGTGGGCTCTAGTGTGCGCGGGCTTCAGTAGTTGCAGTGCACGGGCTTAGTTGCTCCATGGCATGTGGGATCTTCCCAGACTAGGGATCGAACCCATGTCCCCTGCATTGGCAGGTGGATTCTTAACCACTGTGCCACCAGGGAAGTCCCAGTGTATTAAAATTATATTGTGTCATGTTAGGCTTTATCAAGCTCACAGCCAGACTGGAGGCAAAGCTGCTGCAATGATTTTTCATACTATAGTTGAAAGAATACTGAATGGACCAAGAAGTAAGAAACACTGGTTCTATTCTCAGTGCAGCACTTTTCTTCAGGGAAGTCATTTAACTCTGTTTCCTAATTCCTAAATTAAAAGGATCAGATTGCTTGTGAGAATCTCTAACTGCAGATCATGTACAGAAAGGTCAGACCTGAGTAGGACAGATGTAGGAATTCAGTGTAGACTGAAGCAAGACTCCAAGAGTTTGGAAAAGCAGGCAGTATGGTTTATAAACTCTCAACTAGAAAAATATAGAGTAAGAACTCAACAATTGGTTGGGTCAAGAACGCAACAATTGGTTGGGTCAAGAACCAAAGATATTCCAAAATCTGAGCAAAATTTAGATAAGAAATCTAAGTAATGGCACAGAGCACTAGCAGCAGGGCTTGAAGAACCCAGGGATTTTTTCTTCACTCTGTCCAGCAAAGGACAGAAGTTCATGGTTGGATCTGAGCACATGGAATTTAAGTAGGCACTCCAGGCTAGAATGAGAATATGGAGAAAAATGCAGTTCCAGTTATGTGACCGTTTCACTAAGAAAATATTGTGATGAAACTCGGAAGGCTCATTTAGTTCTGAGAGTCAAAGTACTTCTCAAATAGCAGTGTCCAATAGAACTTTCTGGAATGATGGAAATGTTCTATATCTGTGATGTTCAATATGGTAGCCACTGGGTACATGAAACTATTGAGTATTGGACATATAGCAAGTGCAACTGAGGAACTGAATTCTTAATTTTATTTCATTTTAATCAATTTAATTTTAAATAGCCACATATAACTACCATATTGAGCAGTACAGCAAAGGTCCAACAGAATCCTGTTCTTTATTAGTCACAAAATACATAATGAAAGAAGAATCCTTTTTTTTTAATATGAAGAACGTCACATTTTTCTTTGTAGCCTGTATATTTACACGTATGTATGTATAAAAATTGTGTGTGGTATGGTTCCATAAGAAGCTAAATCAATTCTATGAATTTTACAGAAATTCATGCCCTTCCCAGAGTAAACCTAGATTAACCACTTTCTGGGCTCAACCTGAAAACACATTCACCCAGAATGAACCAGAAACCACCTTGGCCTCCAATGACCTTCTAAACTATGGACAAAGTGAGGGACAGCAACTGCAGGGCTGAGCTGACTGCTCTTAGTCCTGCCTTCATCTTAAGCTTAGACCAGATCTGGGCTCTGGGATTTGGAAGACACAGCTGTTCTTTCAGTGGTACTCATGATAGAATCAATGAGCACAGACAAGGATGTTCCTAATTATAGACTGTCCCTGTCTCCCCTAAGTAGTAGAGGCCTGTATAACAGTCAAATTACAGATTTCTAGGGAATTCCCTGGCAGTCCAATGGTTAGGGCTCGGTGCTTTCACTGAGGTGGCCCAGGTTCCATCCCTGGTCAAGGAACTAGGATCCCACAGGCCGTGCAGGGCCGGAAAAAAAAAAAAGTTACAGATTTCTCACTGGATTCTAGACCTAGAAATGCAGACACATTCCAATTTATTCCTACCCTGACCCAATGAAGAAAAGTGAGAGATAACCTAATACCAACCAGGTTTACTGGTTATTATACACAAAAGAATGAGCAACTTGCAAGTATTCAACATAAAAAGGGCTCAGTACAGGCTACCTTCCTTTCACCCTAAGAAGGCATACCAACTCCAGGCAAATATAGTGGAATCAAACTTCAAGTTTACATAATAGACATACTCTAAAGAAGGCCCTGCTTTGTTAGGGAAATGGACAAAACTCTCTAAAAGTAAATGGAATGAAAAGAAATTAAAACTGGGATATTGATTCCTGTAATAACATAAACTATTGTTTGTCTATGACATAAGACAGACCAAACATTTAAAATTCAAAAATAAAGTTAATATTTTTCATCTTTATTGAGGTATAATTGACAAAGTTAATATTCTAAAAAGGAAAAAAGTACAGGTAAAGTTGTCAGGTACTAATATTTTTAAACTTATGGCTAAGAGTTTTACCAACATCCTTCAAACCAGAAAAAACAACAAAAAATTTCAAGTATAGATTCTTCCAGACACTAAGTCCAAAATTTTTCCCTTCTTCAAATCCTTTAAACCCAAATTATGAGAAGTAATTCAGTTTGGCCACAGGGAACATTTCTACACAGTGACATAATCAGAACATTTACTTCTTCCATTATTTAACTTATTCATTCCCATCCTAATCAAATTCTAAGAATATAGGAGCAAGCAAGAGGATATAATTTCCCCCAAAGCCTGTGACTAATTTACAGCACAAGAAACTTAAGCACTGAGGAAGGCCTTGATGGCAGAGGAAATAAGCCACCTTTATTGGCCTCAAGAACAAACTGCAGATCTCTAAGGCAGATTGGGAGAATCTGGATTTATCCAGGAATCAGTCTTCTCCAAAGCTGGGCAGGGAGGAAGTGTGGGAAGCACAGCTTTTCTAAAAGGATGAAAAATGTCACTTGGAGACACTCTGGTTTCCTGAGGAAGGGAAGGAGACACTAAAACATCTTGTTTTGTACATTTTAGATCTTCCTTGTTTTCCACCATCAGTAACTGTTCTATCTCCTCTTTCAAAGATAAATTTGTCTGAAACTCTTGTTTAGGTATCTTGAGGTATTCTTTTAGAGTTATTCTCTGGTCCTTAAACCCCTCTGACTCAGGGCAAATTCGTTTGTTACTGGAATCTTCACTGACTTCTTCCTTTATGGGAGGTAGATGCTGAGATTCCGCTGTGGTTTGCTTACTCTTAGATTCTTCTTTTAGCAAATTTACATCCTTGTGAGATGTAAAATTTGGAGCTTTATCTAGCCTAGAATTTTTACAAAGTAAGAAACCTCTTACTTTTCCCTTTTTCCCTGCTGTCTCTGTCATAGACTTCTTTGGATGTAGTACTGTCCTTATTAGGAGTCCCTGCGCATTTACTCTATATTCTTTTGCAGCTCTCTCTCTGCGCTGTCTCTGGAAGTCCTTCAGTCGAAGCAGTTCCTCTGGGAGCTCCATACATGTACGCTAAGAAAAGAAAATGAACACAAGTCTACTATAACTAAATTTCTGAATGTGGTCCTTAAAATCACTTTAAAATCACTTCTACTACACTTAGTATTTGGCAAGCAAGGGTCTATTCAAATGTGTTCTTATAGCACCCTCTAGTGTCTTCAACTATAGTAGTACTACTTTTCAAGTAATTTAAATATTTTTAATCCAATTTTGTGTGTATGTTGTGCATGTGTGTATGTATAAAGATTATACAATGAAAAGTAAGGGTCCATTCCAACCTCGCCCCAACTGCCTTAGCAGGTGCATCCTCTAAAAAGCAGCTTCTTCTGTAGCCTCCAGAGACAGTCTTTGCATATATGATCCCTTACTAAATATTTATCTATTCATTGGATTATATTTTTCAATTTTTATTTTCCCCCAACTTTTTATTTTGATAACTCTTTCTAAAATTATTTTATACAAGTGGCTACATAATATTATATATTCTTCTTCTTCTTGATTTTTCCAATTAAAAATTCTGTCTTGGAGATTTTTCCATATTGGCAATTTTAATGGCTGTATGGATATACAATAGTTTGTTTAACCAAACCCTTGTGGATGGATATTTGGGTTGTCTTCAGTATTTTGTCATTACATAAATGCTACAATAAAGAATATATTAAGAAAATGTCCTCTTTGTTACATGAGGCAAATAATTTTTCCTAGGTTGCTTTCCCTTTGACTTTGTTCACAGTATTTTCGCCATACAAAATTTTTAAAGTCATATTTATTCATCTTTTATGAGTTCTGAGTATTTCTGTATTGCATAGAAAAGCATTTCCTCATACAACTCAATAGCAAAAATGCAAATACTCTAATTTAAAAGTGAGCAAAGGACCTGAATAGATAATTTTCCAAAGAAGATATTTAGATGGCCAACAGGTACATGAAAAGGTGCTCGAAGTCACTAGTTATCAGGGAAATGCAAATCAAAACCACAATGAGGTGTTACTGACACCTGTTAAGATGGCTATTATCAAAAAGACAGATAACAAGTGTTGGTGAGAATGTGGAGAAAAGGGAACTCATATGCTGTTGATCGGAATGTAAATTGATGCAATTTACATTACCATGTAAAACAGTGGAAAACAACATGGATGTTCCTCAAAAAATTAAAAATAGAACTATTATATGGTCCAGCAATCCCACGTCTGGGTACATATCTGAAGCATATGAAAACAGGATCGCAAAGAGATATGTACATTCCCTTTGTTCACTGCATCATAATTCACAATATGTAAACAACCTGTGTCTATCAATAGATAAATGGATAAAGATGTGATGTATATACATTACACAATACAATATTCTATACAATAGAATATTACTCAGCCATAAAAAAGAAGGCAGTCCTGCCATCTGCAACAATATGTTTGAACTTGGAGGGTATTATGCTAAGTGAATAAGCCAGACAAAGACAAATACTGCACAGTATCACTTATATATGAAATCTTAAAAAACAAAAACAAAAATCTGATTTCATGAAATCAGAGAATAGAATGGGGGTTCCCAGGGGTTGAGGGAGAGGAAAATGGGGACATGTAGGTCAGAGGGTACAAACTTTCAGTTATAAGAAGAATAAGTTCTGAGGATCTAATGCACAGCATGGTTACTGCAGTTAATAGTTCAGTATTATATACTTGAAAGTTTCTGAGAGTAGATCTTAAGCATTCTCACTACATAAAAAAAAGTTAGCTATGAGGTGATGGATGTTAGTTATCTTGATCTTGGTAATCATTCCACAATGTATATCAAATCATCACAATGTACACTTTAAATATACACAATTAATTTTGTCAACTATTCCTCAGTAAAGTTGGGGGAGGGGACATATTCCCTACTGTGACATAATTTTCTTTTAATACTTTTTTAAAATATTTATTTACTTATTTACTTATTTATTTAGCTGCACTGGGTCTTAGTTGCAGCACATGGGATCTTCACTGCCACATGTGGGATCTAGTTCCCTGACCAGGGATGGAACCCAGGCCCTCTGCTTTGGGAGTGCGGAGTCTTAGCCACTGGACCACCAGGGAAGTCCCAATACTTTTTTTCCAATACTTTTTTTTTTTTTTTTACGCGGGCCTCTCACTGTTGTGGCCTCTCCAGTTGCGGAGCACAGGCTCCGGACGCGCAGGCTCAGCGGCCATGGCTCATGGGCCTAGCTGCTCCCGGGCATGTGGGATCTTCCCGGACCGGGGCACAAACCCACGTCCCCTGCATCGGCAGGCGGACTCTCAACCACTGCACCACCAGAGAAGCCCCTCCAATACTTTTATAATTCTAGTTCTTACATAAATACTTGATCCATGGGATTTATTTTGGTGTAGCAGAAAGAGATAACAATCCAACTCTGATTCTCCTCCCTCACAATGGTTAGTCAATTGCCTGAGGCCATTTACTAAATACTTATCTTTTTCTCATTGATTGGAAATTTTACCTTTATCTCAACCATTACTGATATATATGAGATCTATTTCTGGGTTCTCTATTCCATCGATCTGCCTATACATGTACCGCTCATATTTAGTGTAGACATATGTTTTAATATCTGACAGGACTATTCTTATTTATCTCTATAAACACTATAATCACAGTTTGCCAAAGTAATTATGGCTTTAGCATTTTTCTTAAAAGAAAGTTAAATTTAAAAGTTAATTTAGGGGGCTTCCCTGGTGGCACAGTGGTTAAGAACCCACCTGCCAATGAAGGGGACACGGGTTTGAGCCCTGGCCCGGGAAGATCCTACATGCCGTGGAGCAATTAAGCCCGTGAGCCACAACTACTGAGCCCACATGCCACAACTACTGAAGCCCCCACACCGAGAGCCTGTGCTCCACAACAAGAGAAGCCACCACAATGAGAAGCCCGCGCATCACAACGAAGCGTAGCCCCCGCTTGCTGCAATTAGAGAAAGCCCGTGCACAGCAACAAAGACCCAATGCAACCAAAAAAATAAATAATAAATAAACTAATTTTTTAAAAAGTTAATTTAGGAATAACTGATTGCCAAAAATACTTAATGTCCCCATTCATTTAAGTCCTCTTTTATGCCATTCAGTAATACTTTAACATTTTTTTCATCTCTATATTTCACATTTCTTGTTAGATTTATTTCTAGATAATCTATTTTTTGTTACAATTATAAATGAATTTTTCCCCCATTATATTCTGTAGTTGTGTACAGGGATATAGGAAAGCTATTAAGTTTTATGTTATATTTGTACCTATTTTACTAAACTGCCTTTTTTTTTGCGGTACTCGGGCCTCTCACTGTTGTGGCCTCTCCCATTGTGGAGCACAGGCTCCGGACGCGCAGGCTCAGCGGCCATGGCTCACCGGCCCAGCCGCTCCGCGGCTTGTGGGACCTTCCCGAGCCGGGGCACGAACCCGTGTCCCCTGCATCGGCAGGCGGACTCTCAACCACCGCGCCACCAGGGAAGCCCTAAACTGCCTTTTTGTTTTTGGCAATCTTTTTCAATTGATTCTCTTCAGTATTCAGGTATATCATAGGCAAGTCATCATTCCTATTCCTCCTGTTCAATTTTTATAGTTCATCTTTTTTTTTTTCTAACCTCACTGGCTAATAGCTTCAGAAACTACTAAAGTAGTAGTGATAGTCACCATTTCTGTATTAAAGTAGTGGTGATAGTCACCATTTCTGTATATTTCTTGATATTGATGTTCCCAATCAAATATTAGGTAGTCTTCTTGCCTGAGATATATGTTTTATCATGTTAAAGTACCTATTCCAACTTTAATCAATAATGTATATAGAATATTATCAAATTTTTTCAGCAATAAACAGTGAGAACAAAATATTAAAAAGTTAAAAAATTGTCCTTGGCTTTACAATGATAAATGAAAAACATTAAAATTCTCCAATCAAGCAAACTATGAAAGGATTTTTACATTGATCTTTTCTTGTTAAACAGTGAGAGTAAAATATAAAAAAGTTACAAAAGAACTTTTTCAGCATTTATGAGATAATCATAAGACTTTCTTGGCCCCAATAAAATACAGAATTTAATATAATATTAAATATTAATAAATATTAATATAATATTAAACCATGCTTGTAACTAGAATCCAGAGACACATTAATAGAAAAGTATAATATATCTAAGTGGAGTTTGTACCAAAAATGCTATTATTTTATTTAGGATTTTGCATCAGTATTCCTAAATGAGAACTGTTTATAGCAGTAGCCTGTGAACTTTTTATGTAAGGAGTCAAATAGTAAACATTTTAGGCTTTGTAAGCCACAAGCATACTTTTTTTTTTTTAACAATCCTTTAAGACTATAAAAATCATTCTTAGATTGTGAGTTTTACAAAAATAGGCCATGGGCCAGATTTGGCCTAATGCAATAGTTTGCCAACAATATAAGTTTTCTTATATTGTGCTGGCTTCATAAAAATAACTAATGAAATTTACCCTTTCTTTGAAAGATATATTTACTGGAAACATAACTTAATATTGTGAGAAAATTGGTACAATATTTAAGAAAGGAGTTAGGACTTCTAGCACATCAACTTTTAGTTTTATTGAAATGCACATCACCAGTTGCATCATATGAAATAAATGTCAGTGATCATAAAATATATATATATATATAGAAAAAAAGTGCTTAAGGAGCTGAATTAAGCCCAAGCTATAGCCGCTTCAAGAATATTTATCATCAAATCTGCTGAAAGAAATTTGGTGCAGCTGTGAACAGTGGGTATCACTGTGGCCCCCATGAGGACACAGAGGTCCTGAAAACACAGCCACAGAGAGTGGCACCTACCTCCATGCCTCCCAGCCAGTCTGCAGACCCTTCTCGGTAGGTGTTTAGGTACCCGTCCACCAGGGTAGTTAGATCAGACATCATTTCATCTAGGAGTACCAAGCGAAGGGGCAGCAGGTAGGTAGCTTCCAAGGCCAAAATTTTTAGCAAAGAGGGTGAAAGAGGTCGTGTGAACCATAGTTCTGGGTTTTCCTAGAGACACCAAAACAATTTTCTCTGAATAGTAAGCAAATCTTTAAAGAAAATAATGGTTTATCTAAGTGCTGCTTAACTTAAATCACCATTACTGTCATTTTCTTCAATTATTACCTTCTACTTTCACACTATGGCTAGCCTTCTGAGCATATACACACATACACATACACACACTTATTGTGTGTATACAGTGAGTGTGTGTATGTGATGGGGGAAAGATGTGGGGAGGGAGGGAGGGAAGAAGAGAGAGAGAGAGATCAGGGCTTCTCATTCAAAACTGGAGGCAGCAGGACTGATTAGATTATATGGCCAAAATTGCAGCCAATACGGTCATGACCTAAGTTTGCATGCAAGGCTATTAGAAGCTGAAGAAAATCTATCTTACTTTGGGAGAAATAATTGGCATGATTTTTGTTCCACTGCCTTAATCCAAATTCCCAATAAAATCCCCACTTGTCCAATTGAAAATTTATTTCAGAGTACTTTTTTTTTTTTTTTTTGTCAGAGTACTTTTTAATTGATAACCAACAAATCTGGATGCTGGCTTTTTTCCACTTGAGACCACAAACAAACTGTTCCCATTTGGAACAACTAAGATTTTGGCAATGTTCATACGCTTACACAGCAGCTGTCATTTCTCTATATAATATGCTGATAATCCCACTCACAAGACACTTGAAAATATTAATGTTATATGGGACATACGTTAATACTCACCCGAATCCGTTTTTGTCTCTCTTCCAGAAAGGAGAGATATTTAGGGGCTATTTTAAGGTGTCTGATTAAACTCTCCTGTAAAGTACTAATGCAGTTTGGAAGAAAGCCGCCTGTTTCCATGGAAAATTGAAGGACATCTGCTACCTGTGGCATTAAAAAAAGACAAACAGACCAGTCTGTAGGATATATACAGAGAGCTATCTCATGACAGAAATAGCAGAAATACATTTAGAGAAACATCTTTAAATACCATTTTTCCCAAGGACCCACATGATAGACAATGCCATTAGAAAATTTAAAGTTGTTAGGTTATCTTATTCTGAAAAATTAGAAAAAAAAAAAAAGAAAAGAAAAAGAAAAAGGATCACCCAACTTTAATGTGTCCCTGTCTATTTTCTTTTCCACTTCTTTTATTTGCCTGCCTTATGATTATTACTCTTTGGTGCCTTCAAGGAATGGGGAAAGGAAGATAAAATTAAAGAATTACTTCTACTTATTAGCAACTCTGGTAAAGTTTTGGTAAGGAAAGCTAATAAAATTAAGAATTGCAATCATTATTTGTCTGTGTGTGGTAGGCTAAATAACAGCCCCCAAATATATCCACATCCTAATTCCTGGACCTGTGAATGTTATCTTAAATGGCGAAATGGACTTTGCTGCTGTGATTAGTTAAGGATATCGAGATAGGGAGATTAACTTGAATTATCCAGATGGGCCCTAAATGTAATCACAAGTATTCTTATAAGACGAGGCAGAGGGAGATTTTACTACAGCCAGAAGAGAAGGTGATGTGATGATGAAAGCAGAGATTGGTGAACTGTGAAGATAGAAGGAGCCACAAGCCAAAGAACACAGGTGAAAGCTGAAAAGCAAGGAAACAGACTGTCCTCTCAGAGCCTCCAGAAGAAACCAGCCCTGCTGACACCTTGACTTTCACCCAGTGCAAATGATTTCAGATGTCTGACCTCCAGAACTGTAAGAGAGTAAATTTATGTGTTGTGTTTGTTTGTTTGTTTGTTTTTTTCGGTACGTGGGCCTCTCACTGTTGTGGCCTCTCCTGTTGCGGAGCACAGGCTCCGGACGCGCAGGCTCAGCGGCCATGGCTCACAGGCCCAGCTGCTCCGCGGCATGTGGGATCTTCCCGGACCAGGGCACGAACCTGTGTCCCCTGCTTCGGCAGGCGGACTCTCAACCACTGCGGCACCAGGGAAGCCCTAAATTTATGTTTTAAGCCACAAAATTTGTGGTGATTAGTTACAACAGCAATAGGAAACTAATACACTGTGTTAAAGGAAAACAAATTGAAATAATTCTGAATTCCTGCTTCTTGTACTATGAAAATCTGAAAAGAAAAATATGGAAAGATATGCCAATGTCTTCATTAGACAATACATACGAGGTCTAATCAAGAAGCCTGATGGCCTCAAGGGAACAATGAGCAACTGTGTTACATTTTGGAGTAAGCATAGAAGCAATCTCTATATAGTGAATGCTCTTGAAAGAAGACCCAAAGGAACGTGTAAACAAGGGAAGTGGCACAAAGTTCATTACAAGCAGATACATAAAGAGCAAACTTAAACCACATACAATAACATAAAGTTGAACTTTTAGGAATTTCTGTTAAAAAATAATTGGCTAACTCATTATTTTAACCCCTCTCCAAAGGCTCTAGGTTTATATATTCAAGATCTCCCTTTCATGGCATTAACCTAGAAGACTAGAAGAACTTAAAGAATACATAATGAAAACTAGTGGGTTTATGGCTCTCACAGCCAAACCAGAAACCCAGATCTAGTATAATCTGGGAATTTCTCATTTCTCTAGGTCCTTTAGATCAGAGAAAAACTGCTTATCTTCAGGCTATCTGGGGCCAGTATAGGCTTTGGGGGAACATCTAGGACAACCTGCATCCCTGAGCTAGATGCCAATTAGCCATCAGCCTTAACTGATACATATGTGGTAAAGGCATAGACGTGACTGACTGTCCACCTCACAGTAAGAATCCATGTCAGATTTCCAAATGACCCCAAAATTGTTTGAGTTTCTGAATGCTACAGAGTATGGAGCTTGCTTCTTATTTGAAAATTTCTGGAGCAAAATGAAGGGAAAAAACCCTAAATAATTACAAGTAACTTTTCTCCAGTACTTCTTCAGTGCACCAAATGTTCTCACATATTGTACAAACATCTTACATGAGAAGTGGGCGGGAATGAGGCACACACAAGAAGACTTTCAATCACTCATCAGATAAGGCCTATTTTCTACAGGAGCTATATACACTGCATTGATTCCAGTGTTTCCCTGCATGTACCTGGGTGTCAAAGACATTATTCAGCAAAATTCCATACTGATGAGAGAGGCAATCAGAAAGCCAACGACAATCATGGATAACCTAAGGAATCAGAAGACAGAGAAAGAGTTATTAGAACCTGGCTGTTATTCTTACTAGCAGATGAATCAACTTACACACTCACCTTCAAAATTCTCTTGTCTTCTAATACTATCTGAAGTCCATTGCTGAAAACACGACTTCCCAGAAGGAAAATGTCAAATAAGTAAACTCGGCTACTTGTGGCCACCTACAACAGACCATCCAGACACACATAAGAAAGAACTAGGGAAGGGGATCTGAGGATCAAGAAAGGCATGTGAGGGCTTCCCTGGTGGTGCAGTGGTTGAGAGTCCGCCTGCCGATGCAGGGGACATGGGTTTGTGCCCCAGTCTGGGAAAATCCCACATGCCGTGGAGCGGCTGGGCCCGTGAGCCATGGCCACTGAGCCTGTGCGTCCGGAGCCTGTGCTCCACAACGGGAGAGGCCACAACAGTGAGAGGCCCGCGTACTGCAAAAAACAACAACAACAACAACAACAAAGAAAGGCATGTGAAAAATATTTAACAGCCTCATCTTTAAAGTAAACAATAGGCACTCATTGATTCTTAGGGAAAACAGGTTTAAATTTACCTTAAGTAAAAAAAAAACAAAACACAAAAACACTATCACTGTGATTTTCAAAAGGAAAGAAAAGGACAAGCTAGTAGTTTAGCCTCTAGCTTTTTTCTTCTTTAATGTTTTATGTCTCACCTATGGCATTCTAAAATGCAGGGATTATAGGTTTAAGGGAAATGAACAATATTTCACTCTCGATAACACCAAAGGCTATTTCTCTGAGTTCCATAATACACATGATTGTGTTGGGTGTTACATAAAATTACTCATAAGAGAAGATCCCTGTCCTCTAGCAGTTTAAAACAGGCAACAAACACACTGGCACAAATGGTAGGATGTGAAATACTGTCATTTTGATCAATTTTATACAATTATAAGTATTCTAGGTTGTTTCTGATCATAAAAGTCACAGAGGCCATACAGCTGGATAATCTACTGAATCAAAGAATGAAGGCAAGAACAGATCCAAATAGGTCTAGACAGCCAGCCACAGGACAGTCAGATACCATCTTTGTCATTTCAAGAGCTAACTATTGATACAGTTACAATTACCAGGCCTACCAGGCACCCATTCTCAGCTCTTTCATGTTGTTTGCCAAAATTTGACACCTGAAATAGTCAATCCCTGCTTTTCCTCTACCTCTTTAATTGTAAAAATTGAATAGACACATTATAGAAGTTTGGAAAATAATTCTCTGCTAGACTGTAAACTCTGTGAAAGAAGAGATTATGTCAGATTCACCACTCGTAACTAAAGCAACCACTAGAAAAGAGTGAGGCACATAGACAGCTGTTATTCATCTCTTCAGTGAATCAGTGCATCATGCCACACAACACCCCCTTCCATTTGTTCATATAAAAAATGCATAACACTCTAATAATATGCATTCAAATCTATATCCCACTTCTTCTTTTCATAAACTTTCAAACATTTTTCTATGCTGCATTTGTCATCGATTTTAACAGCCACATAAGATCTATCAAATGTACTGTAATGTCTGCTACTGTTAACTAAGTGGCTTCTGATTTTTCACCACTATAAATGATGCCAAAATGAATAGGTTCTCACAGAAATTTTTCTTCATGTTTTGAATTATTTAGGATAGATTCCCAGAAACAGCCCTGAGAAGTAGGCCAAAGGACAAAAAAAACCTTTAAGACTCTTAAAAAATATTTGCTACCTTAAGACATAATATTATACCTGAAAATATCTGACCACAGATGAAGGTTAAACATTTAAATAATTTAAAGTTAAAGAAAAGCAGTGGGAGGTACTTCCCTGGTGGCGCAGTGGTTAAGAATCCACCTGCCAGTGTGGGGGACACGGGTTCAAGCCCTGGTCCGGGAAGATCCCACATGCCACAGAGCAACTAAGCCCGTATACCAGAACTACTGAGCCTGCGCTCTAGAGCCCGTGAGCCACAACTACTGAGCCCATGCCCCACAACTACTGAATCCCACGTACCTAGAGCCTGTGCTCTGCAACAAGAGAAGCCACCGCAAATGAGAAGCTCGCGCACTGCAATGAAGAGTAGCCCCAGCTCGCCTCAACTAGAGAAAGCCCGTGCGCAGCAATGATGACCCAATGCAGCCAAAAAAAAAAGAAAAGCAGTGGGAAATACTGACAGAAAGAAAGCAGATTAGAAAAAACAGAACAAAGAAGGAAACACAAAATGAAAATAAAGGTTTAGGAATTAAAGGTGACAGATACTGAGGACAGTGAGGAGCTGGAAATAGAGGGATAGGCTTGAGGTCTGTATGTGAAGAAGTAAGCCTCCAAGTTATCCCTTCCCACTCCCACGGAGGACAGAAGATATATTCTCTGTATAAATCCAACAAGGGAGGCTCTAGAGTTGGGAATATAAGATATAGAAGAGGGCAGAGGTTTGGTAATGGACTGAAAAATGAGTCTGCACACAATTGTGAGCCTCCAGACCTTTTCCCTTGTAGCTTCCAGCTTGATACCACCAGCCTGTATTGGAACAGGAGGATAGAGGGCTCCAGGGAAGATGGCTTCAAGACAAAGATGAAGCACAGATTATCAAGATAGATGTAAGCATGTGAAAAACTACATTGAGGGGAAAATATGGGAAGGCTTTGTCACAAATGAAAGGAAAACAAAGCTAGTAAGATGAGGCAATTATCAATTCTATGAAAAACAAAAAGTTGGGCAAGAAAAGAAACAATCTTACTGGACCAACAAGGAGTAATGGTTACATAGCCATAATCACATACAGCCTGAATCCTGTCTTAACCAAACATTGGGATATAACTTCCCCCCCAAAAAACCCAAAAACACTAATTTGAAAACATACATGCACCCCAATGTTCATAGCGGCATTATTTACAATAGCCAAGACATGGAAACTACCTAAGTGTTCATCAGCAGATGAAGGGATAAAGAAGATGTGGTGTATATATACAATGGAATACTACTCATCCATAAAAAAGAATGAAATTTTGCCGTTTGCAGTAACATGGATGGACTTGGAGGACATTATGCTATGTGAAATAAGTCAGATAGAGAAAGAAAAATACCGTAGGATATCACTTATATGTGGAATCTAAAAAATACAACAAATGAGTGAATATAACAAAAAAGAAGCCAACTCACAGATACAGAGAACAAACTAGTGGTTACCAGTGGTGGGGGGAATATAGGGGTGAGGCAGTGGGAGGTACAAACTATTGGGTGTAATATAGGCTCAAGGATGTATTGTACAACATGGGGAATACCGCCAACAATTTTGTGATAACGGTAAGTGGAAAGTAACCTTTAAAATTGTATAAAAATAAAATCTTTTAAAATTGGGATATAACTAAATTGGGAGGCTCTAGGGAGGTGTGGGTGCTATAAGTGAGCAAAATCTTTGTTTAGTATAATAAAAGTTAATAATTTGTAAAACTGATGAATAAAGAGAGAGCAATAAGCATATTATCAAAAAATGAAAATAGACACATTTCAACATGTTAAAAGTAGTTGCCTCTGTACTTTTTTGTGTCTGGTTCCCTGGGTTTTGAGGATGCTACCAGAGGACACCCCTTGATGGCATGGCTCTGGTGGCCAGGGTGGCTTGTATTCCTGGGTCTCGTGGGACTGTGGCAATCGGAGGGACAGTTCTTGGCAGGCTACCACCCCTAGGGCACTGCACAGACAGTGGACTGGGGCACACTCTCCAGTCTTTTTGTGAAGGAGGGCTCTTCGCTCATCCTGGAGCTTCAGCCTGAGAGGCAGGCTTCAGGATTGGTACACATTAGTGGCCTATGGAGTTGCTCTCAAGGAACATAAGCTGTGGACTCCATCTTGACGCTCTCCCTTGCTCCAGCTCACCTATATCACCCAGAAAAGAGCTTTGACACTCATCTGGAGCCCTGATTTCTGCAACTGCTGCTCAGGGGACACCTCCAGATTGCCTGGCTCTGGTGGCCAGCAAGGTTTATGCTTGTGGTCCCACAGGAATGTACATATTTGCATACTTAAAAAACTGATGCCTGAGGGTCTCACTTCCAGTCACCCTGAGTCTATGTGCTGAGATTCTCCCCTTTAGGACACTGACAGGTCTTGGCACATCCTCAACTACTGGGAGCTATTAAAAATATAATAGGCTGCTTGGACAAGGCCAAGAGGTTTGAAAGACAACCAGGAGCTGAGGCAGGGTTGAATGACAAAGTTCATCTCCTACATGAGGCCACTCCTTCAACACTGGGAGGTGTGGCTGTTTCATCTACTATATAGAAACCAACACAGAGAGTCAACCTCAGGAAAAAAAACTTAATGAAATGGAGATAAATAATTTACCTGATAAAGAGCTCAAATAATGGTCTATAAAGATGCTCACCAAACTGGGGAGAAGAATGGATGAACCCAGTGAGCACTTCAACAAAGAGATGGAAATGTAAGAAAGTACCAAATAGAAGTCACAGACCTAAAGAATATAATAATTGAACTGAAAAATACACTAGATGGGTTCACTAGCAGACTAGATAAAGCAGAAGAAAGGATCAGTCAACTCAAAGACAAGGCAGTAGAACTCACCCATTCAGAGCAGCAAAAAGAAAAAACAATGAAAAAAGTAAAGATAGCTTAAGGTCTTATGGAACAGCATCACATGGACTAACACTTGCATCACAGGTCTCCTATAAGGAGAATGAAATGAAAAATGTAAATGAAATAATGTTTGTCAAAGTACTTTGTCAACTGTAAAGTGCTGTACACATGTACTTTAACAACCTTGTTACTGGATTCTTAAAAAAAACAAAAGCACCACCTCTGAAGAGAGAAATGGAGTGAGGATTTTTCTGTCCTCATAAGCCTTTTAGCATTTTTGTTTTTTGCTTTTAATACATAGGGCATGTGATACTTTGATTTAAAAAATCAAACATACAAGTCCAAGGACCTGGTGGGAGAAAACGTGCCCATTGATTTGCTTCCAGTCACAAAGATGATATTTGTAACCAACTGGATGTCCGCTCTGGTATCTATACAACAAAAGGGGACAAATTAGGAAATAACCTAGAGGTGCTCAGGCCTGCATTACCAGGAAGTCAACCCTTTTGTTTTGGTAGAGAGAGGTTTTGGTTTGGTTTCTTCCTCCCTACCCAGCTTTATTGAGATAAAATTAGCATATAACATTGTGTAAGTTTAAGGTATATAACATGATAATTTGATGTAAGTATATACTGCAAAAGGATTACTATGATGAGGGTAGTTAACATATCTATTACCTCACATGGTTATCTGTGTGTGGTGAGAACTTTTAAGATCTACTCTCTTAGCAGCTTTTAAGTATACAATACAGTATTGTTATCTATAATTACCGTGCTGTGCATTACATTCCCATAACCTATTTATCTTATAACTGGAAGTTGTACCTTTTGAATACCTTCATCCATTTCCCCCATTCCCCCACTCCTGGAACCACTACTCTGCTCTCTGTTTCTATGAGTTTGGTTTTTTTGATTCTGCATATAAGTGAGAGCATACGGTATTTGTCTTTCTCTGTCTAACTTATTTTACTTAGCTGAATCCCTCCAGGTTCATCCATGTCATCACAAATGGCAGAATTTCCTTCTTTTTTATGGCAGAATAATATTCCATTGTACATATATATCACATTTACTTTATCGATTCATCCATCTATGGACACTTGGTTTTTTCCATGTATTGGTTATTGTAAATAATGCTGCAATATGAACATGGGAATACAGTTATCTCTTTGAGATCCTGTTTTCATTTCCTTTGGATATATACCCAGAAGTGGGATTGCTGGACCACATGTTGTTTTATTTCTAATTTTACTTTATTTTTTTTTGTGGTATGCGGGCCTCTCGCTGTTGTGGCCTCTCCCGTTGTAAAGCACAGGCTCCGGATGCACAGGCTCAGCAGCCATGGCTCACGGGCCCAGCCGCTCCACGGCATGTGGGATCTTCCCGGACTGGGGCACAAACCCACGTCCCCTGCATCGGCAGATGGACTCTCAACCACTGCGCCACCAGGGAAGCCCCGCGTGTGTCTTTTTGAATTATGGTTTTCTCTGGGTATACGTCCAGTAGTGGGATTGCTGGGTCATATGGTAATTCTGTTTTTAGTTCTTTAAGGAACCTCCATAGTGGCTCTATCAATTTACATTCCCACCAACAGTGCAAGACGGTTCCCTTTTCTCCACACCCTCTCCAGCATTTGTTGTTTGTAGATTTTCTGATGATGCCCATTCAAACTGGTGTGAGGTGATACCTCACTGTAGTTTTGATTTGCATTTCTCTAATAGTGATGTTGAGCAGCTTTTCATGTGCTTCTTGGCCATCTGTATGTCTTCTTTGGAGAAATGTCTATTTAGGTCTTCTGCCCATTTTTGGATTGGGTTGTTTGTTTTTTTACTATTGAGCTGCATGAGCTGTTTATATATTTTGGAGATTAATCCTTTGTCCGATGATTCATTTGCAAATATTTTCTCCCATTCTGAGGGTTGTCTTTTCGTCTTGTTTATATTTTCCTTTGCTGTGCAAAAGCTTTTAAGTTTCATGAGGTCCCCCATTTTTATATTTGTTTTTATTTCCATTACTCTAGGAGGTGGGTCAAAAAATATCCTGCTGTGATTTATGTCAAAGAGTGTTCTTCCTATGTTTTCCTCTAAGAGTTTTATAGTGCCCAGTCTTACATTTAGGTCTCTAATCTATTTTGAGTTTATTATTGTGTATGGTGCTAGGGAGCGTTTTAATTTCATTCTTTTACATGTAGCTGTCTAGTTTTCCCAGCACCACTTATTGAAGAGACTGTCTTTTCTCCACTGTATATCCTTGCCTCCTTTGTCATAGATTAGTTGACCATAGGTGCATGGGTTTATCTCTGGGATTTCTATCCTGTTCCATTGATCTATATTTCTGTTTTTGTGCCAGTACCATACTGTCTTGATTACTGTAGCTTTGTAGTATAGTCTGAAGTCAGGGAGTCTGATTCCTCCAGCTCCGTTTTTTTCCCTCAAGACTGCTTTGGCTATTCGGGGTCTTTCGTGTCTCCATACAAATTTTAAGGTTTTTTGTTCTAGTTCTGTAAAAAATGCCATTGGTAATTTGATAGGGATTGCATTGAATCTGTAGATTGCTTTGGGTAGTACAGTCATTTTCACAATATTGATTCTTCCAATCCAAGAACATGGTATATCTCTCCATCTATTTGTATCATCTTTAATTTCTTTCATCAGTGTCTTATAGTTTTCTGCATACACGTCTTTTCTCTCCCTAGGTAGATTTATTTCTAGGTATTTTATTCTTTTTGTTGCAGTGGTAAATGGGAGTGTTTCCTTAATTTCTCCTTCAGATTTTTCATCATTAGTGTATAGGAATGCAAGAGATTTCTGTGCATTAATTTTGTATCCTGCAACTTTACCAAATTCATTGATTAGCTCTAGTAGTTTCCTGGTGGCATCTTTACGATTCTCTGTGTATAGGTATCATGTCATCTGCAAACAGTGACAGTTTTACTTCTTCTTTTCCAATTTGTATTGTTTTTATTTCTTTCTCTTCTCTGATTGCTGTGTCTAGGACTTCCAAAACTATGTTGAATAATGGTGGTGAGAGTGGACATCCTTTCTTGTTCCTGATCTTAGAGGAAATGCTTTCAGTTTTTCACCATTGAGAATGATGTTTGCTGTGCGTTTGTTGTATATGGCCTTTATTATGTTGAGGTAGGTTCCTTCTTTGCCCACTTTCTGGAGAGTTTTTATCATAAATGGGTGTTGAATTTTGTCAAAAGCTTTTTCCGCATCTATTGAGATGATCATATGGTTTTTATTCTTCAATTTGTTAATATGGTGTATCACATTGATTGATTTGCGTATATTGAAGAATCCTTGCATCCCTGGGATACATCCCACTCGATCATGGTGTATGATCCTTTTAATGTGTTGTTGGATTCCGTTTGCTAGTATTTTGTTGAGGATTTTTGCATCTATATTCATCAGTGATATTGGTCTGTAATTTTCTTATTTTGTAGTATCTTTGTCTGGTTTTGGTATCAGGGTGATGGTGGCCTCATAGAATGAGTTTGGGGGCATTCCTTCCTCTGCAATTTTTTGGAAGAGTTTGAGAAGGGTGGGTGTTAGCTCTCCTCTAAATGTTTGATAGAATTCGCCTGTGAAGCCATCTGGTCCTGGGCTTTTGTTTGTTGGAAGATTTTTAATCACAGTTTCAATTTCATTACTTGTGAATGGTCTGTTCATATTTTCTGTTTCTTCCTGGTTCAGTCTTGGAAGGTTATACCTTTCTAAGAATTTGTCCATTTCTTCCAGGTTGTCCATTTTATTGGCATAGAGTTGCTTGTGGTTGTCTCATAGGATGCTTTGTATTTCTGCTGTGTCTGTTGTAACTTCTCCTTTCTCATTTCTAATTTTATTGATTTGAGTCCTCTCCCTCTTTTTCTTGATGAGTCTGGCTAATGGTTTATCAATTTGGTTTATCTTCTCAAAGAACCAGCTTTTAGTTTTGTTGATCTTTGCTGTTGTTTTCTTTGTTTCTATTTCATTCATTTCTGCTCTGATCTTTATGATTTCTTTCCTTCTGCTAACTTTGGGTTTTGTTTGTTCTTCTTTCTCTAGTTCCTTTAGGTGTAAGGTTAGATTGTTTATTTCAGATTTTTCTCGTTTCTTGAGGTAGGCTTGTATAGCTATAAACTTCTCTTAGAACTGCTTTTGCTGCATCCCATAGGTTTTGGAGCATTGTGTTTTCACTGTCATTTGTCTGTAGGTATTTTTTGATTTCCTCTTTGATTTCTTCAGTGATCTCTTGGTTATTTAGTAACGTATTGTTTGGCCTCCATGTGTTTGTGTTTTTTACATTTTTTTCCCTGTAACTGATTTCTAATCTCATAGCATTGTGGTCAGAAAAGATGCTTGATATGATTTCAATTTTCTTAAATTTACTGAGGCTTCATTTGTGATCCAAGATGTGATCTATCCTGGAGAATGTTCCATGAGCACTTGAGAAGAAAGTGTAACCTGCTGTTTTTGGATGGAATGTCCTATAAATATCAATTAAATATATCTGGTCTATTGTGGCATTTAAAGCTTCTGTTTCCTTATTAATTTTCCGTTTGGATGATCTGTCCATTGGTGTAAGTGAGGTGTTAAAGTCCCCCACTATTATTCTGTTACTGTTGATTTCCTCTTTTAGAGCTGTTAGCAGTTGCCTTATGTATTGAGGTGCTCCTATGTTGGGTGCATATATATTTATTATTGCTATATCTTCTTCTTGGATTGATCCCTTGATCATTATGTAGTGTCCTTCCTTGTCTCTTGTAACATTCTTTATTTTAAAGTCTATTTTATCTGATATGAGTATTGCTACTCCAGCTTTCTTTTGATTTTCATTTGCATGGAATATCTTTTTCCATCCCCTCACTTTCAGTCTGTATGTGTCCCTAGGTCTGAAGTGGGTCTCTTGTAGACAGCATATATATGGGTGTTGTATCCATTCAGCAAGCCTGTGTCTTTTGGTTGGAGCATTTAATCTGTTCATGTTTAAGGTACTTAACGATATGTATGTTCCTATTACCATTTTCTTAATTGTTTTGGGTTTGTTTTTCTAGGTCCTTTTCTTCTCTTGTGTTTCCCACTTAGAGAAGTTTCTTTAGCATTTGTTGTAGAGCTGGTTTGGTGGTGCTGAATTCTCTTAGCTTTTGTTTGTCTGTAAAGCTTTTGATTTCTCCATCGAATCTGAATGAGATCCTTGCTGGGTAGAGTAATCTTGGTTGTAGCTTCTTCCCTTTCATCACTTTAAGTATATCATGCCACTCCTTTCTGGCTTGTAGAGTTTCTTCTGAGAAATCAGCTGTTAACCTTATGGGAGTTCCCTTGTATGTTATTTGTCGTTTTTCCCTTGCTGCTTTCAATAATTTTTCTTTGTCTTTAATTTTTGCCAATTTGATTTCTATGTGTCTCGGTGTGTTTCTCCTTGGGTTTATCCTGTATGGGACTCGCTGCACTTCCTGGACTTGGGTGGCTATTTCCTTTCCCATGTTAGGGAAGTTTTCGACTATAATCTCTTCCAATATTTTCTTGGGTCCTTTCTCTCTCTCTTCTCCTTCTGGGACCCCTATAATGCGAATGTTGTTGCATTTAATGTTGTCCCAGAGGTCTCTTAGGCTGTCTTCATTTCTTTTCATTCTTTTTTCTTTATTCTGTTCCACAGTAGTGAATTCCACCATTCTGTCTTCCAGGTCACTTATCCATTCTTCTGCCTCAGTTATTCTGCTATTGATTCCTTCTAGTGTAGTTTTCATTTCAGTTATTGTATTTTTCATCTCTGTTTGTTCTTTAATTCTCCTAGATCTTTGTTAAACATTTCTTGCATCTTCTCAGTCTTTGCCTCCATTCTTTTTCCGAGGTCCTGGATCATCTTCACTATCATTATTCTGAATTCTTTTTCTGGAAGATTGCCTATCTCCATTTCATTTAATTGTTTTTCTGGGGTTTTATCTTGTTCCTTCATCTGATACATAACCCTCTGCCTTTTCATCTTGTCTATCTTTCTGTGAATGTGGTTTTTGTTCCACAGGCTGCAGGATTGTAGTTCTTGCTTCTGCTGTCTGCCCTCTGGTGGATGAGGCCAAGAGGCTTGTGGAAGTTTCCTGATGGGAGGGACTGGTGGTGGGTAGAGCTGGCTGTTGCTCTGGTGGGCAGAGCTCAGTAAAACTTTAATCTGCTTGTCTGCTGATGGTTGGGGCTGGGTTCCCTCCCTGTTGGTTGTTTGGCCTGAGGCAACCCAACACTGGAGCCTACCCGGCTCTTTGGTGGGGCTGATGGCGGACTCTGGGAGGGCTCATGCCAAGAGGTACTTCCCACAACTTCTGCTGCCAGTGTCCTTGTCCCTTGGTGAGCCACAGCTGCCCCCTGCCTCTGCAGGAGACCTTCCAACATTAGCAGGTAGGTCTGCTTCAGTCTCATCTGGGGTCACTTCTCCTTCCCCTGGGTCCCAATGTGCACACTACTTTGTGTGTGCCCTCCAAGAGTGGAGTCTCTGTTTCCCCCAGTCCTGCCAAAGTCCTGCAATCAAATCTTGCTAGCCGAAGTCTGAGTCTCTAGGAATTCCTCCTTCCGTTGCCAGACTCTCAGGTTGGGAAGCCTGACATGTGGCTCAGAACCTTCACTCCAGTGGGTGACTTCTGGGGTATAAGTGTTCTCCAGTTTGTGAGTCACCCACCCAGCAGTTATGGGATTTGATTTTATTGTGATAGCACCCCTCCTACCGTCTCACTGCAGCTTCTCCTTTGTCTTTGCATGTGGGGTATCTTTTTTGGTGAGTTCCAGTGTCTTCCGGTTGATGACTATTCAGCAGTTAGTTGTGATTCTGGTGTTCTCAAAAGAGGGAGTGAGACCATGTCCTTCTACTCCACCATCTTGAACCAATCTCAAGCTTTTTAATTTGATGTTGTCCAAATTGTTTATTTTTGCTTTTGTTGTTTGTGGAGGTTTGTTTTAAATAATTTGCATTTGTGCTGCTAACTCTAACCTAGTCATCTAAAAGCTAAGGTTTACCGAGAAAGTGCATGGAACAAGAGGGAGGCAATTTAATCCCTGAGCAAAACTGGGCTTGATACCTCCATTCCTTACCCTTTGAGAAAGTAAACATTCCAGAGGAAAGAGTTCGAGAAGGCAGATTGCCAATCCTAATAAAAATATTCTCTCAGTAGGCTGATGTAGGTCTTCACTCAAAGGATGGAGGGGGCTTCCCTGGTGATGCAGTGGTTGAGAGTCCACCTGCTGATGCAGGGGACACGGGTAAAAAAAAAAAGGATGGAGGACATCGATTGGGAATTCAGCTGGCTTTCTTGGCCCACTCCCCCTTAAATACTGATGATGCTGAGTTTGATCCAAAGGTGGTTATCCATCCTCTAGCTATTCAAGGCTCACTACAAAGTTCTTTGGATATAATGGATATCCTCACCTACATCTCCTTGATCCAGGAAAATGAGAATGATGTGGCAGAAATCTACTGTGGAAATCTACCAACCAGAGGAAAGATAAGAAATTCTCCATATTTCGGGACTTCCCTGGTGGTCCAGTGGTAAAGAATCTGCCTTACAATGCAGGGGACGCAGGTTCAATCTCTGGTCAGGGAACTAAGATCCCACATGCTGCGGGGCAACTAAGCCCGTGCACCAGCTACTGAGCTTGTGCACCTCAACTAGAGAGCCCACATGCCGCAAACTACAGAGCCCATGCAGCCTGGAGCCCGTGCACCGCAAAGAAAGATCCTGCATGCCTAAGCGAAGGTCCCATGTCCCACAACTAAGACCTGACAGAGCGAAAAATAAATACAATAAATAAATAAATAATAAATCTTAAAAAAAAAAAAAGAAATTCTCCATATGTCTAAGGCAAGAGAACAGAGCTGGGAAAGAAAACGTCAGGTAGAGCCTCTGAGACAGCGGAGACAGCAACGATGATTATAAAGCTCTTTCCTTTTTTTTTTCGGCCGTACCACACAGCATGCAGGATCTTAGTTCCCCGACCAGGGATCAAACCTGTGCAGTACAAGCACGGAGTCTTTTTTTTTTTTTTTTAATTTATTTTTGGCTGTGTTGGGTCTTCATTGCTGTGCGCAGGCTTTCTCTAGTTGCGACAAGCGCCGGCTTCTCATTGTGGTGGCTTTTCCTGCGGAGCACGGGCTCTAGGCGCGTGGGCTTCAGTAGTTGTGGCACGCGGGCTCACTAGTTGTGGCTCGCGTTCTAGAGCGCGGGCTTAGTAGTTGTGGCACATGGGCTTAGTTGCTCTGCAGCATGTGGGATCTTCCCTGACCAGGGCTCGAACCCGTGTCCCCTGCATTGGAAGGCAGATTCTTAACCACTGAGCCACAAGGGAAGTCCCAGAAGCAAGGAGTCTTAACCACTGGACCACCAGGGAAGTCCCTAAAGCTCTTCCCTTTGAAAATAATAAACTGAGTACAAGAAAATTGAAAGGAATTCCAAACAAGCTATAGGACAGTGACACTGGGGTGACATAAAAAAGACAATTAAAATAAATTTACCAGTGAATCTACAATTATTTCAAAATAAAAAGTTTTAAGAAATCTTTTACCTGAAGCCAACATAGTCTCCCATGACGACACACATTAGCTCCTTCTGCTGCCACACTCAGGACACTTTGCTTCTTGATGTGGAGCATCTGGTAAGAAAAGGAAGAAAATAAAAATCTCCAGGAAATAAATGTTGCAATTATGACATCATGAATGGCACAAGTAAAATGGCTAGAAATAAACAAAGTGGATCATATTTTTTTACACTTACAAAATCCGAAACACATGTCTGCTTCACACACACACACACAAATCACATTGAATGCTTCTGATCCTCTTTTCAGGGTTCACAAAGTTATTCCACAACTGGAAAATAAATCATTCATATTGCAAATGCTAATAAGAGTTGAAAACTCAGATACCTTTTGTTACCACTGGTGTTACAGCAAAAGGTTTCCAGTCTTTATGGCAAGATTCCTCATGCAAAGAACAGCAATTTACTGTACCTAAAGGGAACTCACACAGTGGCTGAGTCTCACAGTATCTACTGTTCAGAATGAGAAAAACACAGACTTAACAGGTCCTTTAAAGTCTTGGATTCATTAAAATATTCAAAACTGAAATAGGGGTATCCTGGAAACATATGCTGGTCCTCTTATTATCTATATTCTTATCATATTTCAAAACATTATACAATTCTAAAATCTTTACTGCATAATCCATGAAAATATCTGCATGGCACAAGATTCTCCCCATTTTACAGGTAGATAAATTACTCAAGAATAGAAAGGCAAAGTAACTTACACTAGCACAATATCTTCCTTTACAGAGCATAAAGTGTTCTATATTCTGAGTATCTTTCATCAATGATAAAAAATGGGGACTGAACTTCAGTTCCATTCTCAATCAACAAGAAGGCTGCAAAACTGGGAACAAAAGCTGTATTTCCCTATTGATAAGAATTTCCAACTAACTCTTTAAATTTCTGGAGCAAAAGTTCTTATCTTATTATTTGTTGTTGTTGTCATGGACCCTTTAAAGCATCTGTTGATATATAAAGAATTCTTGTAACTCAATTAAAATGGCAAATGAATAGATATTTCTCTAAAGAAGATGTACAAATAGCCAATAAGCCTATATGGGAAAAGAATCTAAAAAAGAGTGGATATATGTATAGGTATAACTGATTCACTTTGCTGTACACCTGAAACTAACACAACATTGTAAATCAACTATACTCCAACAAAAATTTTTTTAAAAAAGAAAAAAAATAGCCAATAAACACATGAAAATATGCTTAACACTATTAGCCTTCAGGGAAATGCAAATCAAAACCACAATGAGATACTACTTCACACCACTAGGATGGCTATAATTAAAATGACAGGTAATAGTGTCGGTAAGAATGTGGAGAAATTGGAACCCTCACGCCCTGCTGGTGGGAAAGTAAAGTGGTGCAGCGCTTTGCAAAACAGTATGGCCAATCCTCAAAAAGTTAAACACAGAGTTATTACATGAGCCAGCAATTCCACTTGTAAGTATCTATCCAAGAGAAATGGAAACGTGTCCACACAAAAACTTGTATATGTATGTTCACAGCAGCACTATTCATAATAGCCAAAAAGTAGAAACAACCCAAATGTCCATCAAATGGTGAAAGGATAAATGAAATGTGGTATATCCATACAAAGGAATATTATTTGGCAACAAAAATAAGTGAAATACTGACACACGCTATAACATAGATAAACCTTGAAAATATTATGCTACGCAAAAGAAGCCAAGCCAATCACAAATGACCACACATCGTATGATCCCATTTATATGAAATGTCCTAAACAGGCACATTCATAGAGGCAGAAAATAGATTAGTGGTTGCCAGGGGCTGGGGGTACTCAGAAGGGATTAGAGGTGTTAGCTAAGGAATATGGGGTTTCCTTTTGGAGTATTAAAAA
This sequence comes from Delphinus delphis, assembly GCF_949987515.2. Lineage (NCBI taxonomy): Eukaryota > Metazoa > Chordata > Mammalia > Artiodactyla > Delphinidae > Delphinus > Delphinus delphis. Next base: position 85,101,289 of record NC_082684.1, read on the forward strand.
TGTTCTAAAATTCACTGTGGTGATGGATGTACAATTCTGTGAATATGCTAAAATCCAGTGAAGTGTACATTTTAAATTGGTAAATTTTATGGCATGTGAATTATATCTCAATTAAGCTGTTTGAAAAACAAAGAATCTGCTGAAAGCTAACCCTCTCTTAAAAAGTACATCTGTGCATACACGAGCATAAGCTTGCTCCTAAACAAAAAACTTAACGACTTCCCTAAAGTCTAACTGTGAACCATAGCCTAGCTGAATAATTAGTTACTGCCATATCTCAAATTAAAAAAATATTATAGAGAAATTGCCTAAATAGAGCATCTAGACTGGTCTTTTAAAAATATAAGTAAAAAAATTTTTGACTCTCCTCTAAAACTGCCAATGGCTCTCCATCTTACTCAAGTCGAACTCAAAATCCTTATGTCTACCTGACCTGCCTCCTGCCCCCTTCCATTCCCTAACATTCTTTTTCACTGTGGTCCTGCCACAATGACCTCCCTGCTGTTCCTCCACACAAGTCAAGTGTGCTTCAGCCTCAGGGCCTCTGCACTTGTAATTATGCCTTCTTTAAGTTTTTTACTAGATATCCACATGGTTAGCTCCCTTACTTCTTTTAGCTCTCTGTTCCAATGTCACCTCTTCACAGAGGTTTTCTCTGTCTACCCTAAATAAAATAGGAACTCCCTGTCATTCTATTCACCATACTACACTTTTTTTCATAGCACTTACCACCAGTTGATATACAATTATGTGTTTATTTTCTTGCATTAAAATAAGCTCCTTCAGGGCTAGAACTTTGTCTTATTATTATAACCCAGACCTCAGAACAATGCCTGGCAAATAGCCGGCTCTCGGATGTTTTGTTAACTCATTAAGAAAAACACTAATGATCTTATAATAAGAGAGAAATTTATGAGACATAGACATGATACCCATTTGCAGACAATACGGAGAATGACTGAGGGCAATACTTACTGCAGCACCAAATTTCTGCTGGAACTGATCAATGACTGTGTATGTCACTTCCTCTTCCTCTACAGGAGAATATTATTATATATATTTATCTTCCTTGGCAATAGAATAGCCCTCCCACTAATTTTAGCCATAATCCTAAAGTCCTACTCTTTGCAACTCAAATGTCTAGAACTACTGAGACTAAGCCTAGAATACTGAGAACTATTTCATTATCACCTGCATCAGCCCATCCCGTAGTGAACACTATTGGCATCCTATTTGTCAGTTGAGAATAAACAAAAGCCCCACTGATGATATCTTATAAAATAAAATATTTACTCATTTCCTTTGATAATCCAGTAATGTTTCCTTCATCATAAGTTTATGTCTTGAATACTTCAAGACATGTACTTTTAAAAAAATGTTAATACAATTTTTGAAGGTTACTCTCCATTTACAGTTATTAGAAAATATTGGCTATATTCCCCGGTATTGTACAATACATCCTTGTAGCCTATCTTATATCCAATAGTTTGTGACTCCCACTGCCCCACCCCTATATCCCCCCCACACTGGGAACCACTAGTCTGTTCTCTGTATCTGTGAGTCTGCTTCTTTTTTGTTATAGTCACTAGTTTGTTGTATTTTTTAGATTCCACATATAAGTGATATCATACAGTATTTAAGACATGCATTTTCTAAAAGCACATTCATAATAAAAAATAATAGTTTAAAATAAATTAGTCCTGGAGATGGACCAATGTCCACACGTTTGGAATTCTCTGGATCCTGAAAATTAATTATTTTTCTAATTATGTAATTTAAAAGATTAGAGGTATAGCATAACATATAGTTCTTCTTCATCTCCCAAACTTTAAAACTCTGGAGTGGCTCAGGACATAGTCCATAAGCCACTTCCTTTTTTCTATCCATATTTACTCTCTTGGTGATCTCATCTAGTCTCAAGGCTTTAAATATCATTTATAGGCTAGATCTTGAATTTATATCTCCACCTCAGATCTTTGTCTTCATCTCTCAGCTTACACTCAAACTTAGGTTGACCAAAACTAAACTCCTAACCATCTCCCCAAAACCTTTCCCACCCAGAATCCTTCCCATACTTCAGGCTGCTCAAGCCCAAACCCCTGAAGTCATCCTTGTTTCCTCTTTTTCTTTCACAACCACATCTAATCTGTCAGTACATTGTGTTGGCTCCACCTCAATATATATGCAGAATTCCACCACTTCCTACCAACCATATCGCCACCACCAGGGTCCAAACCACCATACCCACTAAACAAAATTATTTCAGTAGCCTCCTAACTGGTATTCATGCTCTTACGTTGGCCCTCCTCTCAGCATCTATACAGTATCCAGAGTGATACTGCTTCTTCTGCTCAAAACTCTCCAATGGAAAATAGAAGTTTTAAAAAATACCTTCTAGGGCTTCTCTGGTGGCGCAGTGGTTGAGAGTCTGCCTGCCAATGCAGGGGACATGGGTTTGTGCCCCAGTCCGGGAAGATCCCACATGCCGCGGAGCGGCTGGGTCCGTGAGCCATGGCCGCTGGGCCTGCGCGACCGGAGCCTATGCTCCGCAACGGGAGAGGCCACAACAGTGAGAGGCCCACGTACCACAAAAAAACAACAACAAAAAACCCCAAAAACCTTCTATAATAGTATAAAAATAGAAATACTTAGGGATAAAAATGGCAAAAGATGTGTAAGACATACAATGAGAACTACAAAACACTGAGAAATTAAAGATCTAAATAAATGTAGAGGTATACTGGGTTAATGGAATGGAATACTCAATACTGTTAAGATGTCAATATTCCCCAAACTGATCTATCAATTCATTGTAATCCCAAAAAAGATTCCAGCAGAGTTTTTTCTTTTTTGGTAGAAATTAACAAGCTGATTCTAAAATTCATAGGGAAATGCAAAGAACAAAGGACAGCTGAAACAACTTTGAAAAAGAACAAAGTTGGAGAATTAATACTACCTGCTTTCAAGATCTATCATAAATCAACAATAAACAAAACAGTCTAGTATTGGTGTAAAGATAGAAAAATTAGATCAATGTAACAGAATAGAGTGTCCATAAATAAATAAACCTATATACATACAGAAAACTGATTTTTGACAAAGGTGCAAAGGTAACTGAAGGGAGAAAATACAGACTTTTCAATAAACGGTGCTGGAATAATTGGATGTCCATATGGAAAAAAAAAACCTTGTCCATATCACATCATATACAAAAGTTAAAAATGGATCATACAGGAATAAAGACGCAGATGTCGTGAATGGACTTGAGGACACGGGGAGGGGGAAGGGTAAGCTGGGACGAAGTGAGAGAGTGGCATGGACATATATACACTACCAAATGTAAAACAGATAGCTAGTGCGAAGCAGCCGCATAGCACAGGGAAATCAGCTCAGTGCTTTGTGACCACCTAGAGGGGTGGGATAGGGAAGATGGGAGGGAAGGAGACGCAAGAGGGAGGAGATACGGGGATATATATATATGTATAGCTGATTCACTTTGTTATAAAGCAGAAACTAACACACCATTTTAAAGCAATTATACTCCAATAAAGATGTTTAAAAAAAGTATATATAAACATTTTAAAAAAGTGGATCATAGACCTAAATGTAAAACCTAAAATGTCTAGAAGAAACAAAGGAGAAAATCTTTGTGACTCTGAGCTAGGAGAGGTTACTTAGATATGACATCAAAAGCACAATCCATAAAAGAAAGAAAATGGATAAATGGTACTCCATCAAAATTTTAAATGTCTGCTCTTCAAGAGATGCTTTAAGAGAATGAAAAGACAAACCACAGACTTGGAGAAAATATTTGCAAAGCATATATTTGAGAAAAGACTTGTATCCAGAATATATAAAGAACTCCCAACACTGAATAATAAGAGAACAATCCAATAAGAAAATGAACAAAAGATATGGATAGACATTCACCAAAGATATTCAGATGCCAAATAAGCACATTAAAAAATCCTCAACATCCTTAGTCATTAGGGAAATGAAAAAAACAACCAACCAACCTCCAATGGCTTCTCGTCTCACTGCAGAGTAAAAGCCAAGTCCTTTCAATGATCTACAAAGTCTTCCATGATCCACTCACCCCACTTCATCCCCTACTGCTCTCCTTGCTCCAGCTACACTCATCTCCTTGCTGTCCCTTCAAGATCATGGCATGTTCCTCTCTCAGGCCTTTGCATCTGCTAATTTTTTATGCCTAAAAACCATTCCCCCCAGATATTCATACATCTTGGTCCCTCACTTCCTTCAAGCCTTTACTTCAAATGTCACTATTTCAGTGAGACCTGTCCTGGACACTCAAAAATTGTAAAACCACCCTCTCCACACATTTCTTCTTTTTCTTCTGTTTTTTTCTACTTAACATGTGGCACCAGCATACTATATAGTATACTAATTTATCTTATTTAGTGTGTTTCCTGCACCATAACTCGATGAAGGTAGAGATACCAAACTTTGGTATCCCCAATGTCTGGCATATAGTGTGCACTCAAATATTAAATAAACAAATGAATCATGGTATTTTATCTTAATTCGGACCCTAGAAACAATAGCCTAGCTGAGAATTCCACATAGAACCTTGACTCGGGGTTATACCAACTCTGAAGAGTTCTGAACCACAAGAGAGCCTAGAAAATTCAGAGCCCTGGTACTCACCTGATGGGCTGTACTTGAGGTCATTTAGCAGAGAAGTGGTTGGTGCCTCAGAGGCAGGAGAAGCAGGCTTATATACATTTAGGTCTTCATCTTTTATTGTATCCATCCTGTTTCTTTCTGTATTTAGACTATGCTTACAAAAAACAACACTTAGGTGAGCTTGTTCTTTGTTGTTAACACCATACACACATCAGTGGTAAGGACTCTGGATCTTTCATAGAGAACCCATTCATCCACTGTTTACACTGATTTGAAGATACCATCTAAAGATGGAAGGAAACATCCACCTATTTCTTCTCATGTTAGGAATTACACAGCTAGTGAATTACAGTTAAGGCTTTCTACCCTAATGTGTACATCTGGGTAACATCATAATTAAGAAAATCATTCCATCATACCTAACAGAAGATGCCTTTTCTCTTACTGCACCTTGTTCTTCTTCATCCAGTAGTTCCACTGTAAAATAACCAAACGGCTTCCAACAGGGCTTCCAATCTGAAAGCAGTTAACTATCCCTCTGTCCCCTCCACACCCACAGTTTGATTATGTAACACAGACAGTAATTGGGAATGAAATGTTAGTCCATAGAGCCTTCATCGGCCAGCAATAAATAGAGCAGAAAAGACTATCCAAAGTACTGAAGACCCCTAATCTTACATCCCTACATAGCTTCCTTGATCATTTAGCAGGATTAGGAACCTCTCTACATACCCACTTTACCCTTTTTGTTCCAGGACACCTTTGTGGTCATGCAGAATGGTTCTAGAGATATCTTTTCTTTCCTATTTATTCCCATCCTAATGCATTTTCCTTCACACTATGTACTGTTTGGGGGTTTTCTCTCAAATCATTCACACTGTCCCTTCCACTTTCTCAGGCTGGTGCATTAACAGTTCAGTGATGTGAAAGGTAATAAAAGCTAGACTGGAAATCACAAAATAAATATGAGAGAAACATTCCACAGAGACTCTGAAACCATTTATTTTTAACCTAACAGTTCACGGAATACAGGGAAATATTGTATATCATTGATTCTAAGATGCACATTTTAAACAACTCTGAAATTGGATATGATTTACGGTAAATGCACATGATAGTTTAATTGGCAGCTTCTTTTTCTTTCTTAGGGTGGGAAAAGAAATAATGCACATTGTCATTAATGGCATCTAAGATTCAATTAAGTACCCTTAGGTACTTTTCATGGAAAAAGTTTCTCAGGGGCAACTATGTTCCAAATGTCTCTTTCTCCTACACTGTCTAGAAGTGTTGAGTCTGGGTCAGAGAAAGTAAAATTCACTAAAAACTCGGATTAATCAATTATTATCCTTTATCTTGATAATTCTTATTCAAGGTGCTTTTCAGGGAGAACCCTCTATGGCTGATTGAGCCACAGGGCAAAGAAAGAAGAAGAAGGCCATCTTCGAGCCTAGAAATTATAAACAAAGGCCAAGTCCTGAGAATGAATTTAGGAAGAAATGAATCCATGTGTACAGATCACAAAGCTGGTCAGTGGTCAGCCTTCTCCTGAGTTAGGAAATAGTAGTAGTAATTCCTTCATTTTTCTTTACAAACTCATCCACAGCCTAGCTTTGTTCCAGTCCAGAGCTCTGTTCTACTGCAAAGTCTAACGGTTAACACACAATTAACAATCGCTCTACTTCCACCACCATCACTGCCATTTTTAAAAGGTGCTCAAGGGACAAAGAGTGTTTACAGTAGCGTACTCAGTAAGAAATGACAGTTATATAAGCTGGCTGGGGACTTCCCTGGTGGTCCCGTGGCTAAGACTCCACGTTCCCAGAGCAGAGGGGCCTGGGTTCGATCCCTGGTCAGGGAACTAGATCCCACAGGCCTCAACTAAAGATCCCACATGCCGCAACTAAAGATCCCACATGCCGCAACTAAAGATCACGCATGCCACAACTAAAATATCCTGCATGCCACAACTAAGACCTGACGTAGCCATAGAAAGAAAGAAAGAAATACTAAAAAAAAAAAAAAAAAAAAAAAAAAAGCTGGCTGGACTTGTCTGCTTTAAAGTAGGTCTTGATTGGCAGAAGTCCTTTCCTTTCCTCATATCTGCCCCAACGGTAAGAAATGAACAGTTCTATGAGGTCCCAGCTCACCCGTTCCGCCACACCCCTCCACCCCACACTGATATTCACTCCTCCTTGGAAGGCTTTTTGCTTTTGAGTTCTTGAAAGAAAGAATAGTTCTTGTTCCTAACCCTTTTCTCTTACCCCATTTGGCTTGTCTGAAGCACACTGACCAGATGAGCTTCTATAGCTCTTCCTTCAGGCAAACAATTGTATCTATTCTTGCTAAATTGTTTTAGCTGGCAGAAATAAAGAACAGGGCTACTTCCCACAATTCCAAAATCCCCAAAGGTCTGAAAACCAAAAATTCTTTGTAACTCTTTTGGCAGCAAAACCTGAACTGACATACTATTTACAGTCCTATTTTATTCCACTTAATATGATTATCCATCTGTTTCTCTGTAGAAATGTGTTTTATTACGGAGTGCTGACCAGACCCACTTGAGGTGTTATGTAATATGCCCAGTATATACCCTTTGTTAGCTTTTTGAAAAATCCAGAACTAGCCTGAGATCTGAAACATTTGGCCCCAAGGTTTCAAATAAGGGACTGTGAATGTACTGTGAGTGTCTGGTGTTAAATTCGCTTGCTGAGCAAGACAGTTCCTTCCTTTCTTTTTTTTTTTAAATTTATTTATTTAATTAATTTATTATTTTTTTGCTGCATTGGGTCTTTGTTGCCGTGCACGGGCTTTCCCTAGTTGTGGCGAGCGGGGGATACTCTTCGTTGAGGTGCATAGGCTTCTCACTGGGGTGGCTTCTCTTCTTGAGGTGCATGGGCTCTAGGACTGCAGGCTTCAGTTGTTGTGGCACAAGGGCTGGGCTCAGTAGTTGTGGCTCGCGGGCTCTAGAGCGCAGGCTCAGTAGTTGTGGCGCACGGGCTTAGTTGCTCCATGGCACGTGGGATCTTCCCGGACCAGGGATCAAACCCGTGTCCCCTGCATTGGCAGGCGGATTCTTAACCACTGCGCCACCAGGGAAGTCCGACAGTTCCTTTCTGTTCAGATTCCTAACTCTGCCTGCGAGCTGAGTCTCTAGTACTGAGTACCAGATGTCCTCACATTGTAAAACCAACATGATTAAAATTCTCTACGACTGTTCTGCTCATAGTACCTCCCGAAACAGTAAGATAAGGGACAATTCCCAAATACCAGCTTTAAGAGTTCATAAATGCAAGATGACATCTTAGTTTTCCCTCCAACCCCCAAACACTGAAATGAGGCAGAGCAATGAGTTTATTGCTACTGCAAATCCCAATACCAGCATTTAGGGAACATGAAGTTCTCACCATTCACAATCTCGTGTCCAAAAAACATCTTCACTCCTGGGACACTTCGATCAGTCTCCACATTCTTCACTGTTATAGAAAACAATTCATTTGGTTGATAAAAAGTAATATTCCCTAAAACTATAAGAAAATATGTCTCACAAAAGTGCCCAAATCTGAGTTTTATAAAAATCCCTAAATTATCTTCCCCAAGGAATAAAAAGTCAATAATAAATTACAAAGCTATAACCTTGAAACAAGTAGTATAAAGAACAGAGGGAACACCAGAATGGTCCAAGATACACTAAAAGGGCAGTAGTAGTACAGTGAATTTAAACTTCTTCCAAAAATATTCTAAGGCCTTTGGGGCTAAGGATTATCTACTTATTATATTTCTACTGATTTTTACTCCACCTAACTCCAGAAAAAAACAAGTCATCTGACTACTTCTAGAGTCCACACCCTGTTTCATGTCACTCTACATGCTTGAGCTATTAATTGTCAGAGACAACAATCCAACTCCTGGCCCAATTATAGGCTCTTCTATGAGTAGGTAAGGGAGTTGGGAGAAGTTTATTTGTCATGTTTACAATACAGTGTCAATTTTTTCTAGATGGCAGTGCTCACAGCAGCTGTATATTTCCACATTTCTCAGCAATCCAAAACAAATGTTTTACCTTCACTAGTCCACTGAACATATTCTTACATAGGTCAAAGATCACCAACTGCCTATTTGTCAAATCCCCAAAAAAGTTTACAATCTTATACTTGGTTCCCATGCATCCACTGACAATACTGTTCTCTCCTTTCTTCTTTGGCTTACAGGACACTCTTTTTTTTTTCTCTCTCTCTTTTTTTTTTTTTGCGCGGTACGCGGGCCTCTCACTGTTGTGGCCTCTCCCATTGCGGAGTACAGGCTCCGGACGCGCAGGCTCAGCGGCCATGGCTCACAGGCCCAGCCGCTCTGCGGCACATGGGATCTTCGTGGACCGGGGCACGAACCCGTATCCCCTGCATCGGCAGGCGGACTCTCAACTACTGCCCACCAGGGAAGCCCTACAGGACACTCTTAGTGTTTATTTCTTTTCCTACTAATTATCTAAAGCCACCACACTGAGCACCCACTCCAAACCAGGCATCTTGCTAATTATTTGCCTGTGTTTGACTATCCAGTAACATAATGAGATAGGTATTTCACTATCTCCATTATGGAGGAATTTGAGGCTCAGCAAGGTTGAATAACCTGCTCAAGGTCACACTACTAGTAAAAGACAGAGTCAGGATTCAAAACCAGGCCTCAATGATTTTAATAAGCATCTTGTAACCAGTGTTCCACTGTCTCCCTGATTTCCTCCTTCCAGTCTCCTTAGCTGTCTCTGCCACCACCGCTTGCCCCTTACACATTGATAATCCCTAGGGTGATATTCTTCATGCTTCTTCCTTCTCCTTGAATGATCACATCAACTTCCTAGTTGTCCTGACATACATTATTTCTCCAGTATGGATTATTTCTCTGAGCTCCACTCTCATTTTCAACTAATAGCAGACTTACTGCATTATTTTTCAAATTGATCATTATCTTCTCCCACTAACCAACAAACCTGTTCCTCTTCCCATTTCTATCAATTAATAACAGTATTATACACATAATCTGAGTTATAAATGTAGGAGGCTCTTTGACTATCTAATTCAGCAGTCCCCAACCTTTTTGGCACCAGGGACCGGTTTCGTGGAAGACAATTTTTCCATGGACTGGGGTGGGGGGATGGTTTCGGGATGATTCAAGCACATTACATTTATTGTGCACTTTATTTCTATTATTATTACATTGTAATATATAATGAAATAATTACACAACTCACCATAATGCTGACAGGAGGTGGAGCTCAGGCAGTGCAAGTGATGGGGAGCGGCTGTAAATACTGATGAAGCTTTGCTCGCTCGCCTGCCATTCACCTCCTGCTGTGCAGCCCGGTTCCTAACAGGCCATGGACCAGTACCGGTCTGTGGTCGGGGGATTGGGGACCCCTGATCTAATTGATTACTAGGTTACTTATCCTCACTCCTAAGCATTTCTAGAATCTGTCTTCTCTACTCCATTCCTTGCCAAACCTTAGCTCTGACTCCCATCATTTCCTCTTTATTGGGTCCCTTGATTGTCTGAATAGTTCCCTGTCTATTCTCCTTGTCTCTAGTTTATTGCTACTTCAAACCTTCCTTCATGCTGCTGTCATAGTGATGTCACTCCCTGCTTTGTCCAAATGGTACATAAATTAGTAAGCAGGTGTAACAGTTCTACCATCAACTCCTCCTTTGGGAAGCCTCCCCCACTGTCCTAACCCTACCATTCTCAGATCTAAATTAGCTGAAATTCTGTGTTTCCACAGCATCTTGTGCGTCCCTCTATCACACAGGGTATCACACTGCATTACACCTTTCTACTTGTTTACCTGTCTCCTTACTAGACAAAGTTTTTTGAGGACAGAGACCATGTTATTCTTATCCATATCCCTGGTACCCAGCACAGTGCCTGGGATATAAAACTCAGTAAATGATTACCAAATGAATTAATATTGCAAAAGCCTGGTATAGTCCCATCCTAGCCTACAAAAGTCTATTTTAACTCATAATATGGCTTAACAGTAACACTAATCTCTCAAATGTCATTTACACGTTTCAACTGTGAACTTGAAATTTACTGTGCCAGGAAATCAACTACTCTTAACAAGTCAATATTCTAGCTGAATAAAAACTATATATTGGGGCTTCAAGGTGAGCACATGGAGGAGACTAAGAGGGTGGCATGCCTAGAGAGGGTAGAAACTCTGAGCCCCTTCCCACATACCTTGCCCTATAAATCTCTTCCATCTGGCTGTTCCTGAATTTTATCCTTTAAAAATGAATTGGAATTGAAACTGGGAGGTGTAAAGGCTACCTTGTGACCAGGAGGATAACACATGGTCGCTGAGGTGGCAGAGCAGGAGCACAAGACACCTGATCCCTCCTGGCATCTTTCAGCCACTGCACTATTCCTCAGTAGTCTACCTCTGGGCTTCTTTTTGCATGAGAAAAATTAACCCCTTACAGTCTTTGTGAATTTGTCTGTTGAAGCCAAAAGCAATTCTAATACAGTGGTTATTCTTAATTTCAAGGTGCATATGGAGAGAAATTAAAAGAAGTACCCAGTTAAAAAAAACTCTCTATATTGAAAATTTCCACTATCATGTCAATAAAAGTATAGAAGTGGGGACAAGCCAGCATATGCAGCCATGTTGCTCTGTTAGGGAAAACAGCATTCTAATCCTCCTCCCACCCTTTCCCTAAAATAGGAATAATGCCACTCTCCCAGTTGCTAAGCGAGCGCAGAACCATCACCCAAACTGAGTTATTAGTCTCCTAAAAGGCAGGAGATTATGAGAAATAAAATGAGACCTTTCTTCAGGACAACAATCTTGTTAGGGTCCACATGCTGGAGCACTCCCTCAAAGATGCCACAAACCAATGTGAGTTTCACTCTTCTCCACAAAATCTGATTGAGGAAATGGTAGTCACTGGTGGGATCCATGCTATTTGATTCCAGAAGGAGTCTTCAAATAATCTTCTTTAAGTATCCAAACCCTTGAAAATAAAAGAGATCTATGATTTTTTAAATATTTTGGGGAAAATGAGGTTATTTTTCCTTTCCCCATACCTGGGATAAGAAAAATTAAAATATTAGAGAAATTCAATTCTGTTCATCTTTTTAGAATGATAATGAGAAAAATATCATTGCAAGCACCAACTCTAATTTATACATGGGAAACTAAAAAGTTATGACTTCAGGCAAGGGCTTCCCTGGTGGCGCCCTTGAGAATGGTTGAGAATCTGCCTGCCAATGCAGGGGACACGGGTTCGAGCCCTGGTCTGGGAGGATCCCACATGCCGCGGAGCAACTGGGCCCGTGAGCCACAACTACTGAGCCTGCGCGTCTGGAGCCTGTGCTCCGCAACAAGAGAGGCCACAACAGTGAGAGGCCTGCGCACCACGATGAAGAGTGGACCCCGCATGCCACAACCAGAGAAAGCCCTCACACAGAAACGAAGACCCAACACAGCAAAAATAAATTAATTAATAAACTCCTACCCCCAAATCTTCTTAAAAAAAAAAAAAGACTTCAGGCAAGGTGGGTTTGACGTCTTTGTCTATAAAATGGCCTAATGTCACTTTTCCTTCCTTAGCTAAATGGAATAAGAAGAACATTTAAAAAAAAAAAAAAAAAGAAGAACATTTAGAGGCTTTTTAATAGCACATGCATACATCATTTTAACAGCAACCAAAAAAACTAAAAGAACAAATGAAAAAAAATGATATTGGCAAACACCTGCCAACACATTGCAATAAACTGTTTACCCAGAAACGTCTGGGATCTAACCTCTTCTAGATGAAGCCTCTTCTAGGTTAATCACATTTCCAGAGTTTCACACTGTAACCAACCAAAGAATAAGTGACTTAGAACTATCACAATTTACGCATTACCAATCCAGCTGCCATGTCACTGCGAGGGCCATTCCACCCGACCCTGGCCACAGCTCAGGGACTGGGCTGCTGTAATGTCACCAGTCATGTGCAGCCTGACAGATTAACTGACACATGCCACACACTGGTTTTGTAAAATTCAACTGTTTTTGTAAAAATGATGCATGCTTATAAAAAGGATAACAATGCAGAAATGTACAAAGAAAAAACTTTATCTTGCAGAAATAGCTATCATTCATAGTAGACACTCTTATAATCCTCAGTGTAATACTGTAAATTAAAAGATTAAAAAAAAAAGATGAATCCTTTTCTCTAAGTATCTTTTAGAACAATCCTGTTATTCGGATGTCTTTGTATTTAGAAGCTCAGCTAAGTGTTCCTCCACAGTGGTTAAATTTAAAAATGGCTTGCCTGTGCCCCACTTGGAATAGTCAACCAGTGAATTTTGCAATTTAGTTTAACTATAAAACACTGACTAAATAACTAAGGCCCAATTTGACTAGGAAGAGGTGAGACGTTACATAGCATTTTTAGCCAGATAAATAACTTACACTTTAATATTTTAAGGTCTAGCAAGTGCCTTCACAATTATTATTTGTTGCCTACAACAACTACCTAATTTACAGATGTAGAAACTGAGGCTTAAAGATTTAAGACACCTGCCCAAAGTTACACAGCTAGAAGGTAATGGAAACTGAACTAAAACCAGGTCCTTAGTGGAGGATGTGTGCAGTCTAGTGCAAGACAAAGTGTTATGCATCCAGAAAGAACAGAAAACAAGTCACCAGAGTGCCTGGAAAAATCATTCTTCTTTGTTCAAGTCAATCCAACTGGTAAAAGGGGAATTTTTACAGAAATAAAAGAAAACATAAAACTGGAAAAAACAGCCCTTAATAGAGGTAAAAATTAATTTATATTTTTAAAAGATACATAAGAAATAAGCTTGTGAAATGCCTGGATAATAAAGAAATTTAAGAAATGTTAAAGTAAATCAGAAAAACATTAACACAAAGCAAAGCGCCGACTGAGGATGGTTGCAAAAGGTTAAGATTCAAGATTAGGGGCTTCCCTGGTGGCGCAGTGGTTGAGAGTCCGCCTGCCGATTGCAGGGGACACAGGTTCGTGCCCCGGTCCGGGAAGATCCCACATGCCGCAGGAGAGGCTAAGCCCGTGAGCCATGGCCGCTGAGCCTGGGCGTCCGGACCCTGTGCTCCGCAACGGGAGAGGCCACAGCAGTGAGAGGCCCGCGTACCGCAGGAAAAAAAAAAAAAAAAAAAAAGATTCAAGATTAGGAAGGAGCGAGTAAGGTCAGGACCTAGAGATGGGCTTCAAGACAGACTCAGAAAATGGACATTCACCTCGGTGACATCACAGGTTTTTCTACCATACTTACGCTCTCAGAATAAAAAGAAGGTCCTGTGGCCTAGATGGGCATATCCAACATGTCACACTCTGCTTATTCAGGCAGACATCATTAGGTCAGACAAAAGTAAGTCTATCGTGAAAACAATTCAGTAAGACTAGAACCTCAGTATCCTTGCTAAGCCGTTAAAGCCTTAGGTAAAGCTTAAAACTAGTAACCTAAATTGACTTGACCATTTCGCTAATACAGGGTTCTAGTGCTTAAGTACTAAGTGATAGTGGTCAGAATTTGGTTCTTCCATAACTCAAACCAGTTCTGTACAAAGTAACACTCGAGGGGTGGGTAAGGGGTGTAAAGGCACTGAAGCCACAGGAAAAGAACTGGTTCATCTTAAAGGGTGTACTAATTTAACGGGTGGCTTTAAATGTTTTCAAGAAAACAAACAAAAATATGCCACAGGAACAAAATGCAAATTTCCTCGTTTTTAAGGCAAAATAAGAAACTTCAAATAAACGGCGGGCCATACGCTAGAAATTCTCTCCTCCGCCGTTGGGTTTGTTTTTCTTTTTCCTCCGACGAAAGTTTGGGAAATCTTGTCTCTATTTCAGCCAAATGGTGAGTTACTCGAGCTTCAGTCTTGAAGTGAAAAAAGAGGGACTGCTGTTAAGGAAAAACTCTCGGGGAGTTCCAAGCCCGCGGTGGCGGTTATCAAAGGACAGTCCCGAAAACTAAAGCACGTAGCGCTGGGAACCCACTCTACAGGTCGGACGCCAGCCGGCCTGAACCAGAGGTCCCGTCTGTTTCCCGAGGAGCCAATCGGCGCGCGGTCCCGAGGCTGGCTCTCGAGCGCCCCTTGCGGCCGAGAGGAGAGAGGGCCCCCAGGAAGAATCAGGAGGTGCAACTCCCAGCATGCAGTTCCCGGGAGACACACCCTAGCGTTCACTCAAGCGACGTTTTGTCTGTTTTTATTGTTTCTCTCCGCAATCCATGCCAACCGTAGGGTGGAATTTCTAGTGTAAGAGTTCTGTGAGAAACAGGTTGGCTACACCGCCTGCCACACGTTATTGTGTTGTAAAACAGTGGGTCAATGGCGTTGCCCTTTTAATTGTGGGCGCTAGGGTCAGAATTGCCCCTTTAAGGCCGGTGGCATCATGTTTCCGGGGGCGTGGCCCGTCTTTAGCTAGACCCGGTCGGGCGCTGGGCTGATTCATTCGGGGGCTGGAGCTAGGAACGTCGACGTCGGCTCCGGCGCTGAGCTCAGCCTCATTCCCAATTGGCTGGGCCTCCGGGCCGCCCTCCCCCGCGCGCCACCCCTGGGTTCCCTTCCCAGTCCACAGTAGAACCACTGCCCTCTCCCTTCTTGACCCCTGGCTCTTCCTCCCATTCTTCCCTCCCTACCGCCGCCGCTGTCGTTTCTGGCGCCGCTGCTCCCGGAGGAGCTCCCGGCTCGGTGATGGGGTCCCGGGCCTCCACGTTACTGCGGGACGAAGAGCTCGAGGAGATCAAGAAGGAAACTGGCTGTGAGTTTGGGCAGGGGGTGGGAACGCGGCCGAGCGCCTCCGGTTGGCCTCAGGACCAAGGGCGACTGTCACTGAGGTCTGGAGATGAGGTCCCGGGAGGTTGGGGGGAGTCCTGGGCAGCCTCCAGCGCTGGAGCTTCGGGGATGATGGAGGACCTGTTCTTAAGCTACAGCTACCTGGAGCAGGGCAGTGCCTCTTGTGGGGCTGTCCTTCCCACCAAAGGCGGGAGTCATGATCACCCGTATATCACTGATCCCGCTCTTTTCTCTTCCCCCTGCTCTTGAAAGCCCCCCGAACTCTTTTCCTTTATCTTTCCTCGCACCAACCTCAAATTCAGGAACTGTGGATGGATTCTGTAGAAAACCTTCTGTCCGTTCCCGTGATGTTTCTGGGCAAGGATTTAAAACCACTGACAACTGTGGGAAATCAAACAAATTCTTGCCACAACCGGAAAAATAAATCCAGAAAGTGAGATCGTACAGTAAGGCTTTGGAAGACAGGACGGGACACCTTAAAGAATCAGGGTCTGAATATGAGACTTCTTTCATTCTGAGCTTGTGGAGAGAAAGCACGGATACTGTGACTACGTTTTTTATTTACAGTGAGGATGCTTGCTGTCCTAATTTCAGATCTATTGATTTCTACTATGCTGGGATACTTCATGCAGTCGCCGTGGAAATTGGATATGCTCCAAAAACCTCAGTGTGAATTTGTACTAGGAACTGATTTTTTACAGTCCAGTCTCTTCCTCATTAACTGGAAAGGGGCAACAGAGTTTTGGGAATTCAGAAGCCCGGTAAAACACCATCATACATTTGTGTAATCCTTGATAATGCATACATTATTTTCTCTTCTCAGTAATTCATTATGACTCTTGTATTTTACATGAGTTATATAAACATCCGGGCTCTGAGTCTTCATGATACCTGTCTTTGATAATGAGATGACCAGTAAATAACTCAGTGGTCCATTCGCAGATAATATTGAGTGCTGGGGGAACCTCAGAATTATTCAGGCAGTGGTGGCCTGAGATAAATTAAATGCTGTCCCATGCTTTCTGACAAGTTCAACTTTCTAGAATCTTCAAGTTGGAAGGGGTGTTATCTAGCCTCATCCCTTGTCAGACTGGTTTACTGCTTTCAGCATCTCCTAACTTACCGTCATTAAGCCTCTCCATAAAGACTTTAAGGGCCTCACCGCCTACCAATGTAGTCCTTTTGATGATTTTGAATGAATGACAGAAAGTAGTTAGCTGTTTATAATGTGCAGTACTTATTTGGCCACTTGACCTTATGTTCATTTTATGACTTACCCTGACTCCAAGAGTAGAAACGTAGGCAGTTTGGATTCAGCAAGCATTTTATTACATTTTGTGGTTATGACCTCTGGCCACACTTGTGAGAACATAAGAACTACTGTGGGTCTAAGGTGACACCAGAGTTAAAGCATTCATGCTTAAAATTAAAAGTCACATAATGAGGGAGTGTAAACCAGAGTGAGGGTGGGAAAAAGCTATTTTTACCTCAAGAGGAAGGGAGCAATAATCTCATTCTGGTTTTATTACATTTGACCAAATGAAAGTGGCCTCAATTGCCTTAGGACTCTGGATTATATTTTACTGTGTGACCTTGTGAGAACTGAGTACTCCTGCAGAACTATTTTCCTAGTTGCCGAAAAGTGAATCAAGCCTGAGGGAGAGTCTCAGCCACAACCAGTACAAATGTATGTATTGAGCCAGAAAGCCTAATGAAACAAGTACTTATTGAATTTTTGCAATGTCTATATTCAGTACGATACTGGGTACTCAAAGCAGATGGTGACAAAAGATGCTCACAAACCTGTCATAGAGATAAGCCCACAGGAGTTAGGATTAGCATCAGGACATAGGGTACCTGAAATTGTGTGGCACCTCTTTCAGAACTCAGGGAAGAGTCCTTGTGAGCTGGCTTTGAGGAGGACAGGAATTGGGCCTTGATTCATGCATGAATTGATTAGATTTGGATAAATTAACCTAGGGCATTTTGGGTGGCTTCCAGGTGCTTTCTCCCCCAGTATGCTACCTGTCATTCTTCTGCTCTGGGAGTTGAGCCATCAATTTATCCAGTTAGTGCCGATCAGCAGAGTTGATTTTTAAAGCATTAATCTTAGCATGATGCAAAAGGTTTAGAAGAATAAAAACAATGGATACCTGAGGGTCGGGTAGAGAGGTGGAATTAGTCCTGTTTTCCTCTGCTTCTTGTTCTGTTAAGAGTTTGGGGAACTATCAATCAGAAACACTTCAAGTTAAGAACAAGTATAAGACATTTCTTTACTCGCTTTGCCAGTAAGAAAATGTAGCATGATTGAGTAAAACTGACTTTATATTCAGTATGAAAGCTTTGCATTCGTAAGTCTAAATTGATTAGAATTCATGTATGACTAGGTTATCCGGTATTTGAAATTTAATCTCTAAGTGTTTGGAAAAGTAATTCTAAGTAAGAATTCCTTGTAAGCCTCAACGTTGTCATCTGTAAATGGGAATAATAATAGTACCTACTTTATAGGATTCCTAGTGAGAATAAAATGAGAAAAATGTAAACTACTTAGAATAGTGTCTAGGTATGTAATGAGCACCAGGTGTTAGCTATTACCTTTTGAACCACAGATAACAATCATCTTATTGGGAAAATACCATTAGCATATGCTAGTTATAAAAACTTTGTCTAGAGCTATATAACTGGAGAGGTGACGGCATTTTACACTTTTCCTATTTTCAGGGGATATTGGATTAGGAATCATGTTTTCCCAATTCTAAGGAAATAAAACTTTGAAAGGAGTAGAAATCCTGTTTTTTCTAACTGTTTGAAAAACACTGTCTAAAAACACTTTGTGTTGGCGTAAAACATTTGCTATATTGTCTTAGTTCTATCACCTTCTTTCACTCGTCAACATTTCCATAAATTAAAATCATTTCAATAAAAGTTGTCATTAAGGGAAAGGTCGTAAGTGTCTTGGGAGTTTCTGTATGCTCCACCTTTAGTTCACTTAACTGTGTGGCAATAACCTGGCTGGGAATTACTTAAAACCTTTTAAAAAGAAATAGCCACATAATCTGTGAGAAACAACTCATGCCAACTGAGTAGTAATAAATGCCGATTGATTTATTTTTAGCCTCTACCTTCTGGTGTGTGTCATGTGACATGGCAAAGATATTGAACAGGTTTGGGAAGTACGTTTTACAGGCCAGTGAGGTTTTGTTTGTTTGAAAGGGTGTAGTGATGATAGAACTAGTGTGGGTTTCTCTGTAGTTGCAACAAAGAGCCCAAGACAGGCAAAGGCAATTGCTTGAGAATAATTTCCTGGGCTAGAATGTAAGTGGAAGTTCAACTTCAGACTGCTCCTGCTCAAAATGCAGAACCCCTTCATGGCCCTCATCTGCCTTGCCATAGTGCCTGAAGGTTCTGTCACTACAGAAGACCCTGCTGCTGTCTTCCAGCTCCTGTTTTTTTATTTTTGGCTGCGTTGGTCTTCTTTGCTGTGGGCATGTTTTCTCTAGTTGCAGCAAGCGGGCGCTACTCTTCGTTGCGGTGCATGGGCTCCTCATTGCGGTGGCTTCTCTTGTTGCGGAGCACGGGCTCTAGGCGCGTGGGCTTCAGTAGTTGTGGCATGTAGGCTCAGTAGATGTGGCTCGTGGGCTCTAGAGTGCAGGCTCAGTAGTTGTGGCGCACGGGCTTAGTTGCTCTGCAGCATGTGGGATCTTCCCAGACCAGGGCTTGAACCTGTGTCCCCTGCATTGGCAGGCGGGTTCTTAGCCACTGCCCAGCGGGGAAGCCCTATATATATATTTTTGGTGAACCATTTTTTTTTTTTTTTTTTTTTTTTTTTTTTTTTTTTTTTTTTTTTTTTTTTTTTGCTGTAGGCGGGCCTCTCACTGTTGTGGCCTCTCCGGCTGCGGAGCACAGGCTCCGGACGCGCAGGCCCGGCGGCCATGGCCCACGGGCCCAGCCGCTCCGCGGCATGCGGGATCCTCCCGGACCGGGGCACGAACCCGTGTCCCCTGCATCGGCAGGCGGACTCCCAACCACTGCGCCACCAGGGAAGCCCCCTGGTGAACCATTTTAAAGTTGCAGATGTTAGAACCCTTCACCCCTTAAGCATTCTGCATGTATCTCCTGAGAATAGGGTTTTTTTTCCCTACATAACTAGAATACTATTATCACACCTAAGAAAGTTGACAATAATTCTATAAATATTATCTATCATTCAGTCCATATTTAGACATCCCCAGTTATAAGAAAGTTTTTGTTTTTGTTTTTAATCTCTTTTAAGTCTCTTAATCTATAGGTTTCCTGAGAGAGTAGGCCAGCTCTTGAAGTCCTCTTGCCACAGGAAATGCGAAATATTGGAGTATGGAGTGTTCAGGAGGAATGGTTAGGGGTGCAGGCTTCAACCTCTCAATCTTTTGAGAGTTACCTTCGGTTGCACATATATGCTTTACCTAGGTTATTAATCTGTTCTTCTGCGTTAAGATTTAGGATAAAGGCAAGGGCAAAATGACTTTTTTTCTTATTCCCTTTTCATTTTTACTCCTCACTTTGCTTTTCCTCCTTAGTGCTTGGCATTTCTGTGAAATGCCTTCTTTCTCTGAGCACAGTAATGATAGTCAGAATGGCTTTTAGTCAGGAAGATTAGCAGTGTCTTTTAAGTAAACTTTCAACAATAGAAACTAATTATTTGCCCATCAGTGGAGAAAAATATAGCTTCGTTCAAGATATGCCCACATTCACAGCCTTTTCTGAAAGTAATTGTCAACTCCTGAGACTTCCTTTGGGTTACCAAGAATGATGCAGGTTTCGGGCACTTGTCCTGCTAACCTAGCGCCTTCTGGTGAGAATAGTTTCCTGGAAACTTGTCCTGCCTTCCTCTGTGGCAGTTCCAATACCTTTTTGCTCCTTGAAGTTACTCTGAGGTATACACCTTGGAGTTTGCTTTATATTCTTGGCCATAGTGAGTTTAGCACCTGAATTAAAGCCTGCTTACTTGCTGTTGCTACTGTTGCTGCTGCTTCTCCTTCTTCTCTTTCTCCTCCTTCTTCGTCTGTTCTAACGGAGCTCTTTGTAACAATATCATTATAACATTAGTTCCAATATTTAGGAGGTAGATTGAGATGTAACCATACTGAGTTGTGTTAAAAGTTGGCATTTGGTTGTACATTTCTCCCCTGATTTCCACATAGCCCAGTTTGTCCTGGAAGATAGCAGTTTTATGGTTGTTTGGATACTTATTTACACAGTTATTTTTAACATATTGGTA